>NW_024609868.1:3486295-3970237 GCF_016920785.2 Ixodes scapularis | reverse complement strand
GAAATTTGGACACTTTTAACAAACAAATATTTAAAGGCATTTTTGTATTTCCACATTTTCTTTTTTAGTTTCTTTGGGTTGCAAACGCTGGAAAAACGCTGCTGCGGCTCCGAGTGTGTTCTCTGACTTCGTACGACTGTTCCCGAGGTTTCCTCCCCGGAGTTCTCCTGAGTTCCTGACCCCAAGAAGTTAATCTCTCTCGGGGATACGCCTATGTAAAGGGATCCGAAGTTGTCTTGACTGTGGTGCATGGCGAAAGCTGCCTTAATCTCTCCTTCGTACCTTGAGGCGTGATTACAGATGTTTTAGCACAATGCAGAGGCCATTTAGGAGGGGTCCGGATTGGGGAGGGGGGGGAGGGGTGCTCTCATCAGAATAGGACCCCTCTCATGCGGAACCCTGCGCACGCCTCTGCACGGTGCAACTTGCGGCATTGGGGAGGCTGTGAAGAACGAAGTAAATCGTTTTATAGCGGCAGTTGTTAGTGCCCCTTCCCGGCAAAAAATTCTCCTGTACGAACGCAAAGCCCTATGCACTCTACAGCAGAGGCACAGCCCTCCCTCCAGCAAGTGGTCCAAAATGCGTCTTTGGCGCATCAGAACGCAACAAGGCACGCCAATTGAAGGACAGCATAGACGACGCGTAGGGAACGCCCGATGTCGAGGCAACCAAGCGCACGCCATCATTCATTGTGGTCGGAGGGGAAACAAAACACGTGGACGCATTTGGGGCTAAACAAAAGCACGAGGTACGCAAGGAGCAGACCTACTTGCACGCCGTATACAGAAATAATTTTATAAACGATGAAGGAGATATGAAACAGCCGAGTTTGGTAAAGAATTGGATTAGCGTTACGCAAGTTACCCGCAGATTCCAGGAAAGGCCATGTGCTTAAATGGAAATTGCAAATGTTCACAGATTCGAAAAAGAAATCTGGAAATTTAATTGTTCACTGTTCATTGGAAATTTGACTGATATCACACTGGTCACCTGCGCTTGGCCCGCTCCTGCGGGCCAAGCAGGAAAACTAGCGGAAGTTACGTCAGTTGGCTCGGAGATGCCGACGATGAGGCCACGGTACCTTTGACAGATGATAGACGGGAGAGAGTTTCGCCGCAGAGCCCCACAGCAATCGCAGTTTTCTAAACTAAAAGCTGTTCCCGTTCGCGTTTGCTCAATTTAAGTGCGATAATCGAATTCAGGGAACTAAGAAGTATCTCTTTAGTCCTTACAAATTTGATTAAAAAAAAAAAAGCCGGTGAAATATACACTAACGCGTTCTGCAGCCAGGGGAACAAAACACAGAGGGCTAATCGTCACGATAAGTGGAACAATTAACCAAATTTTTTTCATTATCTAGTGAAAATAAACGGGTCAATATCACATGAGCGAATGATGTTTTAGCGAACAGCGACATTTGAGCGAATCGACGTTTTAGCGAATAACGGGGGCGACAGTCTGCGGCGGCTCATTACAAAAATGTGAAGCCATTTGGCCCGCCCGAAAACGCCGCTTCGCGGCGTCCGACTATTCGCTGAAGTGTCATTCGGTGAAACGTGGGCGTTCGCTAAAACGTCATTCGATCAAGTGACTGCCTTCCAAAATAAAGAACTTCCACCGAAAACCATGAAATTAGTAAATTTGAGAAAGGTTTGGGGCGCGGTAGTGCGAGACATTCTTTGAAGCGCCGACTGCGTGACGCTGCAGGTTTTAGGAAGCGAATGGCGGCGCGCAGCAGAAGACTGAACTGAATGACGCCATTTTGTTCCAGCGGAATGTGCTTTGTCATTTGTATTGGTTGTATGCAACGGGCGCAATGCTAGCAATGCGAAAACGCGAATCTTTAGCGCACCGCATAGTTTCCCACGCGCCCCAAATCTTACTAAAAACGTATTTAGTGGTTTTCGATGACGCTCAGCAAATTTCTGGGTGCAATCATATCTTTACCTTCAATCTGAACCGAAATTCGGATTTCGCAAAATTAAAGCCGCAGAAGCGTTGAACGGGATACCACGAACTCCAAAACATCACACATACATCGACATCTCAAACAGACGGCCATATTTTTTGGGAAAAGAAGGGCACGATGAAGCGAGGACTATGGCGTCACGATCCTCTTGGGACAATCGAGATTGAGGGGAAGCGGCCTCGTTTTTCCTCTCCTCACTTCGACTCACCAACTCGACGGGACAAAGCGAGGAGGAGAGGGAATGAGAATCCTGACGTCACATGTCTCACGGCCTCGTCCAATTGTAGTTTTTTTTGGTTTTTTTTCATACGACCATTTGTAAGAGATATCTCTGTACGTGTGGTGTTTTTGGGTTTTGCAGCGACCCGCCTAACGCTGCAGTCTTGTTTTGTTAACTCGAAATTTCGGTTCCGTATCCCTTTAACACGTTAGTTAATCAACTGACGACGTATTGTGACAATTATCCCCCTATATAATGTCCTGGTCGTATAAGACATCTGCACAGGCCACATTAGTGTAGATTTCACTGTGATTCTAGAAATAAATCAGTAAAGTAATAAACAAATCTCTCTAGACGGGTGTTTCAACGAAGACTCAAAAACCGCTAAAAAATAAGGTGGTTAAAAGAAGAAAAAAGTGAACCATTCTGATGTTAGCCTGAGAGTGAGGCAGGAAAAGAGGAAGTTTCAAAGTAGAAGAAAAAGGAACAGTCGAGGATACGTCGTATCCTCGACTGTTCCTTTTTCTTCTACTTTGAAACTTCCTCTTTTCCTGCCTCAGTCTCAGGCTAACATCAGAATGGTTAATTTCCACCAGCTCGCCTGCGCACTCACTACAATATCATTGAAAAAAGTGAAAGCCGTTTACAACTCCCTGTAACGCCGAATTGGAGCGCAGCTCTTGAGGGGGAGGAGTGAAGGGTACTGAGGGGAGGGTAGACCCCTCCTCCTTCTCCCCTCATTCTTTAATATGCTCCGGGCACTGATCTCTATTGGCGAATTCGGGTGGTCAATCGTCGGCAACTTATTTTGCCGGGAAAGCGGCAATAATGTTCGCGTGGTCAGTTTCCGGCCGGCGCGCACCGTTCGGGTGGTGGTTTTCCGGCAAGCACGGGCAACTTTCCGGCGCTTTTTCTGCCCGAGCTCCGAACGGCCGGGCGAGTAGGCGCCAGACTGTATCCGGTGTCGTCACTTCCGAAATGGGAGAGAAGGTGAGTGAGAAAAAAATGAACGAAAGAGCGAAACTGATCTGAAGTCACTCTAGCAGCAGCTACGAGAGTCAATCCAAGTCGTTAGGACATGCGTGACGGCGGCGACAGGCTCTCGCTAGCGGTGTCGCGCGTGCAAGAGGCGAAGTAAACTGCCACCGCCTGGCGTTTCGTGTTCGGGTGGTGAGGGTCACGTGGTGTGCCGCCGGCGCGTTTCTTGTTGCCGGTTCCGCCGGCCCGTTCTCGCCGGCGATTGACCACCTGAATTCGCCATATGTCTATTTGCTGGATCGCGTTTGACCAGGTCCTCCTATGGACCAGAATGCGGTCACTGGCGGCCATCTTTAGGTAGAGTTATATCATCTCTAGCCATCATAGTAATATGGCGGACAGCGCAATGGCGGCAGGCTGCCATAAACATAGCCGTAGATCTAGTACACTGTACCGTGGGTGACATTTCGTGCTTGATTGAAGTTCTTCGACGAAGCAGATTCTTGAAACCCGGCGTGAACGGTAGCCTCATCTTTGAGGACCCGGAAAAAGTTCTACGAAAGCGCAGCACCGGCGGAAAGCAGCGCAGCTCGCATCAAAAGCAGACTCCGTACCGTCATCTGCTTTCGATGCTTCTTTCGATGCGACTTTCGATACGTGCTGTGCTGCTTTTCTCCCGGTGCTGCGATTTCGTGAAACGTTTACCAGGTCCTCAGAAACCGGACTACTGTTCACGCCGAATTTCAAAAACATGTTTCGTCAAATAATTTTAATCAAGCACGCAATATCACCCACGCTATTTTGACCGCAGCCTGCCAACCCACCTGCCAAAACGCTATCTGCCATGGATGGATGATAGCGGCTGCAGCAGCTTACATTGGCTAGAGGTGATATAACTCTACCTAAAGATGGCCGCCAGTGACCGCATTCGCGGAGCGGGCAAACCACAGAGATCAGTGGGGCAAACGGGCAAACGCAATCCAGCAATTGTCATAGAGATCAGTGGCTCCGGGGGTGTCACGTGACCTCGGGGGGGGGGGGGGGGGGGGGGGGGGGGGGGGGTGTCACGTGCCCTTGGGGAGGGGGGTCACGTGACCTCGGGGAGGCGTGACCTTGGGGAGGGGACCACGTGACCTCGGGGGTCACGCGACCTTCAGGGGGTAACGTGGGAGTCACTTTGGGGGTCACATGACCTTGAGGTGATTTTGGGAGGGGTCGTGACCTTGGTTACGCCGACGCTGCTCAAGCCGGAAACGGGCGCCTAAGAGCTGCGCTCTAAAAAAAGTCTTTCCGGCAAGAAGCTGCCGGCCACGGCAGATGTCAGGGTTTGCAAGCAGGGGAGTAGCCAGGGGGGGGGGGCTTATGGGGCTTCAGACTTCCCCCCCCCCCCCCCCGAAATCCAGCCGACCCTATAAAATACACATATGCATTTTGACCCCCCTCCCCCCTTCGCACCCCAAGTCAGACATCCCAGCCACCTCCCCCAGTCCCCCCCCCCCTCAAAAAAAATTCCTGGCTACGCCACTGATTGGAAGAACATACTCATTAGCTAAATAATTAACTAATCAACTTCTTAATTAAAACACTACACTCCCCTACCTCCCAGAGATGTCTTATTATATTTGCTTATCAATACGCTCGATGCTCGAAAAAGTGCTATCACAGCAACAAGGCAAATAATTCTATGCACAAATCGATGATAGCCTTTTCTTTACAAGCGCAGATTCACGTCCGCAGCTTCTCAGGAATCGGGGTTCAGTCGCAACATTCCTTTCTAGGATTCTCTACTTTTGAAGTGTCTAGTTCACACTTGTTTCTTTCGTCACACAGGCAGCCATTCTGGAGAGTGCGGCGAGACAGCCCAAAACATCTTCCAGCAATAAACCCCCGAACAAGCTGATCTTAGAAAACATGTGCCCCCTCTTTATTGAGGACAGAATGACATCGGGTACAGAGCAGCATGTGTCTTAAAAACAGATGCAACCATCCCACACCATTTTGAGAAACAGCTGTGTCACACGAGATGAAGAGAGAATGACCGTCACTCTGGCACAACATTTGCACAAGGTACAGGCCTCCAAACCATGGTTCCGATTGAACGCCCCTAAAGTGACAAACCCATACAAAATCCGATTCGCTATGTATCAGGGGAGGAAAGATGTACCAGACATACACATTGCTTGCTATGACTACAGTGCAGTGGTACTTGGCCAGAAGGCAGTCATCCAACTCAGGCAGTTTTCAGGGGTGTGCCCTTAAAATGAAGTTTCAACAATTGCACACAAAATGAAGATGACCTTTCCAAAAATTACCTCTCGATGGCAACTTTGCTGGCAGTGATTGTATGCAAGCCTCAAAAGAGATTTGCATTTCGGAAAGCGTGAAGAGGTAAAACTACAAATTTTACATTAGATGTGTAAAAGTTTCCTCAAAAGCCATTAATGGATCTCTTCACGAAATGGTGTGCAAACATATTGAGTACCACCAAAAACGGCAACAACTATCCTTCCAAAAGGATGCTCCAATGAGATACTATTTAGGTCATGACCACAAACACTAGGGGCAGGTGATGACATGCCCATAGGGTTGCCAGCACATAAAAATCAGCAAGATTTCTACTGCATTGTTAATCACAATTACAAAATACACACTCAAAAAGGCAGTATTCGCTAGAAAAATGTTGATATTACCATATATGGGCAAAAACATTGCACGCTAGATTGGTGGAGACCTACCTAGCAGTCCCCAAGACAAAATTACAAATTATTTGAGGCTGCTGAAATGTTTCCATGTACCAGAATACTCTGTATGTGTGTGCCAGACTTAGAAAGACTTATACAAGTTCCCAAACAAATAAAAGTTATGCAATAAAAGTACCTACAGAAGGCACACAATATACTGTTGGAGTGAAGCACTGGTGAATTTTTGTGAATCACTGATTTGCCTCACAATTGATTAAACACATTATTAGACACATTTGAACTATACTCCGTTATACGAAAACTTCTTGAGCTGTGGAGGCTACGGCCCTCGCGACCCAATAGAGCGTTGGAGCGAGGCACGTGACACCACATCACCGGAGTTTTGTGTCACTGAGCCAAGGAACCAACTGTCACATTCTTGCCAAGAGTCGTCTGCTGCGAAACCAACCAACTTCGGGTGAACGTCCATTGCCTCAACATTGCTGTCCGCTAGAGTAGCAAGTAGTGATGGGCCGAACTTTTGCCGAATCGAAAATTCGGCGCCGAATCTCCGGATTCGGCAAGGTCGAACTTCTGCCGAACTTTTCTAAAGATTCGGCAAAAATACATTGTTACCAGACTTAACATTGATATTTAGTTTTTTCTGGCGAAAAAAGGTTTTATGCATTTCTTTAAAACTTAAATGCAACATGTAATGCATATTGACACAGTTATTACTAAATAAGGTGATATTCTAAAAGATAACTGTATCGGTATCGTTTTTGTGTGTTTACTGGCAATTTTACAGTGACTTCTTGCAGAAGTGGCATGACAACGAGGTTGGGTAGTAGCGAGCGTGGCACAGTCACGAATCACGCTAAGAGAGTTTCGGTTTTGATGCATCATCAGCGCAAGCCTGCAAGTGTGTGTACTTTGTTAAAATGAAGGCAATACCACCAATACCACTACATTCTTGCTTTCTTTGGCAGTCACCGTTTCGTGTGCGAAAACAAATGCAACGGTTGCTCAGCCTTTACCAGAAGAGATAACAACATTATTGTAAATATGCCTGTGTTTCGATTTAAGCCACTTGATGTCAGCTTTGCATGGACGTGTGTGTCCCATATTCGCAGTCTCGTTTTTAACCCTTAAAATGCCGGTTTCGGATGTTAGGACATGCACGGACGTTTAGGAAGATGGGAAATGTCGAATGTGCAACGTCCAGCATTATAGTTGTGTGTTTAGTTTTATGCAGATACATGAAAATCGCGAAATAACTCTAACTAAGAAAGCATTATTATTTTGTTGTTCCACACACTATTTGTGAGCCGAAAACAGGATTGTCATAACTGCGAGGAGTGCTTTAAAGTAATTGTCGGCCAATGTTTCAACTACCTCGTTGCATCGCTGGGAAGGTCAAATGAAAATCACGTTATCCAGAATGTACCGCATCATTTGTCACTTGCGCAGTGGACTGCATAAATCACTGGCCAATCTTCTATTCTTGAGGCAGAAAATATTGCAGAGGACCACACTCACTCACAAACGCGCAGTCACCGTGTTGCCTACTTTACACCGCGCCGTAACCGCTGGTTGTACTACAATGCAACATGGTAACCGCACGACTGCACGGCATCCCTTTGCAATACATGGCCCCGTCGCGTTCTAACGCGTGCGCAGACATTCGCAGACATTTGCCGAATTTTTGCCGAATCTTTGCCGCACTTTCCTTCAAAAGTTTGGCATTTGCCGAACTTTGCCGAATCTGAAGTTCGGCAGATTCGGTCAATCACTAGTAGCGAGCTCTTCGGCAACAGTTCACGAGACCACCATACACTCAATTTACCCGCGACGCCAGGCCGATGTTTTGAGCGGAAGCGGTCAATTACACGGCTGTGATTGCCAACGGCCCCAGCACTACAAGGAGAGAAAATCAGGAGCGTATATGGATGTGCTGTCACTTTTTTAGTTTAAATATAATTGAAACTTAATAATTCGTCAATGCTTATTTCTTATTTTTTTTTTTACCGGCTGCTTCAGCAAAGACTGACAAGAATTTCTAAAATTGGTGTATCTCAGGTAAAAAGATTGTTTTCTCAAGACCGCATTACTCGTAGTGGCGGACCTCAGAAAATGTGTGATACTTACTATTTAGTTCACCTATTAAATACAATCACTAATTGATTTTAATTAGTGATACTAGACACATGGTTCCAATTAGAAATTTGCCGAGTGTGATCGAAAACCACTAAATCAGTCATTTTCAAAAAGACTTTGAAAGCATGAGAAGCATAGTAGTGCGCTAAAGTTACCACTCGTGGAGCAGGTACGAGGCTGGGACTCTGATAAGAGATTGAGAAACTGCGGGGCACCTTATCGCAACTGCTAGCCTTATACTTGCACCAGAAGTGGTAACTTTAGAGCACTACTACGCTCTCACGCGCTCAGTCTTTCTGAAAACTGCTTTCGATGATGCTCAGCAAGTTTCTAATTGGAACCATATGTCTATTTTCACAAATTCAAAAGTGAATGTCGTTTTTAATTAATTAACAAACAAATTAGTAAGTATCACACATTTTCTGACGTCCGCCACCTTGAGTAATGCAGTCACGAGAAAATTATCTCTTTACCTCGAATGCACTAATTTTAGAAATTTTTGTCAGTCCTCGCTGAAACACCCGGAATATTCTCGAAAGAAATAGAATAGCACGAGTTCAACTGCCGTTAAAAGAAAAAGAAACCTAGAACTACTTCTTGTCACAGACAATATTGCTGTGGCGGTAACGAAGCCTCCGTGGCCTCGACCATGGAGTGTTATCACGTGACTAGCTCCGACGCCGCTCTTATTGGATCGTGGGCGCCGCAGCCTCCACAGTTCACCAAGTTATCATGAAACGGAGTATAGTAACCAAAATTACAAGTCACAGAAATTTTTTTTTTAAGAAGTTACTGAAGTTTTAAGTTTGGCGTCAGGGGTTGAAATGCTCTACTGAAAATGCTGAAAACGTGACGTCAGATGTTTTTTTTATTGTTTTTTGCTAGATCCAGTTTCTTAGACTGCGATCGCCCGGCACAAAGGGTTCGGCCACCATAATACAATCCAATGCGGTATTGTAATGTGGGCTGAATTTCGGTGGTAAAGCTTGTTCCCGATGAGTTCCAAGTCTGATGGTGTGAAATGAACGCTGGTTAAGCTCGTGCGAGCAAAACAAAAAGAAATGCACAAAATACCGTGTTCTTTAGACTGCCCAACTCGACTTGCATGTTATACATGTGACATTACCCTACTGAAAAGCGTGAGAAAACTTGAATGCTAGTTTTGAATGCTAGCTACCAAAACTAAACACGAAAACGTGTTTAGTTTCGGTAGCTCAAGAAATTGCCAAAGCCGAGAATGGCAGTGTGGAAAGAATGGAGGGCTTTGTGGGAAGAACTTGTCATGCTCTGTCCCACCAACAAACAATATTTAAAAAGCCCTAATTAGGGACCAATCAGATGCACTTTTGTGAAATCAATTAGACTAAATCACAAGCAATTGGGAAGAACTTTTCTCTTTGAAACTTTGGCCGGACACTCTATATGTAAACCTCCCCAGAACACAAATGAATGCGAGTCGCCATGCGACTTATCCTCGACTAGATTCAAAGCAATAAAAAAAAGTACCAGACACACTCGTTGATAAAAAAAAAATTGGCTCCAGAAACCACCGTTGTTGGTTGTATATGAACTGCAATAGCACTCGTCATGTCTACCTCCTTTTGTTATGAGGCAATGGAGGAAGTCAAGGACGGCGTCAAAGACGAGATCTAAGACAACCTTCAGGAAGACCTCAAGGACGACGTCGAGGACAAATTCGTGGACAGCCTCTAGGGTTATCTCAAGGACGACGTCAAGAGTCAGGTCATTCGAAGAGGGTGCGGATGTGAAGGAGTGCGTACTGCAGTGAGCCGAAATGGTCTACTGCACATACCTACTGCGCATTAGGAGGCCAGAAGGGTCCACAAAATCAGGAGGGGATGCTATCGCGTTAGAACAGAAAGATGCGCACATCAGTCACCTGAAGCAGAAGCTAGAATGCACTGGGCAAACACTTAATTTTCTTGGCTCGGACACCATGAGATTTTGGCAATCCTTACAACACTTCTGCATCACCACACCGATTTGTTTTTCACAAGCACTATCGGTGAAGTGTGACTTCAAACCGATTTGTCACAAGCACTATCACTGAAGTGCGACTGATTCGTCAAATTCCCTAATGTCTGCGAGTAGGATTGGTTGTGTGTTTGGCCAGTGCAACATGTATGTGTATAGGGCGACTTCATAAAACGCCTCTTCACTTCTGGTAAGCCGTGCGTAGTCAAACTCGAGAACTGTGATCAGAGACGTATTTAAGTTGCGTAAACCTACGCTTACCCAACTCTTTTCTTTTTCAGAGTCTTCAGAGCGGTGTCTACCATTTTGACCAAATAAATGCAGATATGTATAGAAATTGAGTGCTCTTATGTGGCCCTCTGCTTCGACAAGTGGAGTCAACAACAACGCAAGAGAACTCGAGTGAACTCTATGTGCAGAAAAACACGGTCTACGCACATAGAAACACAAAGGGGAAATGTTCCCAGCATGGACTCCGCCAAGGGGCTGTATGTATGCAAGAGGCTGTATGTCACGTGATGCCACCCCATAGGACAAGGAAGGCATCAGAATCAAGTATAAGGTGTCAGCTTCCGGCTATAGAAAACAATTCATAACTAACAAGGAGCCATACAAGAGATAGGTACCGCACCGTAAAAAAAGCCTCACTATCCAAAGAAAATTGCTTATCAAAAAATTAATTTAGTGAACCGTAGGAAAATGATGCCCCGCATAAGTTCCCATCAGCAACTACGTCAGTCCCACTATCACAAAAGGCTTTGGAACTGCACCAGTGACATTTCATTTCATATCACAAATGTGCAGACCATGCCATCACCCAAGTGCAAGCAAGGAAGTCAAACTATGATACGATAAACTGTGCCCAGTCACCGCAACAAATAATAATAATATATGTATAAAATAAAGAAAACATCAACAAACAGAAACAGAGGAATGCCCACCCTACAAAATAAATAGTAATAATATGTACTGCACCTACGTGAAAAAAAAAAAAGACTGATGCCAAGAAAAAAAAAAAACAAGGGACATGCGAGCTGGCAGTTTTCCGGTCTTAAGACTCAAGAATTTAAGATTTCAAATTACTATGTGGAAGCCTCGCAGAGGACCCTGTGCCGCATGCACAGTAGCAAATCCGTTGGAGTCGTCCTCAATGACGTCAGGGACTGTGTTCAGACCACGGGAGAGACTGGCGCTCGCCCTAGGAGTCCAGCTTGGCGAGCTCGCTGGTGTAGATGCCAATGCTCTCCATGTCCGAGAGCACGAAGTAGATCTGCTTCAGGGAGCTGGACATGACGTTGACAAAGTAGTTGGAGATGGCTTTGAGGATGGTCTGGGCTGCCTGTTGCTTCTGCGATGCCACGCTGAAATCGTAGTCAAGACCTTCAGCTTGTGCAGGCAACAAACCACTGGCGAGCATGTTTTACACGCTTGCCAGCAGGATGACGCAGTGCAAGTGGATTGCCGTACAATGGCGCAATTGGCACAGCACTTCCACCCCTGATAATTAAAGTCAAACCCGTTTATAACGAACAGCAGGCGGCGCTACGATTAGTTCGATATAGCAAGCAGTTCGATATAGCAAAAACCATTTATAACGAACTTCCACGATGAGTTTGTTGTAAGGCGAGAGCTTCTCTTTCTTTCTCATCTCTTCACTTTCACCTTGTAACAACGCACTAAAAAGTTTTTTTTTTTTTTTTGCATGCTTGCAGGGGTTGTTTTTTTAGCTTATCTCCCCTTCTGAATCACTTCTCTTGGTGGGCTTGGTGGGCTTTGGGATGAAAAGCTTTCTCTTTTTTTCTGTGCGTGCGTGCAGAGTGTATTTTTTAGCTTTCTCCTCCCTCCTGAACCGCTTCTCTTCGCTCAATTTTGTTCGCAACTTGAGCTTTTGGAATATTCTTCCTCTCCTACTTCTTTTTTGGAGGAAGGGACAGGCTAGAAGACGATTGTTTGCGCGCTTTTGGAAGCCTTCCCGGGGGAAAAAGATTGATATAGCCCATATGTTTGTTTGTTATAAAACATACTTTTTACATGCATTTTTATTTAAATTCTGTGAGTTCAATATCGACAATAATTCACTGTATGCAGGTTTGTTCTAAACGGGTTTCACTGTAAACACAAACTCTATGAAAAGATTGAACACAAAGAATTCAGAAACCAATTTACACAATCTCATAAAGCAATAACAAATCGCATGATCCACCCTATACCTCGAAACGACCCCCAAATTCTTAGCGGGGAGCTACCCAAGACAGACAGTCATGGCAAAGTCATGAGGTGGGTTCTTTGCTCAAGCTAATTATGCAGCGATTGTATTTGCCTCGATAACCGCTGCACCGCTTACAAACGCCGTCTCTCTTTGCAAAAGACACCTGCACTTTATGCGCAATGAGACTGCCAACTACGCTTTATTTTAGCCCGTGGCAAAAATGGCCTCATGAATTGGAAGCGACTCGGATGTACTCTGCAACCATGCTTCTGGGGCCACTGTGGATTGCCCTAAAAATGCACTGGGGCAGCCTAAACGTACACTGAACACATGTTTTGTTTAGGGGCTAGTTTTGCCAGCTCAAGCGTTATGAAAAAGCGTCACACGCTTTCTTGGTGCCCCAAATGCACTTTGTACCTCGAGGGACACAACTGTTACATGAGTACATTATGTGCCTTGTGATGACATTGTGATTTAATGGGAACAATGTCGAATTTACCTTGGTTTTTCACATCAAACTGAGACACAGAATATGCTGCATGTCTTTGTTTTCTTAGCCTCTGCAGCAAGTTTAAAAGCCTCAGAGATTCAAAGAGTGCAATACACGTGACAGGGGTCTAAAATTGCTAAAGAGTCAGACATCAATACAGATATAAGTTTGAATGTAGCAAAACAGTAAAATAGGCAGACACAAACAACATATTCCATATTTTTCAACTTCATGCAAAAAAAAATTGCGGTGGCTTAGCTCGGCTATGCCAGGATATACATAGCGTACGCTTATGCGCGCAAAATGAGGCGCTATCAAGCGGCTCCGGTGCAGTGTCAGACTTGGCTACTGAGCAGCAGAGGCGCACAGCTGGGCACGCGGCAGCGCCAGTGCGTCTGCCGCGGCTATGACGTCACTCCTCCGGAATACGCAGACCGGCAAGGCGGCGAGGCGAGCGTGGCGGCGGCGGAGCACGTGGCGGCGACTTCGCGTGGCTCTCACAATGAGCCGTGCTCATTATGCGGAGCGTGCTGCGCTGTGCTCATTATGCACATAATGAGCTCTCCGCATAATGAGCACGGCTCATTATGAGGGCACCGCAAAACTGCTCAACGTCGGCCAGTGTAGCTAACGCTACAATAAAGGTAATTTTTAAATAGACTTTCCATATTTTTCCTTTTTTTTTTTCTCTTCATAAAACATCAGTTGAAATTTGTCGTTTGTGTGAGCTCCTCCTGTTAAGTCATTCCTTTTAAGGTGTAACGAGCTCCATTGCCTTCCCAAGGCCGCTCATCGAGTAGCCAAAGTTGCCAGATCAGCTGCCTGAAGGCACTCGCGCAATTGAGCACACACATCTGAGTGAAAACACCACTGCATCAAGTGGCAGTAAGTGCCACACACCTGAGAGCGGTAACAACAGTGAAAGGCACGCGCACTGCAAACCTCCACTGCCATTGGCAAGTTCGCACAAGCTGCTGCCCAATACAGTGGTATTTACACTCAGATGCGTCTGCTCAATTGCACACGCACTGACACTTGTTTGCTTTTAGTACTTTTCAAGTTTTGTATTTCCTCATTTAAACGCAATGGGATGATACATGAGACAGTAAAAAAATCTCGAGAACTCGCTCGTCGCAGTCCTTTTGTTTCGTACACGTTTATCGCTACCATGCAGTCTCCAGTGAAATAAAGTATGCCTAATCCAGTATGAGGCCCGGCTGATGCATGACCCAGCATTTCCCTCTAACCCACCCGGTCTGGAACCCCAGCACTCTTCTTTAGCAGCGAGTGGGGCAGCTGAAGGAAGTCCCGTCGAACATGGCAGGAATTTGATGGCATAGGTAATGTTCAACGACGGGTTCCGAGCTGGTCTAGTCGGGTCATACTTATGTTCGGCTGATTTTGTCAGCGGGTAATGTTTCCGTGTTTCTCACTCCAAAAAGACATTTAGTAAAGAACAAAAATGGGATGGGCGACTTTTCGGGGGTGTTTGTTCATTTTGGATTTTACAATGGGTTACGTTCCGATTTATGTCAAAATACCCTACGCTGCTGGGATGTGTCTGTGGCAATTCTCCGACCAACCATTCATTTGGTAAAGCAAAAAGCACAGTGGCACATTTCCTTATTGCTTCAGCACTCTGGCCACAATTACTGAAGCTACAAACTACCGGGCATTCATGAGAAAAGAAAACCACATTTTTCGGCCTGCATAAAAATAGATTATGCACCGTAGAAAGCTGAAACTTTGTGAGAATGTGACACTAGCGGTTCGGATACAGCGTGAAGGTTCGAGACCATTTCGTTACTCGGATCAAAAGATAATCAAGAGACAAAATTTTTCTACGAGCCAAAGTCCACTCAAGCCTACTTCTGTCAAAACAAAAACTGATACTGTTGATGCATGTGGCATTATATTAGTGAAAAAGCTTGTCAGTGTGAAAGGAAACAGTAATCTCTTCTTGCTGACAAGTAGTTTTCGCTGGAATAGATGCTACTAACGCCCACAATGCCATTTCTCGTTTTGACGATATTAGGTTTAAGTGGAAAACGTCTCACGAGAGAAATTTTGTCTTTCTCTTTTATATTTCAAACCAGGTAATGTCGTGTTGTCAAACTTTCACATTCCATCGCAACCTCTAGCGTCACATTCTCACAGTTCCAGCTTCTTTTTGTGAAGTGTAGTCTATTTACATGGGCCAAAAAAACACGGTTCTCTTTTCTCAGGAATGCCCGGTATTTCGATATATGAAAGTTTATTACAATTTTGTGGAAACTGATGGCCTGGTCACTTTTAATGATTTAAAATCTGTACACACCTCTCTGAATGCAGGGTGCCTCACCTGTGTGTTGCTAACGGTGGGACCGCTAAAACCCGGATGTTCTTTTCGTCTGCGAGGGCAAGGCAGTTCCTGACGCACTTTTCCAGGGGCTCGCTGCTGCCCGACGGAACATTGCAGTGGATCACAAACTTGGCCGGGAACTGGTGTCCGGGACAGATCACCGCTAATGCGCAAGAAGAAAAAAAGAGGACTGTTAGTCGGTGGCAAACGAGCGAGCTAAGAAGAGAATAGCTGCCTTTGTTGACACGATCGCCCCTTCTCGTTTTTCTTTGCGTTGCTGTCAAGTGAACTGGGTTCTTGCCTCTTGCAAGGAAAGCCCTATCCTGAGGTAATGTCACAGAACAAATGCAGCTTCTATTTTGGCAGTCCACCTTGCCTAAGCAGGGACCTAGGATGAGCACTTTCAGCCACAAAAGAGTGTAGTTCTCCAGGCAGCCTTTAAATTTTATGAAAAAACCAGGCGATCGCTTCCTTATAGCAACCATGTCGCAACAAGAAACAAGTTTTTGTTTCTTGCCCTTGCTTCTTGCGCTTTCTGTAACAATTAATTTGTAGTGATTGGTCCAACTGCTTACCCTATCATGAATATCAACATTTTACAACAATTGCAAAACATACTTTTACCTGTGCTGGGCAGAGGCACTACTTGAAAAAGCATTTAGGAATACCAATACTGAGATATATGTCTTGAAAAGCTAAAACAAAGATACTAAGCCTTGGATGAATGAGAGTGTTTCGGAGCTAGTACTACTTCTACAAAAATGGCAAGACGATATTCTGAAATGCAAATAGTACATTGAAAGAAAAAAACAACTTCATTATCACAAACTCAATATTTCGTGAGTTTGGCGAAGTGTGGTTTTCGGGAATATTTCGCAGGCATGAGATTTTGTAAATGAGGGTGATACGCTATGTATTTGTTACCATAGGGAAAGATATTGGCGGGTTCTACTCCTCACAATAGTCGCAAAAATTAGGTTCTCGCTAAAATGAAGTCCTTTACGATACTCTTTCTTTCCAAATTAGGTTATGTTCCAAAAAGAAATTTAGTAATGTGGTGTAACGTACAGTTAACTAAGCATCGCAATTCCAACATATGATGTAAAAGAGTCGTTTAGACACAAACGCGTGGCCTCCAAACTAATTGTTTCTCCCATTCAGGACACTGCAACTGTTTTCCTAAATTGGGGAGAGAGTAGGACAGTGAAAAGCAATTTGCTTTCCTGGTCTCCTTTACCCCACTTGAGAGACTGAGGAAGATCCTTTCAAGGATGGCTCACGATAATGAGCGATTGTTAATGGTCTACACAATGCACGCAAATAAATTCCTGCGAGTCACGATGACTAGACGCTGTGACCATTGCATGTGGACAGCATATGATGTGGACCACCATTCACTTCCATTAGGATAGTTGGCACAATGCCCAGCTCTGCACACTTTTGGACATATTTTATTCTAGCTCGCTCCTGAGCTCTTGAAATTCCGCCTGGTAAATGTCTAACCCACTTCTTTGCATCCGTGTCAAGCCATAAAATGCGGGCCACTATTTCTGTGCGCTGGAAAGCCTCGTTAATTTTATTTATGAGATGGCGCTGGATGTTAAATGCCATAAATGATGCAGATGAGTTATGGCAATGAGAGGGACGACAAGGCGAATGCTCACCCAAATACCCTCACAGTAAGCACACGGTAAACACATCCACAACATTATGGGACCGTCTTAGCGGTCTTGGGTAGTATCGCAATACTGTAACTCTTTACTTTTTTTTGGAAACTTTTAGCAGTAACTCAACACATTTTTTTAAAGTAACTGCAACAATAGCTTAAATACTTTTTGCGAAAAAAATAACAAAATGTTTCTGCAAAGATAGATACTTTTTGCGAAAAAATGACCCTATTTTGCAAACGCTATTGGCGGGTTTCACCACGTGCCCACATTAGACGCTACAAATTAAAACAAGAACTCAAGACTTTTTTCGTCGGAGCAAAGTGCCAGCGCAGAAGGCAGACGTTTTTCTACTTCGCTTTTTCCTTTTTCATTGTGCGGAAAAACATTTAGCATTTACTTTATTTCAACCTCTTTGTGCGTGACTCTCTCACCCCGTCTTTACCCCTTCCGGCCTCATTGAACACCCCTGCATTTTCAGCCAAGCGACAGACACCTGGCAGAAACATTTGACGCATAGACAACTAACGGTGAACTGTTTAACGCCAAACGAGAGGCTCTGTCGTCGGTGCTGCAGCAGTCGCGGCGACAGTTTTCTTTGCAAAAGCGAGACGGCGCCAGTAGATGCTGACCGACCGGTGCCAAAGGCTATGTTTCTACTGGTCGACACGGCTGTGGATCGCGGGCCGTAAGCCTGCGATCCACAGCCGCGTCTTTTGTTCTGCAATGCATAAAAAAAATTAAAAAGAAAAGTGGAATGCAGTTTGAGACAACTTTGAGTTATTTTTGTTCACTTCTTTTTTTTAAACCTTGTTTGATACAAATGGTCTTCTTCACTTTATTCAGCTCCAAATGCTTTAGCCTTCTGCTCCCCTCCCTATTATTGTAATGGACCTGTCTATTCATAGGTATCTCCCTCTCCTGTCAGCTGAGAAAGGGAAATTAGAAAGCTCTCACGAGAAAGAGGAAGGGAAAGAGAAGGTCACAAGAAGGAAAATAGTTAAATAGTGGTGAACTGTTATTGCTCAAATGAGAGGCTGCCACGAATGATGAAAGGCAGGTGTCACCATGGTCCGGCTATGAACTGCACTTTGACCTTGTCGAACATAGTGGCGATAACTTCACTGCTCACTGCAAACACTGTAAAAAAGCATACATAGAAAAGAGGTCCTCTTCCTCCAACCTCCGCAAGCATCTTGGGTGGGTTTAGACTTTAACTTCTGGACACTATTGCAAGGCATGGAGGTGGAACGATAGAAGGCTAAAGCCTCAACAGCGCTGTCCAGCCTCAACGACTTTTCCACCAATTTCCCCCTTTATGTGGACAATTAAGACATACTATGTAGGTGTAGTTTAGCAAGATATGTGTTATCTTATCAAGACATACATGTTCCGAACGCCAAAAACATCACTTTTCCTTCGACAACCAAATCTCGTAAGAACTACTTCGTGCCGGGTATGAACAACGCACAAAACTTGCCTTTTTCTTGAGGTGAAAATGGCTATAATTACTTTTTAAAAGTAACGCACTTAAGACTGCGTCTTACCTCCTGCGGATTCCAGGGGTCCGTGCGCTGAGAAGAGATCCTTCACTTCTTGCACAAACTCCTTGCCACCGGCCTTCTCCAGGACTTGTCCTGAAGCGGCAAACAAGGACACTGATGTCTAACAGAAGCTCGCAAACAAGTTTGATTCGAGCCACAAAGAAACTGAATAGCAAAGCAATAAAATAACTAAGAGAAGATGTGAGCAGAAAAACATCAATATTTTGGAAAAAAAAGTGATTTCGGGTTTTAAGGTGTCTTTAAATCCTTGAATTATCCTTGAATCTTCATATTTTATGTATAAAAAAATATAAGAACCGAATATGAGCGCGAGTTTTGTCAAATATGCATTTGAAGAAATGCAGGCAATCTAGAAAGACATAAATTCGAGCCATTTTCGTGCCCGTCGTTCTTCAAGTTGAGATGTCGCCTACCATCGCATTTATTTTGAGAAGCAGGTCTAGTTTTCTCTCTGTCACATTCTTTTGTAGCTCAAAGTTTTTAATTAAAATTGATAAAATATGTTTTTCTCGCTTGAAAGAGTCACTGCACATCTATGGTAATATTTGAATGTGTTTTCCTCTTGTTCTAATTTTGGGGCATCTTCACATGTTGTGCACAACTTTTGTTCTTAAAATTGTCCTATCACAACCAAATTTGCCACACATATACTTTAAGAAATGCAGAATGCAGCTATTGCGGCTCGATTAAAATGTATGTTTTAATGCTTATGAAAACAAACTTTTTTTAACCATTTGAAAATGGCTTTTTTCCAATTTGTGAGTAATTTAAAATATAAGAGGTCTCACATACGTTATTTTAGTTCTTCATTGCACTCGGTGGTTTAAAAGGAGCAGATCGGCTTTTTTCTGTCAGGCACTTTTTAAGTGTGTTGTCACGCCCCACATGAGTGCAAGAACATGGAAATTTGTATGTGTGCGTAGCGCTCAAAACGTTAAAAAAGCATGCTCTATCAAAACTAACACCAGTTAGTTTGCCCCGAGAAGGCGTAAGCCCTGGCCGAAGTTGTCTGGCTTCGAGCCTGCTCGTTCCAAATCATGTTGGAAAGAGATAGCCATCCTACTGGCCTACTCTCTCGCACTCCTCCAAGCATCGCCCGTTTCGGGGGACCCGCGGCAGGTCGCGCAGCCCAGTGGGCGGTCCCTCCTCCGAGCGGACGTCCGTCTGCGGAGGCTCTGGATTGAACTCCTGCGACGACAAGTAGCGGCATGAGCTTGTCTGACCAACGACGACTTTGCTCGCGATCCCCTTTGGCTCTCAGGTCAGCGGTGCAGTGGGCACCCTGTGTCCGCGGCTCGCTCGACCGCGGTGTCGTGTTGGAGACCCCCATTTCCCAATAACTGCCGTTGGATACCGGGATCATTGTTGATGGCATGGCGCTGGCCAACACGGCGCGGCTAAAGCCCCTCGATGTGTTTGCGCTCGTCTTGCAAGTAGCGTCAAATGCGCGGGTGCACGAGGCCCATGTCTCGAGCGGCCCTTGGAAGCAAATGGCGGCGCAGCACTGAAATGAGCGGGCCTTGGAAGCGAATGGCGGCGGAGCACCCGCTCATGCCACGTGTCTCGAGCGCTTCCACAACAATGGTTGGCGGTACTTGTAAAAAACGCTTTTATCAAGGGGCTTTAGGCGCGGCGACCGCCTTCGCCGGTAGCCGTCGGCCGGTGCAGTGGGACAGGCATCCGGTTCCCTTTGAGGACGGTCCCCGGACGTAAAGGTATGTAATCCCCGCAAGTTTTAGAAAAAGAAGATCAAGCCCTATAAACTGCAGAAATTTCATTCAGTTATCCTAAATAACAAAAAAATGTTTTTCCCCGGCCCATGTCCCCTTCCAACATTCAAGTTTGTACAATTAGTTGTAATTCCAATAACTCTGCTCTCAATAAGTTATAATGAAATTCTAGTAACTGTTACTTGGTTACATTTTTTTAAGTAACTTGAGACTTAGCCATCTTTCTAAATTATGTGGATAAATAAACAAGTTTACAGTAACTTAGTCTCAGCACAAGCACTATCTTGTGTCATAGCCTCCAACTCCACGCAACTATAGTGCTGAAACAAAAACCAACAGATGCGAGGAATGGAGAACCCCACAAGGGATGCGATGCAAAGCTAAAATAATGCTTACCAACTTCACCAGAGAGTGATAGGCTCGCATTGGTGGGGTGAATTGCAGCATCCGCAGTCACGCTGGCCATGTCGCCTTGAATCACTGTAAGCTGCACAGAGAGTGAAAGCTCAGCCACTGCATCTCACAACTGGAAGTGCTAAAGCAATAGAGATACTCAATTCAAAGCGTGGGAGAACAAGGACACTAACGTAAGCTGCCAACTGAAATGCGACGACATAATGTAAAACAACGAGCATGTACACTCGTTGCAATAGGCGTCCAATCTACTACTTTTGAAGCATTTCAAATATAAGCAAAGGCCATACCAAGCACCCACACCAGCAAACGTCTGAACCCACCGAGCTAACCGGGATCTACTCCACTTCAGCTACTTCTCTGACCAAAGCAGCGAAAAGCAGTGAAGCTTTACGTGCACGCACCGGCAAAATGCAGTGAAGTTTGACGAGAACAGTGTGGTTGCTTTAATAACTAGCTCTGCCAGACCCCTATAGTCCCCCTATATCGTTATATCAGATCAAACAAGGGCCAAGCAGTTCTACAATGTGCCTCTTCTGCTCTCAGACCTAATAAGCGCCCACCTCCATTCTTTCATGATTACCTCGAACTTTTGGGTGGGTGCTTGCTCGGTGTCTTAAAGAAGGGAGCAGAAACAGAAGCTAAGTTTTCCTTCTGTCCTGGTCATTATGCTCAGTGTCACAAGTTGTGTGCAGTGCATGCGAAGGCAACGCCAGGAGAAGAGAGAAAGGGCAAGCCCTAGGAAGGCGGAAGGGGAGTAAGGAAGGGTGAAGGGAGAGCACTAGGAACGTTAGAAAACAGAGGAGGTTTCTCTCCAACTCCCCAACCTTCCTAGTGCTTTCATTTTCTCCCCTCGCCTGGAGTCGCCTTCCTCTGTACTGCCCACAACTAGTGACCCCAGAGTATAGACTCTCAATACGGTAGCTTGCGTGTGGAAGCATTCGCCAAAAATAAAATATTCAGGTGTCAACATGTACAACTTCATCATTATTCATGGAGCTTTTGTAGCTATCATGAAATACAAAGTAAGTCACCCCCCAAACCTAAAATTTAGAGCTCACTCACTCAGAATAGGGAGGGGGCCCTTGATCGGATTGGAACCCAAATTCAAGATGGCGGCCATGAAAAAATGGCGGCCAGCAGAAGCAAGCAGATGCAGTCTGGTATGTGTCATTTTAAAGCTTCTTCACTAATACCTTTCAGTAAGGATCGAAACCCTTAAACGATTATCCAGAATCCGATACAAAAACGAGCTCCAGCACCGTCCTCACTTCGTCGTAGTCTCCAGACCTTAAGTCGGCGAGCCGGTTGTGCAGGTTGTTGTCCTCGGACTCGTTAGGTGCATTCGCGAAGTCACAACCCTCCAACCGGAGTGCCACAAATTTTTTTCAAGACATTGGCCCACATCTTTGTTTTAAACCACAGGACGTTCTGCCACGATGGTTCTCGGATTGCTGTTACAGCCTTCAACATCACAGCCTTCAAACCACTCCAAGCCACAAACAAATGATTGCAAACATCACAGTCCAGAGAGCAAAACTCCCAGCCTGCCAAGGCACAAGCGCTTTGTCCTACAAGTAAGCAAAGTATGTGCTACATGTACAAAGACGCACAATAGTTAGGAGTCCTCTCTAGAGAGCTCTTTTTATCTCTTTCTTCATGATGGGGGCCAACAAAGACTGCAGAATCTGTTCACAGAAATGCTTTCGTTACAATAAAAAGCGAAAAGGACCTCCTATACTCGTTTTCACCTCAAGAACCGTAGTAAAAAAAGTCCGCCTCCTCGTGGAGCATCACTAATTTTCGCTTTTGTGAGGGAAAATAAGACATATGTAGGTACATTTTAAATTCGATATATGCTATCTTAAGAAGACGTACACGCTTCAAATGCCAAAAGCATTGTCTCTTCCTCCGACAACCAAATCCTGCAAGAACTACTTTGCACAACGTATGAACAATGCGCAAGCCTTGCTTTTTTTCTTGACGTGAAACCGAGCATAGGATACACAAAAATCCACAAGTGCACAAGTTCCTTTGTGCACCTGAAGGAAACAAGGAATCCTTACTTTCTGGCCCAGAAAGAGTTTTTTCTCGGACAACACAGTGATGTTTGCGTGAGACTGGTCCCCCGCTGCAGTTTGCCCATCCTGAAAGGAAGACAAGAAGGTACATTTTTCGAACGACAGCGCAAACCTTGCCCCTCCTTTGCCAAAAATTTCTCAAACGGGAAGTCCGCTGGCGAAAGGGAGAAACCTAGGGATGCACACGTAAAGCAAAGAATGAACGAAAGTCCGTGTGCTGCATTGCAAAAGCCAGACTGATATTTTCCAAAATAAGATTAAAACTGTCTGCTGCCAAGAGATGTTTTCTCGTTTGTTTCACAAAGGGGTGGGAAACCATCTAAGCATGGTGGAAAATGGGCAGCTAAAGTAAAAAAAAAATGCAAACCTCACAAAGAAATATATATTGCACAAGCTTGATTATGCTGACCAGACTAAAGAGCACAGAATGTGTCAAGTCCCCACAAACTTTTTGTTTTAGTGAAGAAACTAGATTCTTTTACTGGTCGTGTGTCGATTTCGCCCGCTAAATTCAGCGGGGAAACTGGATTATTTTATCGGTCACTCGACGCCAGGTTCCTTTCCCCCTACAAAATTTAGCAAGGAAGCTGGACTAGTGCAGAGGTCACAGAACGTCAATTTCCTCGCTAAGTTTTGTGGGGGACACTGGATTCTGTAAAGCTCCTAGTGTGTCACTCGTTCATGATGCTCATTCATGACAATTTTCTCATAAAAAATGACCCCAAAAAACATTCTGCATTAAAAATCTTCTTATGAAAACCAATATGCGAGAACACCAAAGCGACGCCTGTTCCGTGCTTCACGAGCGTGAAATGCTCACCCTGAGGTGCAATTGGCCAAAGTGACAAAATTATTCCACGCTCCCCTAAGGGCACGTGGCAGTGCAAAGATTTCCGGCGTACCTTTCCTTTTGCGAGCTTGGCCTTTTCCTTTGGAGGAACCGCCTTCTCCTTTGCCGTAGCCGCGGCAGCCGGCTTCTTGGCAACTGCGACGGCCTTCTTGGCGGGGGACGCAGCCGGCTTTGGGGGAGCCTTGGGCGAAAGGACGGCCGTGACCGGCAGCGCAGGCAGGGCCGGCTGGTGCTTGGGCGAGGGCATCACGAACCTGCCACCTTTTCTCCGCGCCAGCAGTTCGGGGAGGATGCGTGGTAGCACGCCACCCGAGGCTATCGTCACCCCTTTGAGCAGCTGCAGAAAGAAGAGATCGGGCCGCCCTGAGCAACACTTTCTTCCTTGCACGCGCAGAGACATAGAAAAGTTGTCTTTCTGGAGTTTTTGGTTTCTTTGGGAAGCAAGTCAAAGCGGGATCAAGTGTGCAAGTGAACGGTGGAAGCTGTGTACAAGTGTGGAAAAAAAAAAACAGCTCAGTGCTGCAGTGTGCATGGCTGTCGAGTCCAGGTATCCCGGACTCATCGTCCCTACTCGCTTGAATATAAATGAGCGTGCAATTGTTCAGTCACATACTTGGTGCTGCATGATGCAAGTTAAAGTCCTCAGCTTAATAGACATATTGCACTGGCCAAAATGCCCTTCTACTTCGCTAAACCAGTGCCGCCGTATGTAAAACGCATAAACGCCCAACATGTGCAATTGCTTTCATTTTTGGATTAGTGAACATGTGCTTTTATAAGTGCGTGCGTGCTGACACATGCACGTGTACTAGCATATGAATTGGTGTGTGCACACATACATGCATGACGTCATTCAGTGTGGCGGTTATTCTTTCTTAATGCTTCTATCAATGTACCAACTCTAGAGCGAAATTGGCACAACAGAAGTGATACATTCAGCCGAAAAACCACAAAATTGACGCACGGAGCGACATCAGTGCAGGCTATTTACATATTTGTTTTTCCTAACTAATACAACTTGTGCAGACACCAGACACAAATTAGATTGAATCCTGGGTACCTGATGCAGTTCGTCGTCGTTGGCGATAGCGAGTAAAATGTGCCGAGGCGTGATTCTCCCTTTCTTGTTGTCCCGAGCAGCATTGCCTGCCAATTCCAAGATTTCCGCTGCAGAAACAAAAAAAAAATAATAAATGAAAATAGGGGTGGTGCTAACCGACTGCCGGTCAATCAAGTACACAATAAAATTGAGAAGAGCAACAAATCTAAGAGATGCTTCCCACTTCATACTCTTGGTTCCCCATCAAACTTGGTTAGAGCGCTCAAGAGGGGGTCTCTTGGCGAAGAGTTTTGACAAGAGATCGCCTCACCGCTGAGATACTCGATCACCGCAGCCATATAAACAGGAGCACCGGCGCCGATGCGAAAGTGATGGGTGCCCTTCTTGAGGTAGCGGAGCATTCTCCCGACGGGGAAGAGTACCCCGGCCTTGGTGGACTTGGAGACCACCTTGGCTCGCTTCTTCCCTCCTCGCGCAGACATTGGAGCGGCTTCGGAGAGCGCAACAGGGCCGAGAAACGACGCACCATGCAGGGAACTCGCACAACCTCAAGCACGTCGCCGACGTCGCCGACCGACAACAACCCCAGCAACCGGAAGTTCTTTCCCGACCGGAAGTTGGTAGGTCACATGAAGCGTTAGGCATGCCGCCGTGCCGCCGTGCTTTCGTAGCGACATGCCTTTTTTCTTCAAAGGTCAAAACTTTCAAAAGCTTTAAATTCTTCGAATCTTTAGAACCCTGGTCGCTAGATCAAATTATTACGACCTAAACAATAGTTCATTTCAGCGTGAATAAATGGGCTCAAAATGTGTTGCACGCTCATTTGGTACTTGAGCTCAAACCGAAGCTATCCTCTAGCCCACCATACCGAAACTGCTGTGAGCTTGAGTGAGCGGCATTTTGGTAGATTTTCGGCCCAAACCTAGGTCATTCATCAGTGTAACAAAGTAGTTGAATGCGATTCAACATTGGGTATAAAAATGCATTTGAACTTTACCGTCTGTATGTGCACTCTGTAACATCGGGTATAAAAGTGCATTTGAACTTTAGTGTCTGTACGTGCAATCTGTATATATATATTTTTCTTTTCTCGATCAGTTAAGTTAGATCACCATTACTACGCTGCACGATACGATTTATTTTACCACGGGACACGAGGACATTATTAAGCGATAGTTTCAGCAGTTTGATTGTATGATAGAGCTGAAAAATGGTTCTTTGCATTGCATGCTACTGTGAATAAGATGAGAATTTAAAAGGCTCCCCGACTTACCTGCAGTCTCCAGGTGTAGGCTCAATCAGGGAAAGATGCAATGGTCGAACTGACGATGGACGTTGGCGTGCGCAACCCCAACGATAGATACACCAAGTTTGATGACAAGAGTGAAGTACCCCAAGACTTGGGGATCCATTCATTACTTTGTGGTGTGGAAACAATGCCAATCATGCAACATAGCAGGGCTTGCTGTGATATCCTCTTAATTACGCTGGTTCGGTTGCGCTGATAATACAACCTGCGTGAAGTTGGTATGATGTAATGAAATGGCATATACAAACGGTAGCACCAACCACTGGGTGACGGTGTACTGCAGTAAAAGCAAACATTTTATATGCAAGTCTCGCCATTTTATTTTGCACAAATTCTGCGGCTAAATAAAAACACTGACACAAAAATAACATCTTTACAAAAAAATGATTGTGTGCATTGTGTCAAATCAATTACCAATAACTATCCAAAGTGACAGCCTATTTTATCTCCAAGGTAATGGTTGTACAATCGGAAACAGATTTCCACACTAAAAGGAAACGCCCGAGCCAGCATATTAATATATCATCTCACAAGTGTGCGAACTATAAACACAGCCCCCAAAATATTTTCTCCACTTCACTACTGATAAGACAGCCAAGTTGGCGGTCAGTGCAGAGATAGAGGCTGAGTCAGGGTGTTAATTACACCAGTTACGGTAGTTTGGTGGGAAGGAGCTTCTAGGACTATCAACAGTGAAAATAATGTTGTGCTGGGCTTGACCTGTTGTGAGCTTGATTAATCTAGGAATGAATATTTTTGTACCTCCATAGGTTATCAGATCTAGGCATATCTATAGCATTACACGTTTGCTGAAAAATTTCAGACAAAACATCCAAATAGATGCCGAGAAGAAAAAATGGGAGACATGTATCATATGCGATTAAAATTCTCTGACAGTTTTTTTTCCTGTTAATACAGAGACTGCTGTGCGGTGGTCAGGATTAAAAAGCTGCAAAATGAAACAAAAAAAAATTACGGAACTTCCTGTGCAGCAGCGAGTCATCGATGATTAATGGGCACGTTGAAATGCATGCTTACTAATAAAAGTTACTCGAGTCACATTTCGAAAATTTTGTCGCCAACAAACAATATATGGAATACATATAAAATCTACTGCATCTGATCAGCATGTGAACTATTAACACCTCTATAATATCCAATAACTGCGACCCCTAAAGGATGACCACGGGAAATTACTATCTCAGTCACAGAAAAGTTTTTGCTGAAGCTGCAAGTAAGAGAAAACTCATGTGCAAACATGTTGGGGACAATTCCTCGGACAAAACAATGCACAGACATATAGAGATCATTGTGACTCAGTTTCTTCCCCACAGAAAATCACAAGCACTACAAATGACTTGGTCCCCAGCAGAAAACATCAGACAAGCCAAACAAACATTTCTGAGTCATTAGGTTGAGACAGCTTGAAAAAAATATTAATGAAAAGACTGAACAGCTTACCAAGACTTCGAAGCTTCACCTTAAGAAATAGGTGACCCTTTTATTGCAGCTGCAAGATAAAATAAAAAGATCAAGTAGTCCCAAAGTTTTCATATTTGCAAAACATACACACTACCGTAGTAGATGTATTTTTTACAGAACTTGCCTAAAAAAAAGCAACAGTGTGCTGTCATTGACAAAGTTCGAAGAAACTGTCATAAACAGAAAAAAATGACTGAACTTAATTGGTAATTCAAGTTAAGAAAAAAAAAAAGCGGACTACTCCTTGAATAGGTTGTTTTCACTGACATAATTTTGTCCCCCATTTTGTTGTTGCGAGCTGTTTGACGTGTGCTGAAGGCAAGCATTCCAAAGATTTGCAGTACCCCTTAGATGCATAGAGCATAGGAGCTTATAAGTCTTATCACGCTGACATCTCCTCAACAGGTTGCAATGTAATCCTGCACATTAGTAAATTTGTTTGAAGAAAACAAACTTAGAACAAAATGGCGGATTGACGTCATGTGAAAACACCCTATACAGAGTCACATTTTTGTGCAACAAAAAACAAGAAGGCAATGTTAGCACATTATCAACTTCACACAGCACACTAATAGTGTGTTCAACAATGTTTCACTGTTTTGAACATGAGCATGACGATACATCGTACGACTAAAATAAATGTACAAGCTCTTCGTAATAATGAAAAAAATGAACTAGGCTGACTGCGATTAGGAAGCAGATTAAAGAGGCACCAACACCCAAAAAGGTATTTTTGTTGCCTCCAATGCAAATTTAAAAAAATATTAAGAGAATTTTTGAGTTGCCTTTTTATAACCTATTTTATAATACAGTCACGTCTCATTAATTTGGACCCTTTCGCTCCCCCACAAATAATTGTCAATAATACTGAGACAAAAATGCACATATTTAGCCAGTTTGTCTCCGAAAATTTGGCCTATAGTATATAGCGCGGTATCCAAATAAACGAGACACAACTATACCATCAGCCATGTGAGACACACATTAAAGGGCCCAGATTAGCAGTTGTACTGGATCGACCAAACTGCTCTCCTAGAGCAAAGATATCAGATGCCAACTTAAAAGGCCCACTTCCCACAATCTAGACTTCCATAAAATTGTATTTCCAAAATATGAGCAACACTGACTGGAGGCAAGAAACCCTCATTCTGTTTGCCTGCATTGGATATGTGGAGCATCGACAACGCAAACCGGAAAAACATCCAACTGGACAAGTTTGTCCTTTGCAAATTTGTGCAACTCGACAAAATCGGATGTAACCAGGGCATCGGACAACCCTTTACACAGCAGTTAGGGGCATTGTCCCTCACGTGGGCAATCTAGTTGCAATTATTGAAGATATATCCTCGACCACACAAGCAATCAGTAGCTGCACCGACTCTCAGAATTTAAAAGTGAGCACATTGTCTGCTTATGGACACATACTTGTAGCCAAAAGTCAAACACAGGGGCACGCAGCATTAAAGATTCCCTCGCTGTTTTTTCGGCGATAGGGAAGCTTTAAATTAATCTTTCCACATATGTATTCTGAGCCCGGAGAGTGTAGTACACAAAGGGCACAAACCCAAGCACAAATATTTTGAAAATATGTGGTTGTCTCCCGTTTCCCGTCAAAGGTTAAAATTTTAATGTTAAAAAAAAAAAAACACAACCATGGAAAAAAAGATTATTTTCAGTTTACTGATGCTAAAGAAAAGGTAGAGGGTTCGAGCACTTTAAATGCGTTTTTCTCCGTTCCACTTTTTGGCATAAATTTTACTTTAGGAAAACTATCATTTGATAATGGGAAAAAACATAACTAACATTAAATTCCTAACTGGAAAATGGCATTTTTGTTTTACTTTGTGAATGTCTTTTATAAAAGATGTTAAGATTTTCTCGACGACATAAAAGGCAAAATATTTATTAGATTTTTTCAGCGAGATATTAGCATAAAATAAATTGCTCTTTGGAAATTTTATTTTCACAGTTGCAGTCTCCAGGCATTGTGTTGCATACCTAGTGAAGACATTAGTTTCCTAAACAATGTCAGTGTGTTCCCCATAAAAGCGACTCTAATTTCTTTCACAATCCATGGTACACAGATGAAACTTTGCACTGCATTCTGCCTCGCAACTGCCAGTATATACTACTGGCAGTTGCGAGTTATACATTCACATTAAGCCAAAGGTTCAAAAGTGTCCTCCCCTTAACCAGCTCACTTGAACTCTGGCTTAAGTTTAACTTTTACAAGCATTTCTTTCCCCTCCCAACAATACGCTTTTCCCAAACTCAACATTTTTATGGTCGCACATAAGCGTCATTTTGAATTCATGCGGGACAATAAAATATATTATTTTGGTGTGCCTGTTGAAGGTCACGAGTGTGCATATACAGATTGTATGCCAACTCTGAGGAAGCCACGTCACCATCAGACACAGGGCTGCACAAAGCACTGGGATGTCGAGCATCCGGTCATTGAGAATTGCAAGTCGCAAGCTTCGACGCTACCGGAAAAGTGAGATAGTGCAACAGTGTCGAGTGAGGATTGTAACAATATCCCGCTGGTTTACGGCACTAGCACTGGACCACTCCAATGCACAAAACAACTTGTATGGGAAAGCTCAGCAAGCACAAAACTGGTTCTGCCTGAACGGTGTATGAGATGGGCAAATACAATCAGAAAAATGCGTCGCAAATGCATACGAGAAAACACGTGACGAGCCAATATGTGCGGCAATTTGCAAATCTGCTCTCTTAGAATGGTCAATAGCCAAACAATAGTGAGAGACGTGTTTTGCTGCGCGGCACTGGCAGTTGAATGGGCTCTGCTAAATGCAAAGCATGCGTAAAAACAACTTGGGAGGTTGCAGCATAGTAGAAAGCTGAGCATTCGTAACAGTAAATGGAAAGCTGAAACATATCAAAAGTTGACATAGGGAAACACACTCGTGTCTGGAAATGAATGTTTTATATATTTTGCAGCAGTTAACATGACAGTCACGTCAGTTTGAAGCCTTCCAGGACCAAGAACAACTGTGCCCTGGTGTCATTTTTTTCTACGGTGCTTAACGAGCTTAGAAACGGAAACATGAAAGTTTGTATTTCGTTTCCACAGTTGTGAACTGTTGGCGGCCCCCATGTCACGAGATGTTCACCCAAAAGAGGAGTTACAGAAAAACTCTTTCGAGAAAACCTAAAGCATGCACGCAGTCATCCATTTAAATACATGCGCACAAAAAATATAAAAATTGCGTAACAAAGGTTACATGCCTCATACTCCATTACTCGGTAAACTCGCACATTCATAACGCTAGACTTCTGTGCAATCTAGTTTCTCTGTTTCTCTTCCTCTTTCTGGAGCAAGCAAAGTTTGTGCATCTATTGCAGGCCGAGAGCACGGCGACCAGAAAAAAAACTAAGTCTCGTGAACACCATTCATTACATGCAAGAAAAAGAACAGAGGGTTCACTTTACTAAAAAAAATTATAGCATTCACTTAAAAAATGTATACTAAGCTCTCATAAATGTACACTTAATTCACAAACAAAAAGGCCAGCCTCACAGTCAATATCCCCCACTATCATGGAGGCAATGAACCACTAAACAAGCCTCGTTTCACAGTGGCAGTAACTGTGCTATAACACTTAACAATGTTTGACAGTAAACGCTGGCCCAAGACAAGAGGTACAGTTGACCAGAGGACGGGAGAACTCGCCACACAGAAACCAGCCAATCAAGCTGCGCAAAACAACTGGCTTTCGGGGAAACATAGGGAGTAATCTTTAGCTCGTAAATTCAACGGCTGTGGTGCTATGGCTTTTCCAGAACTTCAAGTGCCTGAGCAGCTGCCCTGGACACAGTCTGGTTGTGGTGGCCCTTGAGTTGAGTCAGTGCCTCTTTGAAGCCACCAGCTGCCAGCATGGGCTTGAGTGGTCCTGTGGAGACATTCAAAAGGGGCTCGGTTAAACCAAGGTGCAATCAACTACACAAAGAAGCATGACAAAAGCAAAAAGGAAGCACAAAAAAATCCCCCGCTTTTTACAGTCATCCTGCCAAGTTTACTCTTATAATAACTTATGTGTACTACATGCTAAGGGTCTCTCCATCTATAACCAACCCAGCAATAGCAAAATAGTAGACATAACAAATTAATCTTTGTTGCAAGCTTTTAACGAAATGAGGGTTCCTCCACACGTGAGCTGGTTGAGATGGTGTTGTGTTGTCCCCATTTTCGCCCCCAGACTCAAGGTTTTTTTCACCATGTTCAAGTTCTTGTTTGAATACTTTCAATGTGATTTAAGACCACCTTCAAAAAAGAAATTCAAAGCGGGGTAGTGGATATAATAAAAAATATTTCCAAATCCAGATAAAATATTTCATGAAAATGGTCAGAAACCAGAGCGCCGAGTGGTCTGAAAAAAATAAAACATCAACATTTCTCGCTACACTGGCATCGGGCAATGATGGGCCGTTTTCTCCGAGAAATAGAGGTGGTGTAAACATTTCAAACTTCAAATAGCTTGCAAACAGTGTTTAATATTTGATTCGAAATGCAGCACACTGGTAAGGTTAGTTAAGAGTTTTCTGGAAATTAAAAAATGACAAATGTCTTCAGAATGGTCTGATTTCTCGTGTCAAGCTTTACTGGTTCACACCAGCACTCTGGCATCAAGCTGATGAAAAGCAGTGAAGCCTGTTGCATGCACATCAAGCTTCATTGCTTTCCAGCAGCGTGCTAGGGGAAACAGCTAACGTGTTGGAGCATCTTGGCCGGCTCAATGGTTGAGAAAAAGTTTGGTCACTATTCACTATAGAGATCTACCTTCTTTGGTTATAATTATAGTTAAACCCCCAATTTTAAAAGATAATGTTGAAAAAAAAATTCCTCATGCTATATTTTATTAAATATTATGGTCAGCACTTTGCTTAACACTTCTTGAAGCATCCATTCTCAATTCTCATTAAATGTAGAATATTCATATATGTTTTAAAATACATGCATTTGATTAGCAGTCGAATCAAGTATGCATGTTTGATTCGCAATCAAAAATTGTATATTCGCAAACCCCTACCAGGAAGGTGTGCACTGCGACGAATTTGGCTCCTCTGCACCGCACGCTTAACCTTGGCAACGTCCACAAGACTGCGGCGGAACAAGGGAGAAAGAAAGCGCAGGGGCATAGTCCCTTGATATGCTACTGGTGACAAAACTTTGGCCAAAAAGTGTGGCCAGGAGTGCCACTGCCCCAAAGGGGCATCTTTGTTTGGCAACCTCACTCTCAGTAAGCCACCTCAGATTCACGCTTACAAATACCCTAATATCCCGAGAGATTCCCCACTCCCAAAAGATAACCCCCCTCAGCTTCTGGCATGATTCTTTTTTTTTTTTAAACACCAAAATATAGACCATTTTCAGTAAGTGCAGCTCCCTGGCCAATGGTGACATCGGCAAAAATGGTGCTAGTTAGCTAGGGTGGGAGCTAAGCGAGCATTGCTGACTAAGAAGAACAGTCACGTCTGCTTTGTTGCGATTGAGAAACGCGTCAGCCCGGATGCCCTGGCAAATACTAAAGCGCATCTCAAACGTTCCACTTTAACGAAGGCAGCAGAGACGTCGGAGTGAGAGCAACGGTGGGAGAAGAGCCAAGCTGTTGCGATTGTACTTGGTGTGATTCGCGCATACTTTGTTTATGCCGTCGTAGTGCAAAGTCTTTTTACAGTCCAGCATGATCGAAACTGAGATTGAAAAAACTTTCTTGTTATGCACACATGTAGCGCAGCGCTGAGGAAACGCAAAATTTGCATTGTGTTAGCACTCCATTGTATGTTTATGCAGGAAAAAGGTGGGATCACATAAGTGGAGTGCTGGTACAGTGCTCATAAGTAGTGAAAATTCAGCACCACATCTTTAGTGTGGAGTTATTACTGCGGTGTATGTGTGAAAGGGCCTTTAGCGTGAACACGACATTGGCGCTTTTTTACATTTTACTCAGGAGAGGTATTGAAGAGCAATAAATTATACCGCTAACATTTCGTGCCCAAAATTAGCACTTTCCACCATACTAATACTTTTTATAAAAATAAGAGCCACTTGGTACAATAGGAGCCACTTTGGAGTCAGCATGAGCAGTCAGACACTACAACTAGGAACTTAAAGTGCACCTTACAAAGTAAATATTGTTGATGTTTTTTTGGGGAGAAAGTACACCATGTGACATCCGTGCCCTTAGATGCAATATAGAAAAAATGTCTTTTGGAGTGCAGCGTTCCTTTAAAAATCCGCCTATGCCACTCCGGTTCTTTTCCGACTCGCTGCGTCGACAAAGACATACCCAGGTTTGAAAGGGCGGTGGTCAGGGCAATGCTGTTCAGCAGTGGCTCGGAAGCAATGTCTGGCGACACTAGCAGGGTGTGCAGGAGTGGAACCACCTCAGTCTTCTTGAGCTCTTCAACAGCAATGTCTGCAGATGGGACGGGTGCACAAAAGCAAGGAAGTTGCAGAAAAAGTTGCATGCTTTTTCGAGCACTGCCTATGCTCAAACCGAACCAGTCAACAGAACTCCTAGCCTTACGAGGGGTCTCAGTTTGGTCAAGGTGAGAACGAGAACATTTTCGGCTGCTGACTGGACATGGCACCACAGCTTGCACATAATCAAACAATGAGACCTTTTTAACCAGTTCTTGAGCTCACAATCGGACAATATTTTAGCGCATCAGAGGTCTCACAGCCTCCTTCCCCCATTGGTCAATGACAGCTTGTGTATGGCAACAAAACAACTTAAGACTTGCAAACGAAGCACGGGTTGTCAGCGGATTCCCACGTGAAACAGCAGACAATCACAATTTCAGCCCGTGTCCAATCTCACTTCCCTGCGGCGCTCAGTTTGTAGCGGACGTCCAACCTCTATTTGCTGGTCTGCTAGCAGATGATATTCAGTGTTTTCTCGTTTTATTTACGTCCATGGATGGCGCTTCTTAGCAGACAAACCATGTTCTCCCCTCGGGTTAGCAGACGAACCGTCTACAAACGTCATCTCCACTCACTCTGCGGGGGGGCAAATTAGACCCCGCTCTCGCAGTGACCAAAATCAAACCCCAGGAAGGAGGCGGGCAAACCGGCATCGCAGCCGGACACCTCACCCGGGGGCGAGGCAGCCACCAGGGCCACGGCCAGGAGTCCCTCGTTCTGCATGACACCGTGCTCCGAGCCCAGCATGGCCACCAGGTGGGGCAGGGCTCCCCCGCGACAAAGCGACGCCTTCACCTCGCTCGATGCGCTGTTCTTCACCAGCCAGGCCAGCAGGCGCACAGACTCCCCTGCGCATGACCACAGCTCAGATGTCGGGCCACTCTCGGTACCAAAGAATAGCCACAAATATTTCGCAACGTCGTCAGTTCGCTGCGCGTGGAGCGCCATTAATGCGCAAAACTCCGATGACACCTAAGCACTTCTTATGAGCTGTGAATGTGAAAGCATGAATATCGTTCTTCCGCTCTCTTAGTTCATCTGAGGTGTAGTGGCGTGGACGGCCACGTTTCGGTACTGCCGAGGTAGCGGCCGACGGTCGAGCGCGCACTCTCATAAAGTGGTTGCACCGCATAGAGCTCGGCGATACAACCTATCCGGAGTTTGGCCGAGCGGGCTCCCCCTTAAGGCCCGTTCACACTCTTGCGACCGAGTACGACTGAGAGAGACGAGATCTCTTACAACTTCTTAAATGTTTCTAGAATGAGGGAACACACTGACATTGTGGCGCCATCTATGCGGTGACCCTAGAACTGCATTTCACAAAAGCGAAGGTTTTGCGGGATTTCCGAGGTCAAATGTGCTTAATACCCATAGAAAGGCTCGTTTATAACATTGACAAAAGTTTTTCGAGCCAAAAAAAAAGGATATTGCGCGAGAAATAAAAAAAAAATATGCCGGACCGCCGTGTTTACACTGCTTCCCAATAGATGGCGCCAGTGTGTTCTCTGGTTTAAGAAGTTTTAAGGAACCCAGGTTTAAGAGGTCGCAAGCAGTCGCAAGAGTGTGAATGGGCCTTTACCGGCGGCCGGAAGGGCACCACGAGAGCGCACGACAAGAGAGCGCCGACAGGACAGTGCGCGACACGAGAGTGCCCGACAGTAGAGCGCCGCGACACCAGAGCGCAAGACGGGAGAGCACAGCGACATGAGAGCGTGTGCCATTAGAGCGCGCGACATGAGAGCGCATGTGCGTGCCTTGGGAATGATCGACATTGGAGTCTTCAAACACGTTTTCTCGAATAGGGCTTTGTGCTGTGGGGATGTTGTCTTCAATATGTACTGTTCAAGGTTGGTGGACGTTGGAAGCACCAATATACGGTAAAATATGTTGGGCAATGAACTAAAAGTCTTTGATTACCCCTTTAATTTATGGCTGTATTGTTCCTGCTCCAATAGACTACTTCCATAAAGCCCTGCATGCAACACGGCGCGCGTTGCACTCTGGGAACTAGTTGGCCAGGGAGGAGGGTGGCATGGTTTCGGTTTCGATAGACACGTCGACAAGAGATTGTTTTTTGGTCCCGAGAGCGTCATTTGTGGTCTCTAAACTAACCTAAATGGCCAGACCTCAAAGCTTTAGCACAAGCCTGAGACGTATAGCTTGTCTTAACACATGCTTGTTGTATTTTTGTACTTGAGCCTTCCTGTTAGCGCACCAATCGGTGTATGTGGACGAGCCAGTGCTGGGAATCTCGACGCTGCGAAGCTCCGGGGATCTTGGGATCTTGCTTGTGTACGAATCAACAAGCTGTAGCAACCAATAAGTATGCATACATCGAGCTCGTGTCTTTACATTAGTGTTGTTGATCAGAAAGTTTGTTTCGTGCGTCCATACACGAAATATTACTTTTTGCTATTACTGTTTTTCTTAATATGCCTGAGTATGCGAGGTAAAACTCGGAATTGAAAAGCTAAATTTTAGCACACTTCTTATCTCTTATTTATCTCTTATCTGAACAGACCCGCAGCACTGCACGAAGTGAAGTTCCCACCCGCTTGCATTCCACTAATATTCAACATCGCGTATGCGCATAAAGTTATCCTGCAATCATATGGGAAAATTCGCACATACAGACCGTTTTAAGAAAGCAAAAGTCGAGCACTTGTGTGAAGAATGTCGCACCGTTCGCCGGAAGTGCGCCGGACGGGCATGAACCCCTATCATGCCCGTCCGGCGCACGGTGCGACATTCTTCACACGAGCGTTCGAACGAATTCAAAGCGCGTTTGACGGTTGCTAATGGCCATAATACTTGTTATGTGTTTGCTTTCTTCCTGCCCGAGTATGCCGAGATAATTTCAGACACACCGTTCAGGCACAGATCGTGGGCGTCAGTAGAAGCTCGTCCAAAAAGGCTTAGCGAGGAGTAGGGGACGCTTGTTAGGGGCTCCGTCGTAGCTAGCCGATCTCAGCGTTTGCGAAAAGTTAATCTTCTATCAGCATAAAATTTGAGTGTGAGATAGGTGATGACACGAGGAAGACATCATAGTAACTTTTGTGCAGTAGTGTAGTCGAATTTATTGCGTTTCCTTAAAAGTTCATGCGTAAACGCTGGGCTCAACTTTGATACCCTGTGAGGATGCGGCTTGCTTTTCGCCCAATGAAGTAACAAAAAGCGGACGTTTGGCAAAAAAAAAAAAAATACGTGTAAGGATGAACAAATTTCAGTTCTAGTTCACTGGTACTAGACGGGATTATTGAAGTTGAGCTCAAACATGCACTCGTGGGGTGAGGTGACTAAGCCACGACTTACTACGTTCGCATACGCACGTACAATATCCGGTGTTTCGGGAACCAAGGAAAGTGCCCCGGTCTTCGTATTGTATCGCTCGAAAATGAGTGCATTGTACGTTCGTGAAAAGTCAGATAATCGAAAACGCAAGCAGCGCGTTCGGTCGCGGCGTGATAGCATGAGATGAAGCTGCTCAGTCGAAACCGAAACTGAGTGGCCAACTAGTTCCCAGAGTGCACTGCGTGGTATTTCGCCGCAATGGGGCGCGTCGGTTTTGGAACAAGTCCATTGCAAGCACCGCCGTCTAATAGCGTGGTTGGTAGGGGGTTCCGGAAGAAATGTCCCGGAATGTAAATGTGAAAAACATTGCAAGCGAATATCGTTTGCAATGTTCAAGCTTCGAGCTTGTCAAGCTTCATGCTTGTCAAACTTTTATGTAAGATCTACATTTTGCGAAAGCGAGGCGAAGGATGTATCCCGTTGCAAAATCGGCGCTCTGCCAGGTCGCTTTCCCGCAGCGCTTCGGCGTGTTTTTGGGTACATGATCCCTTCTCCCCCAATGAGGAGTTTCCGGCAAACCAAAAAGGAAAGCGATACCCTGGTTCTACCACTCGGTTTCTCTGGGACCGTCCACTAGCCAGCACGGCTGATGACCATGGAGGGCAACCCTAAGTGGTACGTGCCACTACGGTGCCTGCAACGCATCTCCAACCGGTGCGTTTAGCATCCTATTCTGGCCGTGCATCCAAAATGTTCCCCAAGTGGCGAGAAAAGACGTCACAAAAGCCGGAGTGTCAGGCTGTTGGATGCCGCGATCCTGTTGGTTGAACATAGAAGTTCCGGAAAAAGCACGAGCCGACGCAAGTGTCGCTGTCGTCACGGTGCCCCAACTCCTGGTTGCTGAAGCTCCCGTGGACTGTCAAGCTGGAAAGCGACTTGCAGCAAAACGGAGGTCTGCAACATGCACCATCGCTGACGTGACGCCGCCAGGACCGCGACCGGCGACGGCGTGACACTTTTATGATGTCATCGAGCAGAAATCGAGAGGCCACTTTCTTTTGGACGCGGTAAACACATTAGTCGGAGACGCGGAGTAGCAAGGATTCTGCACTGGGTAGCGCTACCTGTCTAAACAAAACTCGCTATAGGACCCCAGACAATCTCAACTCTTGAGCAGACTGCGTTTACTGCGCGAGTAGGTAGGTAGGTTGTCACGAACAGATTAAGATTTCAGATGAAGAGCTGGTTCGAAATTTTATGCTTTATTCACTGTTGTTCGTCATAATGGCAGTTTGTTATTTACTAGCCGTCTGCATGTTTGGAGTTGGAAATCTGAGCTGTTTTTTTGCCAAAATATATCTGATGTTTTCTAGTGTTTACCTGAATCGACCTAAAATTCTGAACACTTCTGCATTTTCGTTTCCAAGCTCGTACATGTCTTGGAAGTCGCATGGTGGTCTTACCATGTTCAGTTTCAAAACTGCCAAAGAAAGACCATTTGTCCGAGAAAATATACCCCATAACAAGAAAACATACCTGCAGATTTACTTCATCATTAAGCCCCTCAACATGAACTACTAGCTTCCATTTAACACACAGTAGCCCAGCTATGTTATCTTAAATTATAAGGTCTAAATTTCCCTGAATAATTCACTCTCCATCAGTAGCTTTCTTCAGCTGCTTATTGTCGTAATGATGTCATACTCTCGATGTGATCACCGCCTTGCACACAGTAAATCCCGAGTAATCAAAATATTGCCCTCCATTTCCACTTTCACGACGCACGTCACAGAAAAGTGTAATGGGAGAAAGGAGCCAAAAAAAGTTGGCCAGGATATTTAAAGGGACACTTCAACGAAATTTGAAATATTCCCGTCGTGTTCAAAAATAGGTTGAATATGATCCACAATATCCGTAAATGACAATCGCACGTTTGTATTTTGTGCCTGGTGGCTGTATTTTTCGTTATAAACGGCCCACTCTGGCAAGCGCTCGGAGAAGGCCCAGCTTAGAGCACGTGACATCCGACGCAATCGTGACGCAGGTCGTCTCGGGACGAGCAAAGCTATGGCGAGGCTGACGTCGAGAGGATGGCCTAGTCGTTCCAGCCATCGAAGCGGCTGCTTTTGTACGAACTTTAAGTGACGGGTTAATCTTTTATAAGCTTGTAGAGGACAATAGCTAGTTCTGGAACACACCAAAGGGATTCTCGGGAAGAGAGGAGTTCCTCCTTCCCCTCTTCTCTCGTCGTGGCCGGAGGCGAGACAGTTACCGTCACTAGCTGTCAAGGTTCCTAGACAGGCATTACAAACGAAGCAAAATCACAAGGAGACTTTGTCAGATTGCAGGCACCATGGCAAGGATTAGAAGCCGTCAAATGAGGATCTGTAGGCGTGTGCTTTGCCAAGGAGCCACCATGGAGGCTCATTATGAGATGTTGAAGAAAGTAGGCCAACATAACCTCGTAGAAGGGAACTCTGGGGTTCTCAAGTGAAAATTCAATATCGGGATTCTGCCTCTCAGCACTACACGAAGCTCCAGAAGGCATCTTTCACCTTTCACGCCCGGGTGGTCTTCGGTGCTGCACCACGTAACCAGGTGCTTCACTAACTGTTCATTGAGACCCAACTTGGTGGCCACTGCCTCTGCAAATGAGAAAAAATATGGAAGAAAAAAGATGAGGAATGCATGGTACCAGACCACATACGGACGTTTGTGTGCTTCCTCATAAATTTTGACAATGCCAAGCAAGAAAACGGTCTTCAGTTCTACGCAGAGTCGCTCAAAAAAGGGTGATGACAATCATGATTAGCAGTTTAATGATGTAACACCAACAAAGCCACACTATGCCAGACTAAATCTACTTCAAATAATTTAAGAAACACAAGAATTGCAACGACAGTGTTCATGAGACAATTTGTCGTTTCTGGCACAACCAATGCATCCTTCAGGATCACGTTGGTCAAGTCAAAAGCAGAGTCAAGTAAAAATTTTCTTGGCCTTTCTGAGGAAAGTTTTATTTAAAATTTTTATTTTGTTATTTTTATTTCTACACTCACTGGGTGTGCCTGCAGTAGTTTTTTTTTTTTATCTAAACAGAACAAATGCACCAATGTGAAGTTCAGTACGCACATACCTTGCTTGTCCACCAACATCCTGAGCGTACCAAGGAGCTTGAAAACTACGGGGAATGTTTCCACTGCCAGCATCGACAGTAGCTTGTCCACAGCCCCAAGTTCTGCAAGGAGGGGCTTGTTTGCCACTGAAAATGACAAGTCAGAGAAACATTGAGTCATAGCGTGAGTAGAGACTCGCCCAGCAACGAACATTTTCAAGTCTCACAGCAGGCAGCTGAACAATGTATGTCTAAAGGAAATTGTTATACCATGCCCCTGCAAGGCATCAGCTGCTGAAGCTGCCAGCCCAAGGTTGTGACGTGTCACAAAGCTTACGACAACACCAAAAAAATAATGAAAGCTCTGTATTTCCAAAAAGAATTCAGATACTGCCAGCCCTTGTTAGCCATTGCAGAGAGATATGTGGCATAGAACCGTCACATTAGTCTAAACATAACTCAAATTGCATGTGTTTTGACATTTTCATGAATCATTTTGTCTCGGTTTTACTGGCGACTCTAGACATCTCACATTTCTGCAAGGTAACCTCCTGGAATGTGTGGCCAAATATAGTATAAATACATTTGCTAAAATAAATTTGAAAGTGTTTCTATTTTAATAGGATCTTTCTAAACATTTAGATTTCAGCATTTTATAACATTCTGATTCCTTCATTAAGGGTTATTGTTAAGAAATGTTCTATACAAATTTCACCAACCAAAATTACCTCTACTAGAACTTTTGCACAGCAGCCTGCCGCACCTAGCGGAGAACTTGCAACAACCTCCCGACTACAATACATGCAACTCGGACAAATCACATTTTATACACCAACTCACTGTTGACAAACAAGCTTGCGGTCACCCAAAAATTGTGGACACTGCACATGTGCAGGAGGCTACCTCTGTTTGGAACCGGTTAGCCAACTGGGACAATTCCCCATGTTAACCCTGTCTGTCTTTCTCTTGTTTTCACTTTCTTCCTTCCCACACCGCTATGAACGCGAGCAAAGCCGAACCTACAAGCGAGCTCGCTGCCTCAAACTATGCTCTCGTGCCGCACCAGCTTGTATGCTCGGCAAGGCCGTTCAGAGCGGAGAGCTCGCACTTGTAGCTTTTGCTAGCTTATACATAGTGTGAAACATGCATGTGCCAAATGCCCACAATGTGTGCGTGAAACGTCGAACCGCTGCTACCGCCGCGCAGCGATGTCAAAGATACAAGCTTGCATATAACAGACGGGAACTTGTTCGAAGTGCGTCGCACCCAACCACGAGCAAATGGTTTTGACCGAACTCGCCCGTCATGGTGACGGGCCGAGTTACTTCAAGCCCGCTGTGGTGGCAGGCAGGGTTAATGTAATAATCTAGAAAAAAAGATTCCACGCATTACGGCCAGTTTCGAAAGACACCCAGTCCTTTCAAAGCGGCTGGAATGTAGACGCTTTCGTCGGCGGCCCCAGTGGGGTGCCCCGACAGGCCCATATCGCTGGCGACACCCTAATATACACATAGAAGCATCAAAACATCCCAAGTAAGGTCTGTGCATAATACTTTTCTAGATTACTTCGCCAAAAAGACACAGGCATCGTGCACCGTACCAAGAAAGATAAAGTTGACGAGCCCTCGAACAACTTCGGCTCGTCAAGGAAAGAACGAACGCGCCTAACCGATTGTCTGCTTTCTTTCTGCACTTTTCTGTCGCTCTCTTTCCCGTTCTTTCTCCCGGGACCACCAACAGCGGCATTTGCCCCATTCTGGTCCCACGAGTACCCTTGGGGAGGCAGGCGCAGCCCTCACAGGGTATGGCGAGATTGCGCAGTGCTGCCAGCAGGGCGTGCTGAAGGCGGATGTCCCCATCGTTTCCCGTCTGATCATTGAGCAGGTCCAGCAGGCGCCTGGCAACCCCATCTCGCACCATCTGGATGCAGTGGTCGTCTGGGGAGAGAGGAGAGCACGGGAAACTCACCAGGGGCTCCCGCAACGATCGTCGCAATCCCCGAGTCCAATCAACGAGCGGATTCTCCGTCGTAACCGAGTTTCTCCGTCCTTTAAAAACGATCGGTCCTTTTTAAAGCCTTTTTATTTCGACAAGGAAAAGAGTTAGCGATTTGTCAAAGAGGATGTTGCTGCTAGCTGAAAATGAATTGCATAGAGGTCATCCTTAACGAGATGATCCCTTCGATATTCCTGACACCCGAGACTTTGCGAAGGAAACCGTCCAGAAACCTCGGGGCATCAAAGAAGACAAAGGCCGACCGACACATTTGCATTTGACCACGACCAAACGAGTTACAACTGCTCGCGACTGCTTAAAAACACCCTTGCAACTACGTACCACAAAACCTCGAGTCTACACTGAGAAGTATTCCATGCCAGGCTATAGGCGATGCCAGCCTGTTAGTGCATTTTCTCATCAGTTTCAAGTGGTCGTAACACAGTCGGTCACAGTCAAACGCACCAAGTGGTCGTAACACAGTCGGTCACCGTCAAACGCAAATGTGTGAACTGTCTTAAGCAAAATGTCGGCTGCCACTCGGTTTCCAGCAAGTCCCTTTTCAAGACCTTCCTGTCACGTACCACGACTACCTTTGCGAGTTTGTTTGGACTAACACCTCAGAGTCTTGTGTGAATCCAAGGGGCAAATATCAGGTTCAAAAATGCGAATTCGAGGAGCTTGAGAAATTTTTAAGAGTAGAAAAATCCAGTGAATTCTAAAAACGAGTTACAATGAACTAGAAACTCTGTTACCGAGAGCTACACTGAGCGAGCAAATTGAGCAGCACCTTTTCTTGCAAAGTTTCCGGTGGCCAGAGCGCCGGCCACCTTCAAAGTGTCATCGTCGGACTGGAGCCACGACACTGTCGTTTTGTAAACTGCCCCACTGCCATTTTGGTACATGTGCCGCATGCTGGCATCTGTTGAGAAATGTGCAGAATGTAGAAATGACAAAACAGCATTTCACAATTGAGAACTGCATGTTTCTTTATGCACTTACCGCCAGTCAGAATCAGAACAATGAGGTCACAGACAGTCTTGACAACATTCTGCTTTTCTTCCGAGGGCGAAGAGCTGCCCTGGAATTGTCTCAGCACGTTTAGAAGTTTCTCGCAAAATCCAAGCTGTGCAAGATTTTCTTTCACGGAATCTGGAAAGACAATGGGCGAGGTCAGTTGTACCTATGGGTTTAGTTGCGTGAAAAACAAAGCCACGCAGGCAGGTTCGATATGCCAAAAACAAATCCGAGAGTCCAAGTAATGCTAGGCTTCCAAACAGACTCGAGCTTAGTGCAAGCCCCGTCAGAACTGCCGAGGGTTCAGCAAGCTAGGCTACCATCAGGATGCCGGCAGCCAAAGAGATGAGCATGGAAATAAGTTGTTGACGAGATGTGACAAGATGTGTAAATGAAACGAATGGCGGAGTCTTTCGAGGAAGCAAACTGTCGTTAAAACGGCGTTCAATTAACTGACTGCCACCGCATTTCCTGCACCAATAAAGCAACAGCCTAAAATGGAAGTCAAAGTTAAACTGGTTCATGGCAATTCAATGTGGTGAATGCTGCAGTGTTTGGAGACACTCACCATTCTCAGCTAGGTTTCCAAACAGTTCCAGAAGGACTTCTATCACCTCCACCGAAAAATTTCTGTCCAAGTTGGCCAGCAGCAATGACAGGGTGCGAGTCTCCAAAAGATGCTTACGTCCACAGTCTGAAACAATTGGCACAACGTTAGTGCGCGGAACCAAAGCGTAGCCAGGTGTTCAAAAGGTGCTTAAAAAACTTAATGAAAAAAAAATAATTTTTGTCTCGTCGTTTTTTGAAGATATGAACTTCTGCCAACTGGAACAGTCTTGCATAGACCCTTGAAGTAGCACTTCAAGAGTTATACATCAATACATGGCTCGGGAGAAGGAATAAAGGAAGTTTGAGTGCTTGCGTCATCTCCCGGAGGTACTCTGAGCAACCACTAAGAATTTCTCGTAGCCCAGCAACGCTCACCTGAGTCAGCAATGCCATTGAGGACAAGAACACAGTGCATAGCCACATCGTCGACATTAGAAAATTTCTGCAGGTATTTCAGCAGGATGTCTGTGATGCCCAACTGTAGAGCCTGATCCTGAATTTCTGGAAAACAGCAAAAGAAATAAGCAAAAAAAAAGTAAAAAATTTTCACTACAGAACAGAGGCGGATTTAAGCTTGGAAGGAGGGGAGGTTAAAGGGGGGAGGGGGAGCCCCCCCCCCCCTTTAAGCTTTTTAAGAGCAACCTTTTTGATGGCAAGAATGACATACACTAGCATTTTTTTAGGTAAAAATGTTTAGTTTCTATAGAAAATACTAGTTCAACAAAATAGATCTTTAACCCGTGATGTCACATCCATCAGTGATGTTAGACCTCTCTGCATACCACTCCCCTAGCCGAATCCTTCCCAAATCTGCCCTTGCACACAGAGTGCCTATGGCGAGACAATGAAACTGACTCCAAACAAAGGCAGACAAGTCTGTAGGTTCTACTGCTTCCCTGTAGAAGCCTGGGCAGCTGATGGCGCATAAAGCAAACGCAAACCGCTGCACTGACCAAGAACTCACCCTGCATGTCTGTTAGGTTCAGGAGGCAGCCAGACACAACTGTATGTAAATTATCCGGCCTCAAGTCAACTTCTAGGAGGTTCTGAAGAAGCTGGAGCAGCTGCTCCATGCCTTGCTTGGAACGCACAATCTCCCTGCCTTCATCTGCAGCAGGTACAATCACAAACCAGAATCAGAATTTCTCGCTTGTTTCCAGGGTTCCAAACTTTCTTATGGCCGAGGCCATGAAAACGTGCGGAAGCTCACAGAGAGCAGATGCAAAAATAAATAATAAAAGGAGTACAGAGTTGCCATCGACTCAGAACAACGATACTTTTCAGCTCTTTTGACACGGCACACATGTTAGGGACTGCCGTAGCATGTGTGTTTAAGTTCTTGCAATAAATGTAGTTGTTTCTGTTTTGAAATTAACTTTAAGAGCTGGCAGTCGTCAAGTATGTACAAACCAAAACTTTATAAAACCGATAAAGGTTGGTTCACAGATTTGCGTCCGAGTGCAGTGCGTTCGGTTGCGGAAAGACAAATGCAGAATGTTGCGGAGCACATCTGCATAAGGCTTGCACACACAGTTGCATTAAAAGTAGTGTTGTGTGAATATTATTATCGAATAGTAGTTCAGAATAATACGCTTCAATATTTGCTTCGAGGTGAACTGCAATATACATGTTTTTCGAAGTGTGGATCGCGGCAGGTTAGTCCCGCTGAACGCAATTGTTACCGAGCACCAGTGCACTGCGGGGAAGCAACACCCGCGGAGCTTGCTTTCTCGGGTGTGGCTTCTCTGCAGCGCACACATGCTTGGTAAGAAGCGCACTTAAAGGGCCTTGCCCGCCGCAATCAACACTTCGAAAAGTACAAATATCGCAGCTGCGTGCTTAGGAGGAAAGCTAATTTCCAAAGTGGGATGATGCACATACGTGCCTGGTGTGCTTAAAAAAAAAACGGGAAATTTGTGAATGTTGAAATCTACATTGCAGTAAAACTTTCATAACTGGCATGCACGAGTATGTTAGGTGGAGATGCTTTAACAGCCTGTGTTTATCATACGTGATTGAAGAAAATATATTTCCATATAGCGAGAATATTTATAAAACCCCTTGATTAAGTACAGCTAGGCATTTCTATAGGTTTAATATTATGTCAAATGTGCCGTTTACTTGCCATCCCAATGTAGGCATTGAACTTTCGGAGACCACAGTCAATAAATATACTTTGATTAAACCTCATTTAGCTTAGAAATGGTCATATGAAAGCTTGGGGACAACCTTCACAAGTTCAGCTGGGTTTTCATTTAAGCATGGTGCAGTAGTGAAAGGCTTAGAGAAACTATTCAATATTCAATTAAAAAATATTCGACCAAAACCACTACTCGCTTCGAATTCTCTTCGAACTCAAAATTCACTATTCACACACGACTAATTCAAACGCAAACCATCACAGTCCTTAGTCAGTTAGAAAATTTCATTGGCACTTGCAGCTCACCAATAGCGAGTGAAATTCATAATAAACATGGCAATGCCTGGTGATAAACAGTTACAGTGTCTACATGGCTGGTCTTGGGGTGATCCCACTGGCTTCCGAGACTTCTGTTCACCTTGTTCTCTCGCAACCCTGGAGTAACCTCTTCCCAAGTCCCCACTGTTCCCCAAAAGCAAAAGCTAGAAGCTCGTCTCTAAATGGGAAACTGGATGCATAACACGAATGGGCGCAGGCAAGTGCAAGACCCTCCCTTTTTTCTCTCAGCTTCTGATTGGTCACAGCAACTCTCCGCAAACCTGTCCGCACCTGAAAGTTGAGCTCGCTCCCACTTCCTTGCGGTGCATTGCGGAGCAATGCGAATCGGCAAGTGTTGCCTTGTTGTAAGGTGACACGCTTCTGCAAGCGACCGCAAGTATGGTATGTCGTTCTACACTCGAAAGCAGTGGACCACAAATGTGCGAATGCACCTTAGGTATGCAAGGGAAGTCCCGCAATTCGTAAAAAAAAAAGAACTTGCCGTTGTCGTAGCAAATGTTTCCAAGGGCGCGACAAGCCTGCAGTACTACGCCGTAATTGGACGAAGGAACAAGCCCCAGTAGTGGTTCAATGACAGCCGGATCCGAGCAGAGTTTCCTCAACACATCTGAAATTTAAATGGGTTTATCATCCTCAGTGTGCAATGAGGTTCCAGACAGCAGACTGGTAAGAAATTGTAGTACAAAGCAAATGGTACTCATTCACCGAGCTCATAAGTTGTGTCTAATTCAAAGGCCTCTGTCACCCCAAAAATATAATATGTTCTTTCATGCAAGACACCAGATTATGGTCAAAACACCACCCACTGATGTTTTGCCACAAAGATGCATATATGCATAAAAAAACAAAACAATGTGACAGTGCATAAAAGTCTTCTTAAGAATACATGTTTTCTGTTTTTGGATGGTCAGTGAAGTTACATTTTATGGATTGTGCTCTTTCTACTGACGAAAATATATCTCAGAAAGGTTAACACTTCTCTAATGCTACGTTCACATCTTACAAGGAAGCATAGTAAATTTCGCTGGTGTACTAATGAGCCCAGCAGTGGCACTTGAGACTGGGTAATGTGAGAGAACATATGCGGAGCGCAAGTTCATCTGCTTCTTGTGCAGGGGTTGCAATGATGTCAGAACGCCAAGCACTTATGGTTGATCCTTCAGACATCTAGCATCGAGGTCTACTCCCTATCCTTCCAACCAAAGCCAGTCAGAACTCTGTGTCATTCTAATGTCACCGCAACCCCTGTGCAAGAAGCAGGCAACTTGCTCCCTGCATAGATCTGAAAATCCTTCTGAACCTTCCCTCTTAAAGGTAGAAGACAAGCAACCAGAAAGGAGTAGACTCTCCCTCAATTCTTCCTCTCCAGTCGAGAAAGAGGGAGATTCTCCACCTTCCTGCGGAGAGTAGCTCAGAGAACCGCTCCTGTGGGGAGAGGAGGGGAGAAGAATGCGAGAGGAAATGAAGAGAAGGAAACTGGAAACCGGTTTTCTTCCCAGCACATGGTTCTGTAGGTCGGCCTTTATCCCTTTGACAGTCATTGTTGTACGTCTACGACGGCAATTACATATTTGAAAGTGCCGCCTAAACGCGAAACTGCGTACACCGCGGGAGGTGTTGCTATTTGTTATTTCTTTGGCAAACTAGATACTTTATATTCGCACAGTGATTCGCTTCGCTGGGTCATTTATAGTTTTGAAATTGGACGCTCCAAGCACCTGAAGCGCGAAAGGTGGTCGCTTCGCATGTTGGCTGTTCTGGCGGTAGTGGTGATTGGAGCGCGGCTCTTTCAATTCAGACACCGAAGGTTACTCAAAATTTAATTTGGAGTATGAGAGCTTACCATCCAATAAAGGAGCTCTGTAAGGTTTGGAATCTGAAACCGCCAGAAGGTTGCGGAAGTGGATGTGCAAAAATGAAACCGAATGGAAGAAAAGTGATAGCTTTTTGCCTTCAGTATATCCTAAACCTGAACAGCTTGCAAGCACTGTATGTGCTCCTGCTAGATAATTCAGCAAGTTTGTGCATTGACCATTCTTTGCGCTATTCCTTTGAAAACAAAACCCAACCACTGGGAAACATACTGCGAGAAAAAAAAAACTCGGCCGTCATGAGGGTAAGGGGGAGCTCCAGAGTCAATATGAATGTTTTCAACTAAACATATTTTCTGAAAGATTACATAAAATTGAGCCTAAAGCAGAACGCTGGAACCCAGTGTTTGCGTCGGACTGCTCGGACCCACTTCCATCGCAGAGACTTCTTGGTCGGAAACGGATGAATGTCGCCCTGCCGCGTTTATTCGTGGTGTTATTGCACCCCACAGCGCAACACCAATTCCCTCCACCCTCCATTGCACGCCCCAAACAGTCTAAACCAGACACAATCCGTAAAACCATAGGTGCTCACTATTGCTTGAATGTGCAACGCCGTAGAGAAGGGAGCGCCTGTTCTCGGATACAACATTTGACGTCACAATGATCCCAGCACCACCGCTGCTCGTTGTTGCCAGTAGAGCGGCAGACAGAAATTCGGAGGGGTGTGTGCAAATTTATTTTCTCGCGAGATAATGCACATTTTGATGATAGCGATTTGGTAATTTGGTAGACATACTCAGGGGTGGCTATTTAGCACCTGGTGAAAATTTGATGACAATCAATGACCATTAATATTTTGCCAGATCAAGATAACAAGAACAAAAATGCTTTGCTGCACAGCTGAACAAGGTGAGAGGTGCCCACCGTTCTTGGCAGCCTCAGCGATGGCCTGCACCAGCAGCACGAGCACCTCGGGCCTAGTGGTAGAGGTCAGCTTGAGCAGCTCCTTGACAGTGCTCGCAAAGCCTCCCCTGGCAAGTCGTTCCGCCACCTGCGTCTGGTCTTGCCCTGCAGTTTCTTTTCGGCACAAAAAAAAAGTGACGGGTGATGTCTGGGAAAATGCGTGCCCTCCACTTTCAGGCACGGGGAACCGAGAGAGGACATCAGCCATGCATTATTTTCAAGCTTCCAAACTGCACAGTTCCTAAATGAGTCCACCAATTCCCCCAATTTTATGTAATTCAAGAAAGAAAAAGATGAATGAGCTAGGTTCTCTTAAGGAAAGATTCAAGGCATCCCATTTTTAGCTTTCAACAAATATTTGGCATTCACTAGAACAAACAACTTAATAAAACCAAAGAATATTTTTCCATATAAAAATTAATTGCAATCTTCTGGAAGGTATGTCACTTCAAAAAAATCCAATAAATAGGATTCAATACAAGTTTTGGGATATAATTGTGGAAAATCTGAATGGCACAGCTAAGGAAATCTTTGAAGGTACCTTACTTATCTGTTTTCATAGGTTTCAAGTATTCAGTGATTGTGGAACGATAAAAAAAATCCCAGCTGATGTGAGCGACTGAGTCTTCTCGAGGGCACGAAGGAGATGGGCAGTAGTTCGTAAACATAAAACGGCCTAGGCACAGCTTGAACGTGCATCGTGAGGGCCATGGTAATATTTTGTCGATGACACTGGTCACTGCACCATGTGCGCGCGCTAGCCGTAGAGCCTTTCGCACCTTGCACCGACATCAGTTTAATTTTGCCACACTTGTACGTATACCGAATTTCAAACAAATTTAGAGACCTAGGAAAAGACTATTTGCTATATTCTCAAGTGCCCCGGCCCGCACTCGGCCCGCACTCGAGGAATCATGGGAACAGTGTTCCTTCACCTCCCTAGTGGGCCGTAATTTCTACCAATCCCATGGTTACACTGTTTTGAGTGTAATTCGGAGTCACCCTGAACAAGCGCCTTATGAAGCCCAAGGACCTGTCATATCAGGTCTAAAATTTCTCGTCAATGTCAGCATTTTTGATACCGTGCATGCGATCCACCTTTCAACCTGCCTGAGCTGCAGAAACCTCTTGCAGTATTATTATTCTCGTGACTGTTGTTTGAGCTGGAATTTCTTAAAAATCTGAGAATTCACAACAACAAAAACAGGATTTAGCTCGGAGTCAGCAGGGCTATATATAGCATTTTCAGTGTTTCTAACTTAATATCAGCGTCTTTGAAGCTGTACGAGAATGATAATAATGTAAGAGATTTCTGCAGGTCAACCAGGTTAAAGGGTGGACAGCAAGCACAGTATCGAAAACGCTGACATTGACGAAGAATTTTAAAAGTGATATGACAGGTCCTTGGGCTTGTTCAGGGTGAGTCTGTAGTACACCCAAAACTGTAACCATGCAAGCGGCCGAAATTACCGATGACTAGGGAGTTGAAGGAACACCGTTCCCATGATTCCTCGAGTGCGCGCCGGGGCGCTTGGGGGATTTAGCAAATGGTCTATTGTAGCAGCAAGAAGTAAGAACTGCCCACATGGTGCAATGAAACCGCACCAAGTGGCGTTCGTGGCTTACCATCAGCGTTGATCACAGCGAGCAGCTTCTTCAGGTGACCGAGAAGAGCAGACTCATCCAAAGATTTTTCCTGCTGAGCCGAGAGCTTGAGTTCCGAGAGGATGTCGGCGATGTCATCTGTATTTTTGGCTAAGTGAGAGAAGCAGAGTGAGCAGTGCCTCGGGAGCAGGGGAATTAACAGGCACTTCATTGCAGCCACCGCCTTCCCCTATGCATCACCACTCAAAGTAGTTGCCTTTCCAGGGCGCTTCGTGATCATGCGCGCCCACAGCATGTGAAGCGAACATGCAGAAACGACGAGATGGACCAATGATCCACGCCCACATTTGACGCGCAAATCGCAAGGCAAGCTAGCGCAAGACCGAGCTCGAACTTACCCATTGCGTGCAGGGCTTTCCAACCACTCGCTAAAAGCGAACAGCGACACGCATATTACGCAGAATCTCGATTCAAGCGTTCAATCATTCTTGCACGGATACGGGCGCGAACACCACGGAAATACCGAAAGACACTAGAAAACCGGAGAAAGCTACAAAACTACAAACTACAAATTGCAAAACCCGGAAATGAGCAAAAACCGGAAACTCTCGCATTCCCTCTAGCGGCGAGCGATAGCGATTTCAGTCATGCTTTCACTTTCGGTTTCTTGAGTTTAGTTTTGAGCGTTCGTTCAACGATGCGAATTTGAATCGCCCTCTATGTTTCGGTTTCGCGTGTTCCGCAATTTAATCGGTCTTTCGTTGCGTTTTCCGCTTCCACTAACCTTGATTGAAAGAATAGTTATGATTCGCCCAGATATATATATATATATATATTTCTTTTTAGCTTGAACACAGGTTTTCATAACACAGATCAACTTGGTACTGCATAAAATAGACCAGTGTCCGCGCCAATTCCAGGGCGCCGCCACATCCACGCGCGGGGATGTAGCCACGTCGGGAGGGTCGGGAGGAGATAAGGCTCCATCCACGCAATACGTCACTTCCGGCGCACTACGATCAACTTCCGGTCTAGCCTCCCATTGCGCCCATTGTTTTTCCATTGCTTGGCGGCCGTTGCACCTTGCGTTCCTGCCGTGCGCGGACTACTGTCTACTGTGCCTGCCTGGTCTTCCGCAAGCGGTTTTGACTTTCTCTGAAGCGTTTTTATTTTATTTCTGTTTTCTCGGACAAGGAGCTTGGCCGTTTGAGTATTAGCACGGTCGCGCTTCCTGCCTCAAGTTTTGGTTGCCGGGGGTTCGACGGTGAAATACTTGTCCTAGTATTTCCCATCGAATAATCGGGAGGCTGTCGAAGTGCGGGCGTTTAGTGGCATTAGGATCGAGGCTTTGTTTTCCAAGGTGTCTGACGCCCTGCTCGATTTTGGTACAAACAACACCAGCGTTTGTGCCAGCGCGTACGTTGACAAGTATTGTTGGCTGGCCGCTCAGATTTTGGGACGCAATCGACGATGCAGATCGCCTTTTCTTCCGTCCTTCCTAGGCGGGGGAACAGGTTCTCTTCGATGGAGTGTCAGCGTAGTAAGAGTGCCGATATCCAGGCGTTGAATGATCGGCACAGAGACGTGAACTGGCTCCTGCAGGAGTTCTGCCGCAAGCAGGGCTTCGTGTTCATCGGTGATCTCGTGGACGAGTGGCATCTGCGCATCGGCTACTGTCTTATTTGTCATGGAATAAACCGTTTCTGGAATCTTTTACCCAGTTTTCTCGATTGAATGCTCTCAGTATGTTTGTTATTCATGGGACTAGTGCATGTTTTCCCTTTTCTCACAATCTTTGTGTGATTGCAAGCGTGCGCGCAAATCAAGAACGTACGAAGCGGTGGGCACGTACTTGTCCCCTTCGGTACACATAAGCTCACATTAAAAGGCTTCGAACCAAGCCAACCACACACACCACGAAGCCTCTCCGCCTCGCCTCAGCAGCGATGCGCACATGGGCGAAGGCCCCGGAGGCCGCACCCGCACCGCCCGCACGCGCGGATGGCACGCACGCCGCCCACACGTGTGTGTGACTCCTGGACAACATAAATATAAAGATATATATTGAACATGATTGTAAACCTGAGACTGGAGCAGAAAAGAGGACACACCAGAAGGTAGAAAAAGACGAGGCAACGTCTCAATTGGTACTATTTTCATGATGCATCATATTTGCTATTAGTCTTAGAAAACAGTAAACCATTAATGAATTGTCTAAACATTTATAAGGTCACGTGACATATTAACCTTAAAACAACAATGAAATATAACCACTTTATTTTTATATCCTATATTTACTTATAAGAAGGTATAATATGTACACAAAAGCAAATTATCTCTTTATATTATAAGTCACGTGACCTTTTGCGTGGATGGAGCCTTATCTCCTCCCGACTTGGCTACGTCCCCGCGCGTGGATGTAGCCTCGGCCTAAAATATTTGATACATAAAATAATAATTTTTTATCGTTGTAGTTTTTATTTTTATTTTTTATCTTAGAGCAGAATTATTTGCTGACGTTAATTTTCGTGTGCATGCAAACTTGTGAACAGACGGTTTATGTTAGAGCCAAAATTAACTGTTGGGCTAGTTGGCTACACATTGTATAAAATTCAAAAGCGCAAACAGCAAGGAAAAGAAGAGGAAAAGAAGAGCGCTCTGTCCTGTCCCCTCTTCTTTTCCTTGCTGTTTGCGCTTTTGAATTTTATACTATGTTAGAGCCCTCTGAACAAACTCCAGCCAAAGCTTACAGACAAACTAAAAAACGTGAATGTTGAGAGTTTATCAAGTTCGTGTCAGGAGAGGAGTTAATTAAGAATGAGAGGGATCTTTTCGCATGGAACCGAACTTGGGCTTCGGTTCCACGTCAATTTCAGAAACGTCAATTTGTGAATAATAATTATTATTTGAATTTAGGGTGACCATATTCCTCAAGGTAGAAAACGGGACATCCCAGCGAGAGGGCGGAGGAGGAGGAGCGGGGTTGTACTAAAGGTTAAGATTGGAAGAAAATGTTCAATAAAAAAAAACTGCTGTTATTTCATAACGTCACCATATTGCACTAAATTTTACTCTCTGGGTAAATACCCCCCGCCTGCGTTCACGCCGCTTGTCAGCGACAGTATGCGGCTGGTCATCACAAAACTATTAACCCACTTGGCCCCACAGTACACTCCGCTTCGGCGTCGTCCAGCCGGCAATCCAGGCTAACCCAAGCAATGAACCAAGCCGCCAGGAAAGGGAGTCCCATACCGTTTAGTTCAACAAAATGTCGTCAACAACATTCGTTTTTTTTTTTTTTTTTTAGTGTTAATGTAAAAAAGAAATGTAAATATTGCCAAATGCTCAACAAAAAAAAAGTTAGAGAGAAAAAAAAAAAGTAACCACTCTCTGTGGATCGAACCTGGGTCCGCTGCATAGAAGCAGACACCTTCCCGCTCAGCTACGCTACCTTTCTTTTTCTTTTTTTCTTCTTTATTGCAAACTGATGCTGTTTGTAACTATTCGTTTCATACGACACCCACCAAGTTTAGCGTCGTGCGTATAGCCATTTCCGAGTAGGCATACTTTCGGTACAGTTGCCTAGTTTCGGTTTGCTTCAACTCGCGTGGTGCCAATTTCGAAATTATGCACTCCTGCGAAAACCGGACATGATTTTTTTTTTTATTGTGACAAAGAGATGGGACGAGAGGTGGACCTCAAAAACGGGACTGTCCCGGCCAAAACGGGACTCCTGGTCACCCTACCTAAATTATTGTATAATGTCTTTTATCATTCATAATGTAGTATATATTATTCCTTTAGCTATGTATTGCTTCCTTAGCACAATAATTAAATAAAATTTTGCCTTAATTTGATGAGACTGGATGTCGGACAGGATCGCTTTTGTGCAGGGCGTACTGCCCCGTGCAGACTCGAAAACGGGGCCCCGTAGAGGGGCTGTACCTATTACATGTTTTTCACCAAAAAAATGTTGCGAAATATATATTCAAAATGCAGATGTAATATATATATAAATATATATATAATCATAAGATCGTGTTGATAATGCGATTAATGCAAAGGTGCAAGCGAGCTGGGCAAGAATAACGATTCGTCGTTCGTTCCCCTTCTCCAGGGATTATTATCGTTGATCGTGTGTTTACGTGCAAATATCTCGGCAACTATTTTATACAAAAAGTCAGTACTGATATAATCCTGTATAAGGAAAATAATATATGAAAAAAAACCACGCATGTGATGTTAATACCTCTTGCACAGCTTCATCTGCAAAGTTCGCAGATAATTTCTCAATGCGTCATGTTCGAGGGTTTTAATAAAATACGCGTATCGTATCGTAACAACTGGACGACTTACATGTCCCCACAGGTACATCGTTTGGACTTCTTTACCAAACGTGACCACATCGGCGGTGCGCGTGAATTCAAGTGTCCATCTCCTAAAGATCTGCGATTTTTTTTTTTTTTTTTTTTTTGTGTACAGAGATTTTTTTTTTTTTTTTTGGAGAAACATATTTATGCACTGGCGCACCCAAGATTTTCGTCTGGAAAGGGGGCGGGGAAAGGGGAGAGAAAGGTTAGAAAAGCTATGCAAGATTTTTAATTATTTACTTCCGAGCCATAGCTCGCAATCAAACGAACTTCGACGTGCTGTGTTGAGATTGCGGTGTGCTGTATTTAAAATTTTCGCAAGTTCTATATACGCTACTTATATGGCGCCACTGTCCACCATTGCGCCCGTGTTGTCACTGTCTGTCAGGGTTCTTTTTATTTACTACATGGTGCTGCACGTGATGCACGTGCAACTCGGAAATCAACTAGTTTCGGAATTATTTCTCCGACACAAATTTTCATGATCCGTGGTGCGAATAATTCATAGGGTGAATTATTTGCAAGACAAATTTTTCGCGATTATTTTAAAACTGCGAAATTCATTTTCATAAAGACCTAGGTTTCGTAGGTCTTCACGAAACTTGAGAACTTTCCGCCTGCGAGGCACGGGTTGGGCAGTCAAGATTGGAAGCAAAAATGAAGTGAAGATTCTTGGAATTATGCTCAGGACTCAGGGGGAAGCGTAGAAACGACAGCGACGCCATAATGATACCGAATTACGCAAGTGGCGAGCTCCTGTCGCTGTGGCACACATTACGCGTAGATGCACTCGGATTTTTCTACTTCGATCCGTTGGCGAGAAAACGCATGGCACCCGCTAGCGTAACAATTGAGATCATAATACACATATATGGACATGCCAATTGATAAAGTTTCGCCGCGCAGACCCCGCAAATAAGTGCGACTTATATACCAACTATGGTTGCGACTTACAGACTAGAAAGTACGCGCACTGAGGCGAAAAATGCAGAGGCACTGAGACGCACGTGCGGCACCTTGCATTCCGCAGAATATAGCCACTGTGCGTGCTCAGAATCTTTTCCGCTATCCAGCAGACAAATATGGAAGCGTGCAGAAGATGGTTAGCATTGGTGCAGCATTAATATGGTGTACTAGAACCTAAAACCTTTAAAACGATAGCATCGGTTATCATCGTTAGCTTGTTACACTTTAAAGTTCGCGGGTAGGAATAGCCTCATCATCATCATTATCACTTGGAGAAACAAAAACATATTGTAATCAAAGTATTTTAAATGAGAATTAAATACAAATTTTGTTGCGTAAATAATCATATTTGTAGTTCCTTTGTCACTTGCTTTTGATAAAGCATACCCAAGCTCATGCATCGAAGAGCCGGATACGTTCACCGGCAATTGAATCCAATCCAAGTCACGTCGACTTGGTTGTTTGAGTGATTCGGCTGCAGTCTGCACTGCTCAATAATTTGGCATTATTTTGCCTCTTGAGGACCGTTGTTCCTGCGATTTCTTCGGGTAGTTTACCGACGTACTCTAAATATGAAGTTGCTTACCCACAATATGATGACGTCCAAGTGCATCAAGGGTGTCAACGTAGGCTTTCCTCTCGGCATCGTGGTAAGAGCAATGGGGGTCCCGTTGTAAGTTCGGCTCGTGTCCGACTCCAGCTGTTTTTCAGGCCCAGGAGACCAAGGAAGTCTCGGTTGACTTCAACCCGGAGTTCGTGAGCCGTATGATACCCAAGCTGGACTGGGACGTCCTGTATCAAGCCGCCGAAAGCGTAAGCCACTGGCAACGATTTGAACGCGCTCGTTGCGCGGGGCTTGTTCTGAATAATTTACGCCGTCGATCCAAAGGTTCGACGTTATTGTGGTTGTTCGGGAATAAAGAATGCCGACAGCATCCCCAGAAAACTGGAATTGTCAAAGTAAATATATATGAATAGAACACGATTATTTTCTGCGGCTATTTAATCAAGTTAATGAGAAATTCAGTTGCTCATCTTATTGACGTCTGAAAATGTTTGAATATACTTAAAATATAGCTAATATCTCGAGCTAAAAGCTGCGGCACAAAAGAAGAGACAAACGCAATCCCTAAAAACATGTTATAGTAATACTAACGCTAATACTTTATTCATACTTTGGAGGGGTTGATAGAGGCGCACAGGGTCGCAAAAGGCAGTGATGCCCAACCTGGGGCCGATTATTGCACACACGTGCAAAGCTCAAGTTCAAAGAAAGCAACATTCTCTGGTTTCAGCTCGGCTGTGCTGCGGACCTGCCCAAGAGTCTGGCTCCAAATTATGAACACGACCAGGACTTCTTGAAGCAGGCACACCATGCACTGTTCGAAGTAGGTCCAGTGCAGCATCTCTACACCTTTCAGTGTCAACAAGGTCTATCGTGGCAATACAACTTGAAAGAAATGAGATTATCTTTTTTTTTAATGTAAATAACATTTTTCTTCCCAATTGGCTCCTTTTCTCCAAAACAGTAATTTGCTCCCTCGAAACATTCGATGATGCTATTCATAGTATCACATATTTATTCACTCTACACTGTGAGCCGCCTCAGCAAAAAAGTAGATCTCGACCCGCAGATGTCCGCATCCTTTAGTATCCACATCATCTGATTAATTTTTATCTACATCTGCTAGTTCACTGCAGAAATCCGCGAATGATCTGCAGGTAATCTGCAGAGATGCAGGGCTGTGGGGATATCTTGGAGAGGAGAGGGAATGAGACGGTGCACTTGCGGCAGCCGTCCAGAGTAACAACAATGCTCGACTTTTTGCCTTGGCAGGTCGAGGTCATCTCTGGAGACCTCGTGTGCCCGGAGACTGGAAGAAAATTCCCCATAACCAATGGCATCCCAAACATGCTTTTGAATGAAGACGAAGTCTAAATGTCCAGCCTCGTTGGGTGGGACGTCGGTTTCGGACGCCAAACCTCACTCTCGGACCTTGTAAATAAAACCTGTTCAACATTGTATACAAGTCTCGCATCCTCGTGCCGACGCCGGTTGCGATTACCATCACATTCAGTTTTAGTTTTTAGGCTAGATGGTGCAAGCTACCGCTCGTTATAAAGGGTACAGTCGTTAACATCCATCCATTCATGCATCCGCGTAAAAAAAGCTCCACGTGCGGGCTCGTGGCATAGATTCTATCGCACGAGCGTTTGACAGAAGGTTGCACAATCGTTCTGGCAGCCGTTGTCGTCGAAGTACGATCTGCATCACCAGAAAAGTACTCCAAGCAAAGGTTTGGCCCGAAATACAACAGAAAATAGCGTTGCATCATCCGCAGATGTTTTAAGGCACGTTCAAATTCTTTTACCACGAGAGAAGACGCTAGCACCATCTATGAGGTGGCCCGGGAACTGCATTTCCCTAGCATGAAGATTTTCTGGTCTTTGCAAGATCACATGTACATACTATCTATGAAATGGTAATTTATGACATTGTTGGATGGTTTTCAAGACAAAAAAGAAAGAAAAAGAAAAAATATAGGGAAATTGCAAGTGCTCCACGGCCACTTGATGGGTGGCGCCAGTGTCTTCCCTCGTTGTAGAGATCACAAGAGGTTTTAAGTAGAGTTTCGAACCGAACCCGAACCGAAAACTGGGGCCAAACCGTAAATTTTAACCGAACAGAAACCAAACCATAACCGAAATCAAGCACTTCATATTGAACCCGAACCACAATGGAACCAATCTCGCGTGGTGGTTACCAGTCTGGCGTAATAAAATCCGAGCTGCGCCTTCTTGTGGGTGGCAGCGCGAAGGCTATGACATACTGGTGACGGTGGCGTAGTTTTGACATTACAAACGACAGCGGCGTGGAGACCGCTCAATAATGATGAAACTAAAATATTTCGCATTTGTGTGCAGTGCGACTCTGCGTCGGCGTGGTGGCACACGCTTCTATACTTTGTATCGCCTCACGATAAACTGCAAATGACGCCACAAACCTTCGGAGCCAATCCATTGCTCGGAGGTTGTCGCGTGCCCTTCTCGTTGGGCGGAGCGATGCGGGGAGCCCGAAGTTGCGCGACGAGCTACGAGTAATGGATTGGCACAGCTAGCTCCCTGCATCCATCGTCGACTGACTGCCGACTGACTTCAGGTGTGTTTACTGTACTTTGGTACTGTTTCCGAGCGCCTGTACAACCAAGGTCACGAAACGAAATTAAGCATATATTTTCTTTGCTGTTCTTGCTTCTGCAGCGAGGCTTCCAATGACCTTCTCTTTTTTAAAAAAATGCAAATGACGTGGTGTTGAACACTTTCTTATCGGCTGGGAGCTGTAGACTTTTCTCTTTAAAGACCGATTTGAACCAGTCTACAGTTGGGGGAACCGGTAACCGAACCGTTATTTCAAATTCATCACTAAACCGGAACCGAACCAGATCTAAGTGCAAAGCTACTGAACCCAAACCGAACCGGAATAATGACTGGTTCGACTTCCTGGTCTTAAGGCACATGGTCGCAAACAGTCGCCAGTGTGTGAACCAGCCTTTTAACACTTGACGAATGACGAGAGTTATATGCGTGGGAGTTTAAAAGTCTGTTTATTGTCCTAGAAAAAGCCAGAACTACAGCATGGAACCAAGAGAAAGTGGGACATGTATGGACACAAATGGTAGTGGTTTGAACATTGTGGGGTGGGGGGTAAGGTTTGCTGTTTCATTCAAAGTTTGGCAGATTAATTGTACTTGAAAAATTGCGTTCACATCCTGAACGGTGGGAAGACTGCCAGTCGGCAACTTTTATGTTTTCTTCCATCTCGACTATTCCGGGATGGCAACGGCTTAATTTGGCAACATGATGCTCGCTGCAGTACGCAGGGAAACACTATTTTTGCATTATCCTATCTTGAACCTGTATCATACACGACGATGAATGTGAGAAGATGTTGCATTGGGTTAGAGGTTTAGCAGAAATGTAACAATGATCTGCCCAATGAGGGGTTGCCAAACTGAAACAAATTAGTCAAGGCAGGGTGGTTGTTTTGCAACCAGGAAGTTTTACGCAGAGCCGCAATATTCGTCATAAATTCTGGGAAGTTGGAAACAATACCCGATAGTGGTTCTATTAATTGGAGTGCAGATGCAAGCAACATTTCTGGATTTACCTGTCCCCATGTTTGAACGACTGAGGGAGGATAGGATGGGAGAAAGGAAAGCTTTCAGTACTTCTGGCCACTCTCTCGTTCGCTAACCCAGTACCCCTGGTTAAAGTTTAACCTAAGCCTGCCCCTATGGACCTGCTTCTACCTGTACATCACATCACACATTAGGACGGAAAACGCCTCAAAACTGAAACCATGCTTTTGCCATGGAAAAACCTGCTGCTACTGCCTGATGAGCATCTGCGCGCTAAAATGCGCATGGCATCACTCACTGGAACAACATTTTTGAGTGTTGCCTGTGTAACGAAGTCTCAGATTGATAAAAAACACTTCGTAGGAATGTTTTAACAAAAATCATGCAGGGTGCACATATTTTGCGAACATAAAGTTAATCTGACACCAACCGAAGACAACATGCCATGTACACGGTGTACAGAAGTGAGTGTCCCATTTGGAAACAAAAACATATTTGAAGAAAACTATCCCTAGGGATCTTTTGCACTTCTTAGCCTGAAACATTAGTTGAACGTTGCCAAACCAAGATTTCATTTCTTCAGTCATGCATCAGATAGGACCACTGGTGTCTTCTAATCAAATAAAAAAAAGAAAAATGCAGAAAGTGCAAAGTGTAAACCTTCGTCTGTGTCTCATCTCTTTTAGAAATGTACCATCTCCAAAAATTTTTGAATTCCCACTGTCTCTTTAAACAGTTACAGGTGGAGAATGAGCTTTTGCCACTTAAAGGTCCTGGCAACGTGCTTGCAAAAAATTGTGCTGTGGCTGAACTTATCCTGATGAGTGGTCGCGAAGAGAGCAAGATGGACGATGACCACTGCATTGCTTTTAAACCTAAACTGGCATCAAAATGGACAAGGGCCCCATCCGAATAAGGACAGGTTTCTCTCATGGAAGGATGTTATCAGAAAAAACAATACACATAGTAGTTATATACAGACAAGATACCACTTTTTTGGTTTACAGAAGCTAAGAAAAACAAACATACCTAGTAAAGACGTGCCAAAAGGCCATTGTCGCCACATCACATCAGACAGGTGAATCTGAGGCTCCACTTATATTTTTTCCACACTTTTCGAAGTCCATTGAAATTTACTTTTCTCATATTCATATGTACTTTAGAACAAAGTCTGATGCTCGTAGCAAAACCACAGAATGTAAAAGGTGCCCGTAACAATCGCCGCAAACTTATAAAGCGTTTGCAAAGGTTGACGGTTCTGTTTGTATAACAAATAACACAAAACATGGAAACAAAAAAGACATCTTATTGTTTGTTTTCTTTGCACTGATCTTATGTGTTATTTCAAGCATTGTCTACATAATCCCACTTCAAACTCCTTTTTCTGTGCATACGGCTCAACTACTAATAGCAGTGACTGTTTTACCCAAAAAACTATCACTGCTCTAAATCTTGTACCAAAGTGCCTAAAAAAAAGAAAACAACTGAGGCTTGTAGAGATTTTTTTTCTATCTCAAAACTGGTTTCAAAAATTAAAGAAAAATTCAAATATATAAGCTACGTTTTTCAGGGGGCTATGCTGCAGTTGGATGCACAATGCAAAGATACAAGCTTCAACATTCTGTTTTTTGTGTCTTCCAACATCCTTCCCCAGTAACTGGGAAATAGTTCAAATTGCTACTGGTATGCTAGTTAGATCTCGTCTAAAACCAAACACTTTGCTACTCGCAACTTCATTTCTGGGGCGCAAGATATCTCGACTCCACATACCTAGTCACGCAGTATGTGGAAGCTAGTAGGCAGTCCAGTCCTTGCTGGGACCGAGCAGTCAACTGGAAATAGGACACTGATTGATTATGCCTCATCTGGTAGGTACACAAAGAAACCCATTTACCCAGAATCATGCTGACTCGAGGCGCTCACAAAAGGAAATCGAGTTACGTGGACGACGCACAGGAAACAATGGGGGCCTAATACAGAAGAACCTCACCGATACATTCTTTGGGGCATTGCAAGAAAAGGATCTGGGAAAACATAACCAGCAATAATGTTTTTGGGGGTCTATAGATGCGACGAGAGGCAACTCTAGGATAGCAACTTAATTTCACATGAACATTCACGGCTGTGGAATACTACCATATTTATTGAAATACAGGTCAACCTTTTTTCGGAACTGTTATTTAAAATTAAGGTCAACATTGTTTGGACACAATATGAAATCGTGTCCAAATAATGTTGACTCATAAGAGCGAGCAAAACTGCCAAGCCCATTGAGCTAATTCGGAAGCTCCTCCGCGTCAGCTGCTGCTCCTGGCGCGCCGGTGCAAAGCAGTGAAGCTAGACACGTGTGCACTGCGAGCTCCACGTTAAAGTAAAGTTTGGAGGGGGAGAAAGCCAGCCATCAAGCATGGTAGAAGCGTACATGCGTGCCGGTGAAATAGGATGAAAGGTTACAATAACTGGGAAATATATAACCAAGAATGTACCAAGGAGGTTCTATTGTATGTATACATGCACACAGGAACACCAAGTAAAAATGGCAGTCATTCTGTCATAGGGCTCTCTAAAATATATATTATATGTATATTTATATATGTGCTATCCTCTAGTTTGTTATGTACATCGGCCTCCGGACCGTATAAAGCTCAAAAAGTAGGCCCGAAGAGATGTGGTGATGAGCCAGATGAATGACGGTATGGAAGGGGACGGCCGAAATCCCGTCGCTAGACTTGGAAAAGCAGAATCCTCGCAGCTCCTCAGATGCCTTGCAAAAGCCCTCACGTTTCCACGCCCATGATCTCGATGCTCTCTAAAACGATGCCTAACAACTTGGCAAGCTTTTCAGCCGTTTTGTACGAAAAAGCTTCTCTGCTGCAACGCGTCGCGATTCAGGCTCCCCCGTTTCTTTTTACACAACCTGGAAAAATAGTATCTTATATGCAGGTGGGACAATATACCCAGCGCTTCACTTCCATTCAAGGGGACAGTGACCAGCGTGGCAGTCGTAAGTTCCTGTGAACAGCGTCTCCTCTTTGAACTCCAGAAAATGCTCGTCGAACAAACTCAAGAAAGCCGTTCACCTATGCAGTCGTGCAGAGCTGCTTGGGAGTAAAACTTGTTGTAGGAAAGGAACAGTCCTTATGATTCCGGCATTACCGTAATATTCCGAAAGGTGAACCACTGTTCCCCCTTGGAGGCCGCATTGGACGAACAAAGGGGGGAGCCTAGCTAAAAACAACTAAAAGCCCCGAGAAAAAAATGCTCGACTTGGTTCTTCAACTACTTCTGCCTATATCAGCCGCTTTTGACATCACTTTCTAGTTGCGGAAGGAGCAGTCGTTGTGCCGTAAATCGCTCGGTACACGATCGTGTGTTCACGACACTTTTTTGCGCTGGTTCGACTTGCCCTGTCTTGCAGCAGGCGTCACGGACTTTACTAGTTCCGTGGCATCAGTTCCTCATTTTCCCCTTCCCTACACTAACGACCTCGAACACAGTGGGTGAGCTATTTCTTGGGGGGTGGGTTAACTCTCGGTATATTAAGGCAATAAAATAATAAACATTTTGTTCCAAGTCAGGAAATATGAGATATGCTGGGAGAGACTGACAGAAGTATAGCAACGGTTTTACAACTTAACTGCGAACGATGTAAACTTTGAAGGCTGTGGAAACAAGTGGCATTAAAATGCTCGACAAAGGACGGTGCAACAGAGAAAAAAACTCTAGGAGTCGCGGTTTTGAGAGCTCGGATGGCCCAGAATTACACAGAAAACTGCCATCAGTTTCTTTTAACACTATCGATTAGTTGCATTTGTTCTCCATGAAGCACTAATCATACCAGAGAGTGGAAGGGCAGTGATGCATCTTTCACTCCATGTTTCAAATAGGCCTTCCGGGCACAACTTCTCTAATGAAAAAAAAACACTGCATTTTTCCAATACCGAGCAAAACAGACGGGAAACAAACACACCCTACTGGAATGTTTCTGAAAAATGAGGTGCCTCACAGTTTTTGTGCGTGCATCGATTGACTCCAATGGCACAGACAGGTGGAAAGAAAGCTTAAGAATACAGAGCAAATGCCAGCGCCAATTTCTACAACCTGTACGGACTAGAGCAGGAGGGAACCTTTTGATAAAAAATCCTGCACATTCATTGCCGCGGAGCACGACCTATGAAAGGCACCCAGCAACCACCGAGGCAGACGCGACACATGAATCGACAATAATGGTATCTACCGGGACACCGACCACGACTCTTACACTCTAAATTCCGGTCGTGGCAGTATTTTCCCTTAGAAGCATTTCAAGTCCTCGCGACTCGCTGGGCTTGGCAAACGGTGAGACAGAGATGACATTTAGAGCCAAAAGCGTTGCCCGCGCCGGGGCACAGAGCACGAAATTTCTGTTGTGGAGTGTTCCGACGCAAATCACAGTTTTTGGATCCAAGTGTTCTCCAAACCTCGTCGCTAGCCAAAGATGCTCCGCGAAAGACTGGCTGCGCAGGAACCCTTTCCCCAAAAAGGTATCGCTCCAATCGAGAAATAGTAAATCACTGGGACTGCAGCACTCGTGGGGCCGGGGTCTTTGGCCCTTGAGGGGGCGTAGTATCGGATGCGGCGGAAGAGTTGTTGCTCGTGGAAGAAGAGGAGCCCGTGAGGAGGGACCGGAAGGTGATGTCCCGGAGGGGCCCCCTGCGGAACAACCCCAGCTGGGGGCCCCTGGCTTTGGCGCCCGCCTCTTTGGTGGTCAGGTTCTTGGGGTCTGGCCCCCGACGCAGGTTGGGGTCCGGCCCACGCCGGTTGTCGGGGTCCGGGCCCTGCCACGGTGTGTACTCCCTCCTGCGGAGGGGAGGGAGGCAGAACACCAGTCTGTTTCTCGGTCGTACGCATTCTGCCAATCACAGGAAGGGCCCCCCAATCACTGTGTTCAAGATCATGCACACTTAGAGCAAAGCACGCCGAACGAAACAGTTAGTGCAAACACATGCAGTGTTGGCGTTTTAATATGAAAGCATTAACTGTCCCATAAAGTGAGCCGACGTCATCAGTTCGAAGTGTGAAAACGGCACCTTAATTCCTTTCTCCAAGTGAAGCCAGCTCCCAGCTATGAAACCACGTGAAAAGCCTAAACAACGGCACCTAGTTTCCTTGATGCCAAAGGAGCGGAGTAAAGCTGATGGATTTTCGGCTTCAATCCCATTGGCTGGCGTGCGTCGACGAGGCTCCCATTGGCCGCTGCGCGTCAGTTTCAACGACAGCTCACCCCATGATGCTGCGTGACCTCCAGCGTGCCGTTAACACAGAGCGTCCAAGGTCGCGTGCCCGCTGACCAGTGACGAAAAGTATGCAGCAGACGAAACAAGGGAGCGGACGAGCAGCTTGCATGCATTCACATTCACAACTCATTAGAAATGCTTAGGCGTATCTCAAGCCTTTTTTTTTTTTTTTTATGTGTTCGGCTTGTGTAGACCATTGGGGAAAAGCGAAGTTTACCGGCTGAGCTAGTGTTTGGGCGAATGCGCACCACACCCTATGAACCTTGGATTACTACGATTACATTAAGACATAAAAATGGGGAAAAATGGCAACTGCGCTGTTGTAGCACTCAGCATGCCGTGTTTTGTATAGCCTTACCTAAACCTTTCTATAATAGAATCTGACACAGTAAATACAGCGCAGACAAGTCTGATGTACTATATTACTGGCATAACCCCGTAAGCTACCCATTACAACTGTTTCTCCCGCATATGTCTAACAAGATGATCTACAAATTTACTTTTACAGCATCAACTGCACTAGACTTGTACTGGGCAAACGGAGCACACGCGCGTTTGTCGCAGGTGGCTTTGGTGCTGGGAGAGGGCGAGTACAGCAGTCGTACCCTTGCCCTTTCGCTGATAATAGATGCAGTTGAGTTGTAGTGCGTTCAACCGATTGCTACTACACTGGGGGTCACGTGATCCCGCTCCTCGCCACCTGCTTTTTCTCGCCTTCAGTCGCCCTCTCCCTCGGAGCTCTAAGTTTTTGCGCGCAAGAATGGGGCAGCCAAAGCATACGCTGGAGCAAGCAGCGGCTGCCCGACAGTGTAAATGGGCCCGTGAGAGAGAATGTTGTCGATGTGCAGGCGCCGACGGTTTCACCACAGGAGTTAGGATACAACACATTCGACGTCAAGATCATGCGTGCGTGAACAGAAAGCGCCACATAGAAGAGAATGTTACAGTGAAGAATGGTCACGCTGGTGCAACCAAGCAATCTGTGCAGCATGTCTGCGAGAGCGTGTTTGGTGCTAGCTGTTCTGTGTGTGACTGGTCATGGTTTACGTAAAGCACCGCACGACGCAACATCACCGGAATTTTCAGTCAATCAATGTTTTAGCTGACCTCGCAGAAGCAAACCATCTATCGTGATTTATGGGGAGAGACCGGTGAATTGGTGGACTTAGCTGACCCTCAGACCCAAACTGCCAGCTGCACTGGGATTCCGAACGCCAAAAAATAGTTCTCGGCAACCCCATACACTTGCTATTCGGAGTCCGAAAGTCGCCTCTGCCTTCTTGCTCGTTCGTCCCCTTTCGTAAAGTGACCACCGGTTGCTCGACTTTTTCTCAACGGCAAGTAGAAGCATCGGCTCTATTTCCAAAAAGCTTGTGGAAGCAGATGCGGTATCTCAAAACCAACGAAACCGTGGGGTATTTGATGTGAGCAGGGCGTTGTCTCACAGGAGGTTTCCGTCGTTGGGTCCCCTGAGCAGACTCGAGTTGGGTCCCTTGGGGCAGATGCGGGTCGAGGCTTGCTGCTGGTCCTCCTGAGTACTGGTGCCCTTAGAGAACCTGCAGGAATATTCCAGTAATGAGGTATCCCATTCAGGAACATTCATCACAAAAACATATAGTACAGTAGATGCTCATTAATTCAAACTTTAGGAAGCCAGATTTTGTTTGAATCATCAGAAATTAATCTAAATGTGATGCGAGATAAAAATTATAATTAGCTATATGGATGGCTACAGATACAAACCAGATATTTAATTTCTTCTACACAGGCCTCCTAAGCATAAGCAGGTGTGCTACATATGAAACATTGTTGGTGAAATGTATGAGTTTATTCATCCTTCAAATATGTTTTCTATTGTGGACTGTTTAGACAACACATGACACCTCAAAACAAAATTAAGCTTGTTCATCCACACGAAAAGTCCATTCTAAACTATTAGCCCTGTTGAGTGTGCTTCTTACAGAGCACTGGTGCACTGCAGAGAAGCAACACCTGCAGAAGCAAACTCCACAGGTGTTGTTTCTCTGCAGTGCATCAGTGCTCGGAAAGAAGCGCCCTCAACGGGGCTTCTAGAGCAAAAAATATGAATTACATGAAAACGCTGTTCGAATAAAGCGGCTTATAAATACATTGAAAACATAGCAAGACAACCAAAATTTCTAAATTTGTTAGAATTAATCGGTAGTATGAAATATAAGTTTGAATTATCGCGAGCCTACTGTATTACTTGCTTCCAACTCAAAACCCAGACGACCTAATCACACACGCTGAGCACTAAGGCAAGTGGCATCTAATCAGTGTCGAGTAAAGTACATCTAAAAAGTACTTGAAGTAAAGTACAAAGTAAATGAGAGGTGATGTACTTCAAGTAAAGTAGTAAGTACACTGGATGCAATGTATGAGTGCATTTTTATATAATCTTTCATGATGCCCTTTCATTCCCCTATGCAGGGATTTTTTAACTGGTACATGCATTATTACCCCAGGGGTAATCAGGGTGCATCACTTATTTTCAAAAATGGCGGCAAGTATTAGATGAAGTTAAGTGGCCACAGAGTAGTTATTTTTAGAAACGGCACCAAATTCAGAAGTCAGGCTTCTGAATTTGTACTGGCTTGCTGCACCCAAGGGACGTTCTAGGAGAGAGCATGTCGGCCCCATACCTTCTGCAAGCAATGCTCTCGTAGAGAAGTGTCCTCTCTTTCACGAAAAAACAATGTGTGCGGGCGACCTGATAATCATTAATCATAATTTGACACCTGAGACTGTAATACGGAAAAATAAGGAAAATTTCAAGTCGAGAGAAAAGACAACGGAGGAGAGTGTCTCAAAACAGTGAGACGTTTCCTCTGTTGTCTTCTCTTCGACCTGAAATTTCTTTATTTTTTCGCATCACAGTTTCAGGTGTTACATCATGATTAATTGTTCTCTCCCGATATTTCTAACCTCCTCCCTTGCGCTGACCGAGCGAGAAGTAGCGAAAGTTCCCAAAGCTATAGGAAAGCTGCCCCCAGTGTACACGAAACAATGCATCGTCTGCTCGCATTTCTGGTGAGAGTAAAATATCCCTCCCAGCATTTCTTCACAGTTGACAAAGCATAATTTTGTGATACAAACTTAACAAGACCAAATTAGGGGAATGTACTTTGAAGTTGGTTTACTACGGTTGATTGAATGCCATTTCATCGAAGTACGTTTTGGAGAATGGGCACGTTTTATCGAAGTACAGTTTAGAGAAAGCAGAGCCTCAGTTTAGAGAAACGCCGTTTATCGAAAAGGGGCCGCTTTTTAAAAAATGGCTTTCCTACTTTTTGCGTGTATCACTGGTGCACGTGTTTAGCCATGCCCCCCAGTGCGCTCCTGCCGCTTCGCGGCGGCAGTCTGCGGCGGCTCATTACAAAAATGATAACTCACCTGATTTACCCGTACACGCCGCTTCGCGGCGGCCGAATTCGCTAAAAGGAGGCTTATCGCCATTTTCTCTAAACTGGGTTCTCTATAAAGGCACTCAATAAACCGGGGTCGGTAAACGGCGTTCACTAAAACGAGCTTCTCTAAACCGCATGCCTCCGCTTTGAAGTCAGGAGTTGTACTTTCCTGGGAAAGTACCAGAAAAAAATACTTTAAGTAAAGTACAAGTACATGCACGGAGAATATACTTCAAGTAAAGTACAAGTTTTCTGAAACTAACTGAAGTAGTAGTACTTTAAGTACAATGTGCCCAAAGTACTTCCCAACAGTGCATCAAATAAGGCACTTTCTGTCATGCTGCTTGAGTTAGCAGACACCAGTGGCAGCTGAAAATCAAATCAGCAAGCCCCTATGCCCACAGACCACTTTCTGTGGCTATGAGTTCAGCTACGGGTGCACAGGCTCTCGCGCACCATGAGCACCGATCAAAGCTGTGCGCATGCCCACTCTCCACTTCTGAAATGCCACAGAAAGTTGTCTGCGAGAATAGTCTTGCTTTTTTCTTTTACTTTACAAGTTCAGTTTCTCGAAAAGTGGCTTACTTGAAGATCTTGCGCAGAAACTTGGGCCGGAACGACCGCTCACTCGCGGATTTGGGAGGCGGAGAAGTGGCCTTGTCGCTGCGACATGCGACAAAAACAGTGAGCGTCCCGACAGTCCGTAGATGACACTCAGCATGCAGAAGCGCAAACCCGGAGTGAGTGGGAGATCAGGCTCACCTCAACATTTTGGCTTGTGTGCCTTCTTTGGAAGATTCCTCTGAAAGAACCAACACAGAAAGGCATGCCGGAGATGCATTTTACCTTGCTTCCTAGCACGCTTTGTGAACTCAGTGAAAAAGCACTGGCAGCCCCAGGCTGACCGAGAGAAATCTAAGGCTCTGTATGGCGCACGGTAATTTCTTGTATTCTAACCTAACACTTGAAGCAGAACTCGTCTACAAAATAAAAAAAACAAAAAGGAGTTCAAAATAGCCCTTCCAAAAAACCTTGTCCGACGTGCCAACAATATGGTGGCAATTTCAAAAAGTCACGACTACTTACCGTTTTTTACTCGAATAAAAGACACATTGCTCATAAGCAAATGCTGTGTATCCACTTTCTCACAGAGCAGGCAGATAGCCAATCATCACAATTGACAGAAAGAGCCAAGGGACAGAAATAATGTCCTCGCACAAAAATTCTATCTCCGGAGATAACATTTTGCGAAAAATCGTTTTCTCGACCTCGTCGAGCATGCACGCACATTTTTGTTGTGCTTCGTTTCTGTTTCTGTTAGTTTCATTTTGCGTGGGGTTCAGTCCTTAATCATGCACCGCATGTGGCACGTTCGTGGCATGCGCATTGAGCTTCGCATCGGCAAGCTAGAGGCAGTGGCTAATGCGGCTCTAAAGATACACTTCCCAAAGTCAACCATTCCATCTCATAAAATGAGAGAATTAGTACATTTTTAGCGTAGTGTAAAGGCCCGTTCACACTCTTGCGACCGAGTACGACTGAGAGAGACGAGATCTCTTACAACTTCTTAAATGTTTTTAGAATGAGGGAACACACTGACATTGTGGCGCCATCTATGCGGTGACCCTGGAACTGCATTTCACAAAAGCGAAGGTTTTGCGAGATTTTTGAGGTCAAATATGCGTAATACCCATAGCAAGGCTCGTTTATAACATTATCTAAAGTTTTCCGAGCCAAGAAAGAAAGGATAATGCTCGAGAAATAAAAAAAAATATGCCGGACCGCCGAGTTTACACTGCTTCCCAATAGATGGCGCCAGTGTGTTTTCTGGTTTAACAAGTTTTAAGGAACCCAGGTTTAAGAGGTCGCAAGAGTGTGAACGGGCCCTAAGGCTTTCTGCCAAAGTCACGATACAAGAGTATGATGCATGATGCGGGGTGCCAGGAGACAACGGGACGGCAAGTGTCAATGCCCACCTTTCGCTAGGCTGGACGGGGTGAGCTTGGCAAAGGCGGGTGGCCCCCTGTCCGCCTGGGCGGGGGAGGCGTGGCGAGCCCGGGGCGGCACGGGAGGGGTGCCCCTGGGGGCCTCCGGCACGGCCTCTTCTCCAGGCAGGGGACGGCTGCGGGGGAGAGCAACCAGACGCAGCTCCAGAGACCCACCCGCAAAGTATCTTCCTTGCCACCCCCTCTATCCCAGTGTTGCCATCTCAAAAAAAAAAAAAAAACGCTAAAGGAATTTTGGAAGACCGCTATACAGTGAGTATGTTGCCTCCGGTTGACCATTATTTTTGCTTTTTTTGCGAGAACCCGCCGTAAGTAACATATAGTTTAAAACTCTCACCACCGAGAACCAATTGCAGTAGCTCAATAAATTTACTTACGCTGATCCCTCCGATGAGAAGAAAGAGCACTTGTTCCTCAAAGGAATGACATATCTGCCAAAGGGAGTGTGGGGGCATTTTCACGACCACCCATTCGAGCCACCTGGCCCATATATACTTAAGAATGACTTAAAAAGTCCTTTTAAACGATTTTGTAAACAGCAAGGCATCGGCGATGGGAACCTACGACCCCAGGTGCCAAAGATGTGTACCCAGCTCCACCGCAGGGGTCGCCGAGTGGGATCTCGGTTTTAGCTGATGATCTCCCAAAAGATTTTATTATGCTTCCTTCAGTGCGACGCGAGTCTCTGTAATGTGCTTTGGTGATCGAGGTTCCTTTCCCAGAGCTCCGTGTCACCTTGTATTTCTATGTGCCGTAATGGCTCGGTTGGCACCCATCGTTGTACAGAGATGGTCGGTCGAGCCACCACATCCCCTCATTTCTCACACTGTGCCATCTGTCGGCAGCACATCAAAGTAGGCGAGCACCGTCTGCTTAATGGCGCTGTCCTGTCATCAGCCAAGCTTGGCGGTGGCGCCCCTTGTCTCGAGAAACTTCATTTGTGCCGGTGTGCATCGGAAACTTAAAAGCATAACACTGAGGCATTTCTAGTGCGTAGCTCTCATGCAATTGCTCGCTACAGAACCACGAGTCGTCGCGGACCCAACCAAACACAAAGTAAACGTAAGGGAACAGGAAGTACTTTTCTCGCCCTGTCAAGGTGGCCGAAAGTGGTCCGAATACCCGGTATAAACCCCTAAATTTAAGGTGCAGGACAAGAATGACTGTTTGAACTCCATGTTTCAATGTTTGCCCCCATAATATCTCAATGGCGTCGCAAGCGTAATTTTCCCCGACATTTGTATTGAGAGTATGAAAAATAATGACTCCATGACACTAACTTACCACAAAAACTAAGCTATTTACAATTGATAAATATGAAGTGGAGAACATTTTAGACCACCAGAAAGCACGCTAACATACGTGATTTGAGAAGTGCTGAAAATCATGCCAACCACTAAATGGCAATTTTTCCGGCAAGACAACTCAGAAAACTGAAAACTGTTGAATATCAATGTAAAGAAATCATGCGGTGCTGATGCTATACCTAATTCCTTTCTTCATCGCTACTCGGAAATAGTCTCCGAGTACCTTTACTTGCTTTTCAGTGCCTCACTTAATCAATGTTCCTTACCAGCAGATTGGCTAACGGCTAGAGTAGTTCCAGTATTTAAATCAGGTGACAAATTAGACGCCGGAAATTACAGACCTATTTCTTTAATAAGCACATGTTGCAAGTTACTTGAGCACATAATCGCTAACCATATATCTCGTTACCTAGAGTCGACCAATTTTTTTGACAAGAACCAACACGGATTTCGTAGAAACGTTTCCACAACGACTCAGCTAATATCTGTAGTCCACGATTTTGCAGCCGCGATAGACAATCGTCACCAAATCGACGCAATTTTTTTAGATCTATCTAAGGCGTTCGATCGCGTGCCTCACAATCTGCTCATTGATAGATTGAAAGAGGCAGGACTTCCTGATAGGCTGGTTCGTTGGATACAGGCCTATCTACAAAACCGCTCTCAATTCGTTGAACGTGATGGCTCTAAATCTGATAACCTACAGGTCTTGTCGGGTGTACCACAGGGCTCCGTGCTCGCACCGTTACTTTTTTTGATTTATATTAACAACATTTCCAAAAATATTGATGAATGTGTTAGTGTTAAATTGTTCGCGGATGACTGCGTAATGTATAGCCTTGTCAAAAGTTCTTCCTGTCAGACTACATTGAATGAAAACCTTTGTAAACTTGCGGACTGGTGCGACCTTCAGAAAATGAAAATTAACTTCTCTAAAACCGTCTCAATGACACTGACTACTAAAAAAAAGCCCCTTTCTTACATTTACCATATTGGCAACCAGTGCATTCAAGAAGTTTCCTCTGTAAAATACTTAGGTCTCACAATTAAAAACAACCTAAAATGGGACCAGCACATCAACAACATATGTGCCAAAGCGTTCAGAAAGCTATGCTTTCTTCGAAGAAAACTCAAAGGGTGTCAGTCGGCTGTGAAACTTGTAGCTTATCGTTCTCTGGTTCGCCCAGTTCTAGAGTACGCCTCTATTGTGTGGGACCCGTATTTGGTGAAAGATATTGCGGAGGTGGAGCGGATCCAACGTCTTGCTGCAAGATTCATCCTATCTGACTACCGCACTTCATCATCAGTAACTAACTTGTTAAAGCAGCTTGACCTCGAACCGCTCCACCTTCGCCGACAAATCTCTAGGCTGAAGTTTCTTTACTTACTTTATAACAATTCATCTGGTCTATCAAGTGACACTTATCTTCGCCCTGTGCCACAAAGGTCAGCTCGACTAAATCATTCCAAAGTCATATGCCCATACTATGCCAGAACTAACCTTTTTCAGAAGTCATTTTTCCCTAACACAATTGAACAATGGAACTGTTTGCCGTCATTGCTTATGGAATGTACTCATGTCAACCAATTCGATCATTTGTTAACTAAACTCCTTTTGTAACCCTCCCCTGCTTGGGCAGCGCCGCTGCCTGCAGTATATGTAAATAAATAATAAATAAAAAACTGGCAACACAGCTTTCTCCCCTCAAAGGGCTGTATAACAACAGGGGGTCGAAATCTTTGTCACCTAAAGAAGCATACTGGTACTTGCATGACCCAAGCATACTCACACGCAATGCCACTGAGCCAGAAGCTTCTTCTACAAGGTGCAATTTCGAGAACAGAAGTGGGCTACTCCTTTCAGTTTCTCTTTCGCAAAGCCTGATAATGTAAACCAAATAGGGGCATGCGAATGGTCAAATACAGTGAAACCCGTTTAGAACGAACCCATGTACAGCGAATTATTGTCGATATCGAACTCCCAGAAAATTTAAATAAAAATGCATGTATAAAGTACTTTTTATAACGAACAACATATTGGCTATATCAAACATTTTCCCCCCGGGAAGGCTTTCAAAAACACAGAAGCAGTCGTCTTCTAGCCTGTCCCTTCCCCGAAAAAAAAATATCAAGGAAAGAAAGAAAATTCCAAAAGCTCAAGCCGGGAACAAAATTGACAAAGATAAGCGATTCAGAAGGGGAGAAAGCCAGAAAAAACACTGCACGCACGCACAGGAAAAAAATACTTCATCACAAAGCGGTTCGAAGAGAAGTAATTCAGAAGGGAAGATAAGCTAAAAAAATACACGCTTGCAAAGAGAAACAAAAAGACTTTCCAGCACTTTGTTACAAGGTGGAAGCGAAGAGAGGAGAGAGAAAGAGAAGCTCTCGCCTTATAACGGACGCATCGTAGAAGTTCGTTGTAAATGTTTTTTTTGCTATATCGAACCATTTGCTATATTGAACTGATCATAGCGTGTCCTGCCGTTCGTTATAAACGGGTTTCTAGTTCAGAATTTTACACTATTTGACATTCGCTTCAAGATTAACTGTTATATTATAACTTGGAGGACGCTTAAGCTTCGCTTTTAAGTGTGAAATGAGATAGTGTTATCAGGCACCGTTCGCATCGCCTTCTCATTCACTTCTCATGCTCTTCCTGCCAGTAAGCAGGAAGTTCTGCGGACATGGCCGAGTCAGTAGCGTGTCTGGCTTCGCAACTGAAGGGTCGTGGGTTCGAATCCCACCTAAAATTCTTCAGATATTTCTTTAAAGATAAATGAATTACTTTATAAAATGAAATCATTTGAGACATGCGGTGACCTTTAATTCACATTACATGTCATGTTTTTTAATTCCTTTCATTCCACGTGTAGTGTCATGTTTCATGTGAGCATTGTGAGTTGTTTAAAATTCCCGCACAAGGTCACGTGGCTGTGACGTCCTGACCCTATTGACCAATCAGGATTTTCCCGCCACCAACGCCGGCTTTTCTGCGACACAAACTCCTTAACGCTATCGCATTAAAAAATTATGAGGAAATCGCTACTGAGCACAGGCATTCATTGTCTTCAGGCAACCAGTCTGTTCTTCCGGGCATCGGTGCTTTCAGATGCAGCCACCACAGCTTTTAGAGGAGTGCACGGCGGCACATCAGTGAAATCATGTGAGAAGACTTTTCCCTCCTACTCAAAAGGGAAAGTGAACGTAACGAGCGAACGAACAAAGCGAAAGACTAAGAAGGGAACCGTGGCACGGAGTCACGGCACCAGTTCAATCCATGGTCCAGTCCAGATCAAACCAAAGACGGCTGCATGCACCAGGGCAATAAATGCTAATGCATATAAGACATGATTTCATATTTCGAGAAAAAAAGCTTTTAGCACCCCAACGGTACAGCTGCTACACCTGCAGTTAGATCTTGGTCAAGTTGAGAGCGAGATCGTTCTCGGTTGGTGACTGGACATGGTGCCACAGCTTGCACGTAAATCAATCAATGAGATTTTTGAGCCGTTTGCAAGCTCCCAATTAATCAATATTTTAAAAAGAATGTCTACAGTCATCACAGAAATAACGAGAGACGTTTTGCAGCCTCTGATGTGCTTGTCACACCTTCATCCACCGGTCAATGTCAGCTTGAGTACAAAAGGCAGAACAACTTGAGATTTGCAAAGAAAGCATGGGTTGTCAATAATTTCCAATGTGGAATAGCAGACGATCACAATTTCAGCCTGCGTCCGATTTCGCTCCGCTCAATTCGCAGCGCGCGATCAACTTATTTTCCGGACTGCTAGCAGACAATGTAGTACACTGTTTTCTTGTTTGATTTCAGTCTGCGGATGGCACTTCGTAGCAGATGCACTGCGTTCTTCGCTGGCATTAGCAGACAAACTGTCTATGAACGCTAACTTCACTCACTCTGCGAGACGCAAATTATATCTCGCTCCCGCATTAACAGTGACCAAAATAAAACCCTTTGGGTATTTGGAAGTGAAGTTTGATTGGGAGCGAACAATGGGTGTCGTCGAAAGCCAATGTCACCTGTCTTGGGGCGTCATGGCGCGCAGAAACTGCATGGCTCGTTCCTCGTTGAACTGGCTGCTCTCCAGGGCCATGTTCACCAGCGTCTGGGACACTGCCGGGAACTGCTCGTGGATCCTAGACACCACTGCATCGGCCCCGTCCCGAGACATGACACGTGTTAGAAAACCACGCAATTCGAGACACGCACTACAGTCACCTCTCATCAATTCAACCTCTCTTAATTCAAACTTGCGGATAATTCAAACTAACATTCAGGTCCCATCCTATGCGTCTCTATGGGAGGAAATTCCTGGTAATTCAAACTTTGCTTTATTCAAACAAATTTTCGGTCCCCTTCGAGTTTTAATTAACGAGATTCGACTGCTCCGTTTGTTGCATCAAGCCAACCGGAAACGACACGGGCATGCATAAAAACACCAAAGTTACAATAGCCAGCCCGAATAACGACGTATTCAGTTCACAATGATCACCCGAGACTGGAGGTATGAAATACACGGACGGGCAAACATGGAAGCCTCAAACACAGACGCAAGTTTATTGGAAGTTGCACCTGGTTTAAGTCATACCTCGGCAAGTTTGCAAAACCTTTTGTATCTGACATTTGTAGTGAGCTTATACCAGCCTGCCTACGTTCACTTCGTTAGTGAAATCTGTCTATTGCGTGCCTTCGTACCACCGTCAACGACGGCGCATGAATCAACCACAGTCGCACACTCTCACGTAATCCGGCTATCGCTGGGTTAGGAAGGAGCGAGAGAGATGCCAACTGTACCACCATATTTGCTAGTTGGTGAATGAGTTTGAGTGAAAGAGCAAGCGTGGCTAAATGAGCGTGAAACTAACTGAAGGCCGGTTAGCTGATTCGCATTTGTGTGCGATCGAGTGCATTGTGCTCATGACCGCTTAAGACGAAAGAGTGGCATCTATCAGGTAGCCCTGGAACACCTCCTACGCAGATTGGAGGTATTCCAGGGCCGAAGGATATCCAATATTTGCGAGATCAAATGGTCGCTTATAACGCTGTCAGCGTTGCCTTGAACCCATGATGAAAGAATGAAGCGTAAAAATTATAGCAATATATTCCGTAGGCAGGTTGGAGGTGTTTCCAACGATACTCGATGCTATATGGCGGCAGTGTGTTCTTTAAACGAGCTCAGTGGGCAAATGTAGATATGCAAGCCAGCCTTGAGCGTAAGCAAGGGCTCTCACGCTTCTGCCTGTCGGCCTTGGTGGGCGGATGTGCTTGGGACGGTCGGCGTGCCTCTGCGACGGGGGGCTTGGGGACCTGCTTGGCGGGCGTGCCCCTCGGCAGGGGGGCCTCCCGCTTCTTGAACCCCATGTCCCCCAGGCGCGTCATGGCCTCCTGGGCGTTGTTGTCCGTGCTGCCAAAGGGGGAAACATTAAAAATATATACGATTTAAATCGGGCTGCTTCTGCTATGACCCCTTTTTATGCAAAAATAATCCCCCAAATGTTTTTTTATTTTTTTATTTACCACTTGTCGATCATTTGATGCTTCATATGTGCATTTGTTTATATGTTCGGACCACCTGCACAAAGCGAGCCCCAGAGCCCTTCCAGCACCAAGTTTTGCAACATTAAAGAAAATATTATAGGGTTGCGCAAATTTTCAAAGTTTAAAATGGTAGTTCCTATAATACACCATTCGACATTTGCTTCGAGGTTAACCACAATATTCACACTTTTTCAAGTGTGAATCGTGGGGAGCAATCCCTGTTGAGTGCGCTTCACACCGAGCATCCGAGCACTGCAGGTATTGCTTCCCTGCAGAGCACAAGCAGTCAGTGAGAAGTGCCCTCAATGGGGCTAACCCGCCGCGATTATGCGAGTATATGTTAGGTAGAAATGCCTTTATAACCTGCGCTCATCATTCGTGCTTGTTTTGTTTTTGCCAAATTTGAAATTGAAGAAAGAATATTGGTTTACAGAAAGAAGAGTTATGTCTCCTCAATTAGGATGTCTGCGACAAAGTTGTTGCTTACATGACAGAGTTCATAAATAGCTATACAGTAAAACCTCGTTATAACAAAGTTGAAGGAGCGATCGTAATTATTTCGTTATAACCATTAGTTTGTTATAGCCAATGTACATTTCTTCCCTATTAGCAAGCAAGGGGAATTATGATTGCTTTGTTATATCCATTAGTTTGTTATATCCCATTTTGTTATAACGAGGTTTTACTGTATTTTAATATTAACTAAGTTTAAAAGGGGACAAGTGGAAGGTTAGGAACAACCTTCACGAGTTCAGCTGAATTTTTGTTGAAGCATGGAGCACGATGGTACAAGGTTTGAAGAAATTATTCTATATTCAATTCAAAAATATTCGGTCAAAGTCACTAGTTGCTTTGAATTCGCTACAAACTCAAAATCCACTATTCACACATGCCTATATATTTCCAATTTTTAATCGAGAAATGGCCAATTCCAAAAAAGCCCATAAAGTTGCTTAGGCGTGGCTATTAAATAGGCATAGAAAGAAATTGGGACAAACGCAACAGGCAGGCTGGAAATGGGCAAGGGCTAGCCCACAAGGGAGTGTGCAAGCTTCATGTCACACATGAAAGGGCAAATGAATTCGACCGCAAAGAAGCAAAAAGCCCGTTCCCGAGAACTCGGCAGTCTTTGCCAGGCTTTTGGAAGAATTGCCATCTAATCGCCTCTTTATCTTTTATCCTTTCTGCAAGTGTACTCGTCGCTTCACCAACCGCTCACTTCAACCTTTCCCCTCTTTCAGTTTGAGAGTTTCACATTCATAGTTTCATCAATCCTTGGTTCAATTCATACAAATCTGCAACTGTTTCTTCACGATTGAGGTCTCGCATCCTCTAAATTACGATAGAGAAAAGGCCGAAGGATCACAATCACGGAGACATAAAAACACGAAACTGCGAGTTTCCATGGGGCATCTCCACAGTAGTGCTCTCGAGGCACAATTATGGATGGAGAGAATGTTAGCTGCTCAGCCCTTTCAGCCAATCATATAAAACCAGTTCCTTCATTTAACGTGGAGGTATGGTTTGACGGCTTGGTTTCTGCATCACTAATTGTAAAAGTTGGCACGGGACAGGCAGTGCATGCCCCAAGCCGCATCAACCGTCGGAGCTACACTGCACGAGCAAGCTGACATCCGGGACTTGTGACTCACTTGTAGAGCATGTTGAAGAGAAGTGCTTCGTCCGCTTCGGGGAAGACCAGCTTGAGGTAGCGGAGCTTCATCTTGGGGGAGCTCGGTGCCGGACTCTGGTGGCGAATCACGTAGTTGCCTGGCCCAGACACCAGCATGCGAATCACTTCGTGCTCTTGATTGTTGTGCCTGAAACGGAGAAACAGTCGCATCACTTTAGGCCATAGTGCCAGGAGGGCCGCCCCAAACTGCGATTTGGAAGCTGCCCATGGACGAGCCAAACACCGGGCCTTTGATTGTTGTGTCAATCGATACGGCGAAACAAAGAGCACCTGCCACCAAAACAAAAAGAAGTTGAGAGGTGAGTCGGAACCTCTATGTTTCAAAGCAACCGAGGCAACGAGTGCCTCAGCTTCCAGGGCAGAGGGACCACCAAGAGCCACTCGGGAACTACACTTGGACTGTCAGCACTCTTCCAGTTTTTGTCGGTCATTCGTCAGTTCACGTCATGCAGCAGTTGTTTGCACGACAAAGATTAGTGGATGCTGCCATAATTCTAAAAATAAAATTATGGCAGCACCCACACATAAAATTTCACTTACTAAAACTGAAATTGTCGGTTCAAATTGAAATTGCAACCCACAATGGAATTGTGGGTGCTTCCATAATTTCATTTTTAAAATTACAGCAGCACTCACAGTTAAAATTTCATTTAGTGAAGGTGAGATTTCAAGAAACTTCATCTTTAGTGGTAGAATGCCAGAATTTGTTGGTTAGGAGTAGGAAAATTAGTCAAGCCCAGCTAGTCAGCTTAGAGAAAAGGACAAGAAAAAATTGTACAGGCTTGATCATGCTGGCAAACAGCAGGGAGCACATAATGTGTCCCGCACAAACCACACCGTATGTATCGTTTAAGCAAGATTTTTATTTTTATTATTTATTTCTACAATCATTCAATTGTTTTATTTCCATTTATTTATTTGCACATATTTTATTCATTATTTTATTATCTTCATTCAAGACGTGCCGTTCTCGCCGGCATGTTTTCATGCAAATCAAATTATTTACTCTTTCGGAGCAGCTGTGCTACGCAGTTGAGTGGCTGTAGTGGTATCTGACTGGCACCACACCAACCCAGATTCGAGCTCCACTGGGGCGTCTTTCTTTTGTTGATATTAGGTGGGCCTTTGTAAGCTTTATATATGACCTTAACAGCATGCAACACTCCCGGTGTGACGGTCGTTCAGGAGACTCGATCAGGTCGGTCGTTCGCAATGCTCGTGACAATTTTACAACTGAAGACAACTCATAAAACACGTTCTGCAATGAAAAAGATATTGAGGTACAGTTTCCAAAACACAAAACTTGTACTTGGAGAAGAATCCTTACTTGTAAAGAAGTGCCCTGATGTGCTCCTGGTCAATCGTGGGGAAAAATCCATGAAGCTTGGTTACGAGTGTCTCATCAACCTGAGAAGTGGAAAAGCATCGGTCAATTATGACAGAAAGCAGCCTTGCATAGGGCGACCGCCCGTCTTGCGACTCGCGGGACTGCCCCTCATTAAGGGCTCGTGTCCCGCGAGAAATTCCCAAATCTTCAAAATGTCCCGCATCTCACACTGTCGTAAAATTCACTTGCAACTCATAATGCTGCCGAACAACAAAACGCGGGGAAGCGCAGAGGTCGCTGGGAATCGTGTGAATCGCAATGGTACGCCGTTTTGTATCCGAGTATTGCTAGAAGCGACCGTCGTTCTTGCAGGAGAACCGGGGTGCGTGCACCGTTGCACCTATCCCCATGGTGGCAAAATATTGTAAAAAAAGATTGCACACCAAAAGTTTAAACATAAGTTATAGTAATTATTTTCATATCGCTGTGTCAATGCAAAAGGGTTGCCGTGGCCATTTTTTTTAGTGAAGAGAGCCACACAAGGCAAAAAGCCTGTAACTCACAATGATCGAAAAAGAACATAATGTTATCAATTTGTGTAGGACCATGTTGATACAAGTAAGCGTTGACAGGAAACGAAAACCCGAAAAAGATTTACTGTTTCTTCTTTCCATTTGATGCATTGAGTTCTGCTGCAGTCGATTTTGATGTTTGATCAACTTCGACACATTTAATAACATATTTGGCATAAAAAAAAAATTTATCACTGGACTGGGAGTGAAAATTATTTGAGGTTAATTGCTGCAATACAATTTGCTCGTGTATAGCATAAACAGCACAGGATATGTGATAACAGAGCTTTGGTTCTTGGTATGTGTGTTAATAAATTTCCTCTACCCTACCCTACCCTACCCAACCCAACCCCCCCCACACTGCCCCGCATTTTCACCCTAGCCTTGCATCAATTTCGATGTCTTCATATTTGTTTGTTTATTATTAGGCGAGCCATTTTATGCTTTCTGCCATAGAATACAGAATGTTTTGCACAATGTTTAGTAAGTCTTTTTTTTCTTAATAATGCACCACTTTGAACTGTTAAGGAAGTATAAATAAATAAAAAGATTGAGTTTGAGCGCTGTTACATTTTTGTCAAAAAGCAAACCAACTCGATTGCAGTAAGAAGAGATAAACATGCTGTTATTGCCGTGACAATTGGATAATTGGGCACTCAATTAAGGAATGCCCGGTGCCCTCAATTGGACTTCCGGTGTTTCAAAAACACAAGAAGTCTCTTGAGAACCTGGTTGCACCAAGTCCCTAGCTTCTCAGACCACAGCAGCCAGTTCCCTGCAGAGAATGTTGGGGTGCAAGGAATACAAGAGACATACCTTGAGCAGCCTGGGTGGCAGGTGTTCGTGGGCATTTGGATGTGTCTGAGCACGGGGGTGTCCCTCTGCAAGCAGGGCGCTCACCACCACATTGTCCCTATTGTGATACCTGGGACGAGACAAAACGCACCGCCCTGAGTCCTGTGCACCTACTTCCCCCACAAACAGTGTGGAGAGAGAGCCAATCACCGCAGTTTGCAAAAAAGAGTCTGGCAAATGATGAGCCACGGTTTGTCCGTGCAACTGAACCTGATTTTCTACCTTTTTTTTTTTTTTTTTTAAAGTCTAAGAGAATTCATTATTCTCCAAATTAGCGTTCTGAAAGTATTTGGTCCTTTTTTCTTCCTTTGTGCAAACGTTGGGTTCTAGAAGAATCCACAGTAGGTACAAATGCAAAGTTTGGAGAGCCGTAAAATCCCGAGCAAGCGCACACTAAAAATTGGGCGATTATTATGTAAAACTGGCGGATGGGTGCTCCTTAGGAAAGCAATATGTAAAGCTATGTGCTTTGTGTATTTTCCGAATGCTACGAAATTGAGGAGTGGGCGCTTATTGTGGAATGGGCAGATGCTTGATATTTTACGACAGGTCATTGCAGCTCGATAGAACTAGCAGGTTCTAGGTTTGTTGCCCGAGGTGCGGTAGCCTACATGTTTTACCGGATTAGAAGTTTCAAGAATTATGAATTTACAAACAATTAACATAGTTCTGGTTCATTAAGCTACACTTTTAGGCACAACAAACAGCAGTGGCCATACAGCCAGTGTTGCAACTCCTCTGTGCCATGTCAGTGACCCCTATGAGGGGTACCGTGTCAGCCTATGGATCCGCAGATGGAGGATTCGGGACCTGGCCTAGCTGCCACGGTTCAGTAAAGGCCAATTGTGGATGAACGTCATGTCATGGACACGCCATCAGGCACCCTGCTCGTATGGCGTGCCTTGATGTCCAGATGGTTACCAGGATGCATCAGCTGACGTTTTGCCAAGAGACATAGCTTCCTCAGGTTCCTTTAGAATTGACAACTAAACTACATTTAATTAATAAAAACAAATGCCACCAAGAGCGAAGCATGGTGTCAAATGCAAACGGGACCACTCACTGCTTTAGCAAAGTGAAAATATGGCCCTCTTCCACGGTGGGGAACTGGAGGCAGAGCTTCATCAGCTGCCTTTCGTCGACTTGAACGGCCGTTTCAGTCTGCATCATACCGAGAAGCACAGTGAAGCCAAATCTTTACAACTACCAGCAATGCTCTTATTGCTCGACTAAAAGCGAAACTGCACAGGTGAGGCTGATGGCTAATAAATTAAACGAGATGAGATCATACAAGAGATGCCAACTTTACATCTTGGCATGGCTTTCTGTCATAGAATCCACTTTTGTCCTTTTAACACTAGGCTTTGTGCTGGCTTTGAGAGGGTAGGTGGGTTTCAGGGTCAAAAAGAAACTACCAAATTTCATTGGCTGTCCAGTTACCTTTAATCATGTCATAAAGCCACCACTAAATTTTATTAACTCTATTAAGTATTTGCCGATGATGCTAAGTTTGCAAGAGTCAAGAAAGAAGGCACGGTATTAGAAGATTTATAGGCATATATCGACCCCTGGTACAGGGGATACTTCAAGAACTTCAACTTGACATATTTTAGTTTGGTTTGCAGTAAATTGTTCCTAAATCTTAGAAGCAGAGCTAGAGCACATCAGTCTATCAAGATGCAACTTCTAGTTGTCGCAATACCATAAAAAAATTTAGCATGCAACCTAAAAGCTCGGTCCTAATAGATTAATCTAAATATAAAAAAGGGTTTTGTAGTGCAGTTAAAAAATACTCCAAAATTATGTAAACCCCACAAGGCAAGTCACGAGGCAATATCGACCAAATTTTATTACGAGTGGTCACGCTGTTAAAAAGCCCGCACCATAAGGAACCACCAAACTGTTGTTGTTCATAAGCTAACCCTTTCATGTTTCATGTGGCCGACGTCATTAACCCCTTAAGTGCCTTGGACGAGCTGAGCTCGTCGGCCACTTTTGGGTTAAAAATGCCGTGGACGAGCTTAGCTCGTCCAGTGGTTGTTTCGGTAGCCCTCAATTCCACGGACGAGCTAGGCTCGTCCGAGTAGTTTTGTGTCGCTGATCATAGATGGCAGCACTCGCTTTAGTTGGCAAATATTTTTTTCACCTCCGCTGATTTTTGCATAATAAACTTTTCAAATTTTATCTGTAATACTAGAGGAATAACAATTAAAAAAAAAAGCATTTTTAGGTTATTTTTGGAAAAAAAATTTGACACTTAAGGGGTTAACAGATCAACTCATAGGAATTTTAACCAGCCTACACAGAAACTCAGAAATGTTTGCGAAAAAACAAAGCCAGCTCTCCCTTAAACAATCTACAGTCTGAACGACAACAAAGGCTACACACACACGTGGGCAACAAAAGGCAGTTGTGCCACAGAAGCACCTATAGATGCCAATTAGACCGGAAAGCCAAGAAAGCAGGCTGCGTCTTTGCAATGACGGGCAGGGTTATTACGATGCCTGGAACACATCTCCAACTGCTCTGCTTAAATTCCCGTCCTGCTCGCGCACTGGACATTCCATTAACACAGCCAATAAATGTGTCACAGAACGTAGGATGGGGTTGTTCGGTTTTTCCCGGGTTCATTTTCGGTGTTTATGGGTATTTGCCAAAAACACGGAACCCTATGACATACGTCATGAGGTGGAGATGGAGGGCACAAATAAAGATGCGGCAACAACATTGGTCGGAAGTATGTTCCAGGCCCCATAGTGTCGTGAAAAAAGTGCAACTGCGGTGCTCTTGTGATGCCCTCGCGCTGCGAGTGGAGCGCAAACAAGGAGATGCGTTGCAGAAGGGTGCGTCACCTTGAAGCGATAGGGTGTTCGGGGGCTTCCAAAGTAAGGGGAGTAGGTGCCCTGAAGAGACAGCGCCAAGAGAAGCGAGGGTGGTCGCTTTCAGTCCAAGGCACATGCAGAATCATTCGTACGCTCGCAGTCTGGAATGTTAGCTAATCGCTAGCGATCGGGTATGGTGGAACAACCAAGAGGAATGAAAATTTAATGGCTCAAAATAACCCTCAAAAACATCTACTTTGTATTTCGTACCGAGGCAGACAGACGCAATTAGCCAGTTAATTTTTTACGTATGGCATTTCGTTGAGAATTGCTGTCTCCTAATTATGTACCAAATCGAACCAATTTTCTTTTATTTGGGCATTGTTTTTCTTTTAAAGCTTTGTGCTTCTCATGTTTACGTTATCACTACCTAAACAAAAGATTACTGTCCGACAGCAAAACAAATTGTGCCGATGTATCAAAATGATAATACTGGAACTAAAAATACTAGTTTAATACTATCAAAACGGGCGAATCAAATAGGCTATCCTAAGCATGACGATCAAATACAATACGACACTAAGTGTTCTATCACAAAGTAAAACTGCTGCCTTGAAAAACCTAAGCGACCTGACGTTGCCAAGATAATTTTAGTAACAGAAATGGCAGTGATGACAGATGTACAACATGCAAGTGCAAACAGACAAAGCAAAAACACATTTGCAAATGCAAAGAAAAAAAAATGAAAGACGTTTACAACACCCTGTAATGCCGAATTAGAGCGCAGCTCTTGAGGAGGGAAGGATACTGAGGGGAGGGTATACCTCTCCTCCCTCCTCCTCATCCTCCCCGCTACTTCCCCTCCTTTTCCCCCTCCTCTCCCTCGTCCTCCTTCTCTTTCACCTCCTCCTTCCCTCATCCTTTAAGCTCCTCCTCTCCTCCTCTCCCTCCCCCTTCTCCTCCTCGCTTGTTGCATCATGGGAAATGTCCCATAATGCACCACGAAGGTCCCACGCAGTGCATTATGGGACATTTCCCATAATGCACCGCGCGCTTACGCTGACGGCGACGCCGCTCAATCCGGAAACGGGCACTAAAGAGCTGCATTCTAAAACAATTACGCTACAGAGAAAATACTTTACCGAGCAAAAAACAAAATCAGCGAATTTACTCTCACGTAATTCATATTGTCACGAATGGCAATTAATGAGGCGATGAATAACTGAAGGAAACTAAACGTTTAATGGGGAGAACTTGTGCCCAAAACAAAATAGAAGAAGACTAGCATTGCAGGCGCCGATGGTGGCGTAACAGCAGGATCGAGCGTTGTGGGGAGACTGACTCCGGTTTGCCACGCGGAGCCCCTTATGTACATGCGTGGGCTTCTGAAACATTAGGCGTAGAACGTTCCGTGCGTAGAACGTTTGTAACTCGATCAGACGACAAGGTTTTCTATCTTATGAGAACGTTAAATTGAATGAATAAAAAAGTGTCCGCTCCCAGGAATCTAACCCGGGGCCTCAGCATGAAAGGCAAGCATAGTAACCATTCGGCCACGCACGCGCACGCTCGGCAACGCGCGTGGTATTACTCCCTTCTTTGAAAAATGCATTGTCTCTATGCAACGTGTCCGGAAACAAAACAGCAAAACAAACAAAAAGAATGGCAAACTATGGAGGCTTGTAAAACAGAGTCCTATTGAGTGTAGTACAAAAATGCAGTTTACAGTCCTATCGAGCGCAGTGCGGCTTGAGGCGCATGACGTGGACGACTTCCGGTGGTGGAGGGTGGCGTGATGAAGTCTACATTTCGTCAGGCATCACCTCGTAGTTTAGATCTCAGAGTTGACGAAGCATCTCGTGTGGTCCAAAGTACCGTTTTTTTCAGCTTCTCGACGAGATTGCGGCGGCAAATTGGTATCCACACCCATACCATGTCTCTGGGTTGGAAGTGGACGTTGCGGCGACGATGGTTGTACCAGCAAGCTGCCGAGCGTCCTCTGCTTGTTGGGCTATCAACCGGGCATTGCCGGTTCTATCGTCTGCTAGGTCGTGGGGTAGCATTGTGTCGAGCATTGTTGTCACCTCTCTGCCATGCACCAGCTAAAATGGTGTCATTCCAGTGGCTTCTTAAACTGCAGTGTTGTAGGCAAACATGACATATGGCAAAACTTCCTCCCATGTGTTCTGCTCAACGTCAACGTACATAGCAATCATGTCGGCAATGGACTTGAGCCATTTTGTCAGTCCGTTCGTCTGCGGGCGGTATGCAGTGGTTTGACAGTGTTTGGTGTGGCTCAGACAAAAGTATCTCGCGGGTCAGCTGTGCCATGAACGATGACCCCCGATCTGTAATGAGTACTTGGGGTGTGCCATGTTGAAGGACAACCGATTTGACGAAAAACTTGGCGACTCCCTTGGCTGTTCCCAATGGAAAGGCCTTTGTCTCGGCGTACCGGGTTAGGTAATCGGTAGCTACAATTATCCAGCGGTTCACAAACATCAACAGAGGAAAAAAGCTAAGTAGATCCATTTCAATCTGCTGGAATGGTGTGGTCGGGGAGCAATTGGCTGCAGGAAACCTGCCAGCTTTGTCGGTGGTTTCTTGCATCGCTGGCACACGCCGCACGATCACGTGTACAGGTGAACTGTCTTCGGGAGCTTGGGCCAGCATAGGGCTGTGACCAGGGTGTCCAAATGTTGGGTCATTGTGTCAGGCTTGAGAGATCTAATCCCTAAGGTTGGTAGTGATTGCCAGCTATCATGGCAAGTTGTTGTCTCCAAAGTTCTCCTTGTAAAGTACAGCTTGTCAAAGCAAAGGTCGGCAGGGCTCTCGAGAAGACACGGGGGACAGTATGCCCCTGTCCTTCGAGGTGCTTAATTAGCGTGCGCAGTTCAGGATCATCTCGCTGACGTTGTGCCATGTTGTCACTGTTCACCGCGCCTATTAAGCACCCGAAAAGTGTCTCGACAGGGGCTCTCGACAGGCAGTCGGTGTCACTGTGCTTGTGGCCCAACTCAAAGACAACAGTCATGTTGAACTCCTCTAGTCAGAGACTTTAACAAGCGAGGCGTCCCGACGAATCCTTGAGGTTTGCAAGCCAGCAGAGTGAGGGGTGGTTAGGAACCAACGTGGAACGGGCTACCGTACAAGTACGGGCAAAACTTTGCGATTGCCTAGGCGACCGCAAGACATTCTTTTTCAGTCGCGCAGTAATTTCTGTCTGGCTTGGACAGGGCCCGACTTGCATAGGCGATAACTCGCCTGGTGCCTTCTTGCACTTCAACCAGTACTGCACCAAGTCCTGCATTACTTACGTCCGTGTGAATCTCGGTTTCTGCATCCTGATCGAAGTGTCCAAGAGCAGGAGGAGTCTGGAGTCTTTACTTCAGCTCATCGAATGCCTGCTGCTGCTCCTTAGCCCATTCAAACCTCTAGGCATCCTTCGTGAAGTTTGTGAGCGATGCGGAAATCCTTGCGAAATCACGAAGCGCTGATAGTATGAACATAATCCAAGGAATCTTCGCATGGCCTTCTTGTCTGTCAACGCTGGAAATGCCGCGACAATGTGAGTCTTCTCTGGGTCTGGGCGAACATTATCATTGCTAACCACGTGACCTAGGAACTTCAGTTCGTCATAGGCGAATCGACAGTTCAATGGCATGAGGGTAAGTCCGGAGGTCTGTATGGCTTGGAAAACAGCTCGGAGTCGTCGCAAGTGCTCGTCGAAGTCGCCTGAAAACACTACGACTTCGTCAAGGTGGACGATACAGCTCTGCCACTTTAGTTCTGCCAGTACGGTGTCCATGACATGCTGGAAAGTTGCTGGTGTTGTGCATAGTCCGAAAGGAATAACCTTGAACTCGTACAATCCATCCGGCGTGACAAAGGCAGTCTTCTCTCGGCCCTGTTCGTCGACTTCTATTTGCCAGCAACCACTCTTCACGTCCATCAATGAAAAGTACCGAGAGCGGCGCAGCTGGTCTAGCATGTCGTCTGTGCAGGGGAGTGGATAGACGTCTTTCTTCGTCATCATGTTTAGCTGCCGATAATCTACACAGAACCTAAGCGTTCCGTCCATCTTAACCAGTACAACTGGAGGCCCACGTAATGCTTGAAGGCTGGATTATGTCATCTCTCGAACGTGCTCCTGGATGACCTCCCTTTTTTTACAGAGACTTTGCTTGGTGATCGATGCACAAGGAGCGCGTCGTACTTGGTAACGATGAGGTGCTTCGCATTGGCAGTTTGGTGCACCTTTGACGACGTCACAAAGCAGTCGCTGTATTTGAGGAGTTTAATCAGCTTCCGTCATGTCGGGTCCGGAAGCTTGGGGTCAATGTCGAGCTGCGCAGGCGACATACTCTTTAGTTGAGATGGTGAGGATTCCAGAGTTCCTCGACGAACCCCACAATGGCACCTTTTGAGAGGTGTTGCGTTTCTTGTCGGCAGTTCATGACAAGGACCAAAGTGCATCCATCCTGAAGTTCCGTGACCCCCCCCTTGTGACATCTATTCTTCTTCCCAGGAACAAATGAATGTTGCTTCAGAACAACTTCGCTGCAGGTAACTACATTGGTCACAACGGGTACAGGGACACTCAATCGTGGTGGTAGGTTCACGTGGTCGCCAGCAACTTAGACAGCAAATGACATTATTTGGGGTTCCTCTGGAGGCAGAGCAGGTGTCCGTAGCATCAATCTGTTTTCTCCAAAATCGATGACGGCGCCGTGTTCACACAGAAAGTCCATGCAGAGAATGACGTCTCTGGCATAGTCCCATAGAACAACCGATTTCGCAGGACACGTCTTGCCGTGAATCTTGACTCGGGCAGTGCACCTTCTCACAGGCGTAATAAGGTGTCCTCCGGCAGTTTGAATTTATAGTCCTCCCCAGGGCATCGCATTTTTTCGTTCGGGAGGTGGCGAGAAAGCCTCCCACTTGAGACTAAATAGTCTGCTCCGGTGTCCATGAGGGCCGATGTGTTGTGGCCATCCATAACAACGTTTAGGTTGTTGGGCACCGTTGCAGGAGCGTCGTTGCAATGCGTCGCGTCGGGAGAGTGGAAGCGCTCTGGCGTTCTTGGAGACTCTTTAGTAGTCTGCTTGTCTTCGGCAACATGACCTCCAGGCGTTGCCGCACTTAGTTTTCCCAGCAGTGCAGGGGAGACAGGCTCTCTTGGCAGGGTCGTGGCACTGGAGACGCTGAACGTCGTGGCGATGGTGAGGGGGATTCATAATGGAGAGACAGCGCAGAGGTGGGTGAGCATTGGAGTTACTCCTTAATGTCGCGAGGGCGTTTGCCGTGCCTAGGGCATGGGTCGTTCGGGTGAAACCCACACAGCCCAGGTCGACGATAGGGGCATCCACGATAGATGTGGTCAGCTTCCCTGCAGTGGTAGCAGAGCGGGTGTCGGTCGGCTATTTGCCATACGTCAGTCTTTCTCGACAAAAGTCGTTCCGAGCGGACGTACTGGGCTTGTTCTTCCTGGCTTCGAGGATACTGCGGTATTCTGGTGTCTTGTCGGGATGGTGCCGGTGCTTGGCGGGGAGCTTGCGGCGGTCATTGGGCCATGGCGGCGTAGGTCAGCATTGGCTCCTCTGGTGCCATCATGGTGATGGGACCTCTGATTGGAGCGCCCGATGCACTTCTTCGCGGACAGCCTCGACGATGAAGAGGGTCGCTGGACGACTGGCGGCTGGCAGCAACCTTCGTAGTTCCTTCGGACGACCTCCCAGATAATTTCACAAATGCCTGGCGTACCAGGAGCGCTTTCACCGCTAAGCAGCGTGGATGCAGCGACGCCAGGATGTCGCTGGTAGTGGGAAGCGCAAACTAGGGTGTGCTCAATGTTTGTTGTCTCAGTGATGAAGGCTTCGATGGCTGCCGGCGGGTTGCGGACGAGGCCTCCAAAGATGTCGTTTCTCACCTCGTGCATGAGGACCCGCAGCTTCTTGTCGTTTGTGGCTTTTGGGTCGGCATGGGCACTTAGGCGCAGGACATCTTACACAAAACTGGCGACGTTTTTGTTGGAGCCTTGGTTTCGAATCCGGAGAAGATCCCCTGCCCTCTCCCGTTGGTGTTGGGTGGCGAACATCTGCGGCAACTTGGTCACACAGATGCCCCACGACATAAATGAAGGCTCGTGGTTCTTGAACCAGTGCCTCGCAGTAGCCTCCAGCAAAAAGTAGAAGTTCTGCAGGCTCTGCTTCGCAGTCCATCCGCTGTGGCGCGCCACGCGCTCGTAGTGTTGATCACCAAAAGGTCTCGAATGACAGTTGATGAGGCGACGAATAACTGACGGAAACTAAACGTTTAATGGGGCAAACTCGTGGCCAAAACAAAATAGACGGAGGCTAGCGTCGCAGGCGTCAATAGCAGCGTAACAGCGAAATCGAGCGCTGAGGCAAGACTGACTCCAGCTCACCACGCAGGGCCGCTTATGTACACGAGTGGGCTTCTGGAACTTTCGGCGTAGAGTGTTCGGTGCATAGAACATTCATAACTCGATCAGGCGACTAGGTTCTCGAACTTACGAGAATGCGTAATTGGAAGAATAAAAAAATAAATAAAAGAAGCGTCCGCTCCCAGGAATCAAACCATGGGACCCTCCGTGCGAAAGCCAAGCACCGTAACCATTTGGCCACACACGCGCTTGCTTGGCGACGCACGTGGCAATATACCTCGTGCGACAATCGCGAATTTCACCTAAATAGGGTTGTTCGTCGTCATACACTTTTATGGCCCAGTCATGTAGCACAAAACGAAAATTACTGATTCTAAGGAAACCTAAACTATATTTTTGGATGAAGTGGCCCAAGTCATGCAGTTTATACAAAATAATTTAATTCCAAACAACTTGAATTGAATGTTTGCAGTCAACAAAAAGGCTAAAAAGGTGCTAAAAGTGTTGCAGTAAATGCAATGCAAAAAAAAAAAAGGGTACAAACATACCACTTGTCTTGCTGCAGTCGTGTAGAATCCTTCTCTAGGTGATGCCTGTAGACAGAATTTTTTTTTCCAAGGCATGAAACAATTTAGTGCACTCTACAGTAAAAATCTACAATGCAAGGCATTTTGAGTAAAAACAAAAAGCAGAATCATAAAAGCAATTTTGATTGCAATGTATTGCGAGGTCTTTCTTTACCTTGGACACAACACAATGCAGCAGCTTGAAACAAATGTGTCAATCTCTGCAACAAAGGAAAATGAAAACAGAAAAACCCAAAACGTTACAAAAGTGGGAACAAAATTAGAAAGGAAAAACATAAAAGAACTAATATCTAGAAAACTTCCAAGCTGAACATAGAAAACACGCTATAAAAGTATTTTCTCTAGTTTATTCCAAAATAAAAATACTACTGATAAAAAAGCCTATTTCCAAAGGCATCTCGAAATAAAAAATTACAGCAAAGCAATAAAGCATGAAAATTCAATGACGCTTGAAACCCAGCAATAAGTCTGAGCAAAAATACAGAGAATGTCACACCATTATATCAAATATCCCCACACAAATCGGAACAGAACATTTCGGTTTCATTCGGATGTGATTGGACAACCTAATAGTATCTATGCGCAATTTTACAGGTCGGGAAAAGACTGCAGAGAAGGCCGGCCCCTACATCCAGCACTATAGCCAAAGGCTCAAGTTATGCTAACAACAAACGGTTGCGATACTTAGGTCACGTCAAAAGCTGGATGCACCTTCAAATGCAACAGCTGTTTTAAACTGCTGCTTCTCCCTCGCAGAAAAAAAAAAAATTGTATTTTTTTAGATACGAATTTTAGAACATAGGAGTGACCACTTAAATATCACTTTGAGAAAATGTATTGTTTGACTAAGTAGCCAGGGGTTTCTATTAAGGCAATTCTTAAAGACTGTTAAAACTTTTCAGGCACTTCCACTTATGAACTTGTTGTCTGACTTTTCTAGCAGTCAGTTGAAAGCGAACAGTAAAAAAATAAAGACAAGAAAAATCTCCAGAGACAGGAGATTTCTTCGCTGAAAAGACCCACCACAAGTACACAACAAAACAGGCAGTTGATACGGAGGTCCCAACGTAAACTGGGCAGCCGAAGCAAAGTGAGGAATTGCGACGACAGGCGAGCCAAAACTGGCGACGTGCGAGCTCTTACCGTGGCCGAACTGGGAACGGTCGTTGAGGGGGCTGGAGGTGGGTAGTACACCATTCCGTAATAAGGTTGATATGCCTGCAAGCAACCAGTGGGCTGCTCAGCCAAGCATCCCATTGCACGAATTTTCCCCCTCCCCACCTCGTCGACATTGCACGCGTTACGAAAAGACAACTCTGCAACAGGTGCCTCGAAATGTGCGGGCAAGTGCAAAGAGTAAAGAAAGCGTTTGCGCAGCAGGGGGCGATTCTTTGAACAGAATCCGCACATGTTTGCAGCACAGTGCCCGGAACGTGTCTCCGACTGGTGCGTTGAGCGTCCTATTCTGTCCACGCATCCAAAGCGGGTCCGAAGTGGCAACGAATGACGTCGCAAGAGCCAGAGTGTTGGATGTTGCAATCCCAACAATTGGGCGTCCGAGTTTCGGAAAAAAAAAAGCATGAGGGAATGCGAGTGTCGCTGTTGTTACGGCGACCATACCCCTGGCTTTCCAAGTTTCCGTGGACTATCAAGCTGGAGAGTGACCCGCAGCAGAACGGGCGTCTGCCACGCCCACTACCGCCACTGTGACACTGCTAGGACTGCAGCTGGCGACAATGCGACACTTCTACGACGTCATCAGGCGGAAATTGAGGGACCGCTAATTAGGACGCGGTAAATGAGTCAGTAAGAGGCTAGTTCCAGGCACATAGTTTGAAGTGTGACCGTTCAGGAAAACGTAAAATTCTCCAGTTTTTATTTTACAAGCGCCCAAATGCCTGCCGTTAGAAATATCTCGCACGTGACCAAACAGGCGCAGTTAGAGACGACGCAAAAAAAAGGCCATTACCAGTTTTGCCAAATGAGAGAGTTCGTGTTTATGCACTTTTAGTAAATCATAATTACAACAGTATGCACAGGCAACCGTTAGGAAAGTAAAGGGTTCTGAGAACAACAAAAATTTATGATCTCATCAAGCAAACCCCCCCCCCCCCCCCCCCCCCCCATTACAAGAAGTTCCCAGATGAAATTCAGTGACTTAGAACTGTTAAAAGGAATTGAGGTTTTGCTACATCAAAAATTACCCTGAATTGCTGCATGGGGTTTGTACACCTGGAATTTTGTTTATGGCTATGTGCTGTCATTGATAGCCATTAAAAATTGTAAATACTTTATTGTTTTCCTTGTTGATTAATGCATGCAACTTACAAGCACCCCTGTAGTTTTGCAGGTCAGTGAAAAATGAAGCTGTTTCATAGCACAATGAACCATTACTCTCATCAATTTGAAAAACTAAAGCACAGCGGTTCACGTGTGGCACACTTAATTAGAGGAAATTTTTTGTCCTCAACTTAGTTAGTCCTCACATGACAATGAGTGTAAGGTGTATATTGAGCTAATATTTTCTATGCACTGAAAGAGAAGCTTCAATAATCACAGGATTGAATAATTGGTTTGAACAAGAGGAACGAAGCTAACCATTTAAATGTCAGTACAGTAGAAAAGAATAGACTGGGTAAAAACTTAACAGGCAGTGGTAACATTCTGAATTCAGGGGTTTCCATGAGGTCAAATGAAGGATCTGGAATGCTTTGCAAATATTGGTTATATCACAATTTAAAATAGTGTCAGCCATGCAACAATGTTTAATAGGCTACAAACACAGTTGCAACTCCCTACAAAACTACAAAAAATGGCAGAAGGAATGATGTCGTACAACTTCACTCACCGTAACCAAGTCATCTGGAAAATACTTCTGCTGCAAAAAGAAGGCGCGTGTAATTTTAGAAAAAAAAACAGATATAGAAATTTTTTAATTTGAACTTACATCTGCTGAGGGTTCCGACAACATGAACCATCAGTACTGTACGGTCTCAATCAATTAACTTGTAAAGAGTCATATATTCGTATGCTCACCACAGCTGCAGCCGCACACCACTTATTGAGCTGAATTTCACGTAACCAAACAGTTACAGTCAGGAACATGATGAAGACTCTGATTCCGATTGACTACCGTAAAATCCCGAGAGATGCCCCACCCTCAAAAGATAGCGCAACCCTATGTTTGGCTAGATTTGCTATATCTATTTCAGACGCCGATAGATAGCCTACTGTTATATAGTAATAGTAGTGCTGGGGTCAATGACGGCCTCGGCATAAATGCGGCTAGTCAGCTATGTCGTGATGTAAGCGAACATTGCTGACTGGGGAGTACAGTCACCTTTGCTTCGTTGCCCCTCGCCGTGATAACAAGCTTGGAAAGGACACGTGACCTCAAAATAACACTTTTTTTCAACTTTTCTCAATTGTACACCGAAAGTTTGCCCACTCCATATTTTCACCCGATTCACTCTTAATTTTAAGCGGGCTATCTCTCGGGATATTACGGTAAATTTATTATTGGCAGCGTTAGAGTGAGTGACATGAGTCACAACTGGCTGTGCATTGCATTCATATAGCTGCCTTGTTTGTTAAGTGAAGAGCTGGCTGCACACCACATAAGAGACCCAAGAACATAAAAGCGTGAAATTCGATGCAAAGTTAGATTGTCCTACAAGTCTTGCAAAAAAAAAAGTGTTGCTTCAATTAAAATCATACTTTGAAATAACACCTGGACCTAGTCGCTGGGAAGCAAGGAAGCTCCAGCTGCCCTGCCCCCTACTGTTATAAAAACAAAACTCCTCCTCCCTCTAAGAAGTATGAACAGTAATCTTTAAACTGGAAACTGGAACAGTGGCTTTTTTTGTCGTGACCCAGAAGTGCAATGACCTGTTGTTCTAAATGAACCTAGACTAGATAAACGTTGAACTCCCTTTCAAAGGAAACTGAAGTAGCCTTTCCCCAAAACCACCAACCCCGTGCTCTTACACACTACATTTGTAAAATACTATCTTTTTTACTTTTTATTTTCTTTTATTTTGAAACGGGGACCTCGAGATTCTGAGTTTCTCGGATAAATCCGAACTGACAAAATTTTCACTGGTGAGAGTTTTTCCAAGTTTTTCTGATTTATACGAAAGCACAGAACCAATGGCGTCACAAGGGAGGTGCGGGGCGGGGGGGATTGCCTTGGGTGCAGCGCTCTGCGGGGTGTCGCGGCGGGCCAAAAGAGCGGGGGAGTCGCGGCGGGCGACGAGCGGAGGGGGGGGTTGGTGTTTGCACCGGGTGCCACTGACCCTCGTGACGCCTCTGCACAGAACCTTAGTTATGAGGTATGAGTGTAAAGTAATAATTAATTAGTGAACCAATTTCAGCAAATTTCCTAATCAACTTTGGAATCATTTGGCTTCGCTTGCACATTCTCATTTATGATATGTTGCTTGTAATGTACGGAGCAAAATTTCACTCTGCTCTATTTTTAAACAAATTTAAGAGACTGAAATAATGAAACTATGAATAAAACAACTGACGGAATTCCCACCCAGAAGCAACAACAGCCGGGCACGGGTGGTGAGTCGTCGTGAGCTGATCTGACAGCACCGCATCATCTAAGGGACACTAGGTCATAAATGAGGCATGGCACATCCCGCTGCTTTTGGCATTTCCCCCCCCCCCCCCCCCTTAGTTTTGGCATGATAGACAGCCTAACTTTGCTGAATAGTGCAGAGAAGAATTTAAATTTCTGAAACTTCTCCACTGCTATAACATATTTGGGAGGATGGGCAAAAAATCTCTAACTAAAATGTGTAGATACGGCATGTGATAACAGCAGCTTGGGCGAGTTGGTAAAGCATCATAACAACAACAGCATAAGACAACACACACACACATGACACACACCCGAGAGACACCTGTATGACTCTTGGGTGTGTTTCCTGTGTGCGTGTGTTGTTGTCTTGCACTGTTGTTGTTACGATGGTAGATAAGGCAAAAATTTAAAAAGGTAAATAATGAATTTTAGGCAATGACATTGCTAGCTATCCCTTTTCATTCGTACACTGTTGTCCTGCGTAATCAACAACTTTTTTACAAAGGAATATTTTTTTTATTTCAAGTGTCCTTCTTTTCTTAAATTATTCTCGGTCATTGATGAAACACTGTATATAACATGCATATAAAGCAAAACATTTTAAGGCTCGAGCATACAATTTACTTAAATCATTTTCATGGTACAAATTGTGTTTCCCATTCAAGTGTGCATGAACAAATGTCAATGAAACCTTTTAAAAGCATGTTCATGAAGTTTAGAGATTCAAATACTACACCAGGATTTACAATTTTTCACCCAAAAAATATTGCTTTACAAATGCACACTAGATAGACACCTCGAAGTAGAAAGAACCACAGCTCTTTCTACAGTTCAGCTAATACTCACCTGTAACACAACACTACCCTTGGCTCTTCTTATCCTTTTGTTTCATTTCGATAAGGCTAAGAAAATCAAACTTTTCTGGGAAAAAAATATAAATTATTCTAAAGAATATAATCCCCACTCAGAAAATCTTTTTTTAAAAAATTAGTCCATGAAGGATATTTTTTCTAATAAAATCTCAATTGCAATCATTCTTGTTCAAGCCTAAAAGTGAACCGGAATCAGTTTAATCATTTACAAGTCACAGGATCTGAAAAGCTTTCACAAGAAATGCAGTGGAGGGAGGCACGAGATCTCTTCCGAAATAATAATTTAAATACGGTAGTGATAAGACTCGTTCAATAGAGCTTTCTTGGACCACAGCAGCGTTTCGAAATCGTGAGTGGCGGCTCCTCACTTCGTTGCTGCAAGAACTGGACATTAGCCAGGGGGAAACCGAGAGGGGCCACTGGCAGAGAGTGAACAACACAAAACGGGCCTGACCGAGAACAAAAAAAAGAGGGGGTGATTCTGAAGAGCCGAAAGGAGTAACCGCAAGAGACAACCAACAAAAAGGCAGGGCAGACGTCACCTTCGCCGCTGCCGCCGCCGCCTGCCCCGGAGTGGGCTTGCCACTTCCGTAGAGGTAGTATTTTGCATAGCTGCCCTGCACGGGAGAGAAGCAGTCCACATGCCACAGGGGCTGGCTTCAAGGTAAGGCACAGCAGTGCAACAGTCACCCTCCAAAGCAACTAAGTAGTCAAGCTACAAATAGAGTTACATCCTCTCAATCTGGTTACGGTTACTTGCAGGGAAAGTAAGCTACATTACAATAACTTTTATAATATCCCGTGACGTCAAGGTTTGCTGTGATTGCTGATGAAAGGTTCGGTTTCCCACGAGAAAAAGATATTGGCACATTTTCGTTTTGATTCAGAACATTGGCTCGAGGAGGGTTTCAGGCAGCAACAATGCACAGCAGCGCTAATTTTGAGTCTACATAAATGTGAATTGGTGCATTTGTCCACATATGTTGCAAAGGTGACTTTAACTGAACTATTACAAGTTAATTGAAAATTGTAACTGACTTGCAGTTACGCAAATTACATTGTAATCTAGAAAATATTTCATCATAGAAATAGTGGCAGGTAATTACAGTAACTTATATACTTTTACCTATAGTTGGTGACAGAAGTGGGAGGAGCTTCCACTTCACTCTTAACCTGTCACTGACTATAGTTACCTCACAACTTTAGTAACGTGCTACTTCCATAGAAAGCAGGCAAATCGTTTCAATGTGGTTCAATTGAAATGAATTCTTCGACCTAGATAACAGAAAGTATTGATAATATTTTTCAAGTTAATATTCCAAAAACAAGATGAAAAAACTTCACATTACATCCCCTGCATGCCAGCAGTGGGAAGGCAGTCACCCTGTGTGTGAAGCGTAACACAATTGAGTACATAAAATACCGAGCAAGCTCCCATTCAAGATTTGGACGTAATTTTTAAAAACCGGAGGATTGAAGCTTATTAGACCCGAGAGCAAAAATACTGCAGGGGCACAAGGTACTTCACCGCATTGTACCGGTGTGCCCGGAGAAGCGACTCACGCGGAGAAGCATCTCGGTTCTAGGTCGGCTCAGACGCCTGGAATAGGCGTTTGATATGTCCTTTGCGTGGTTTTCAAGTGTTTAAAAGTAACGGGTGGGCACTTGTGACACGGGCGCATGCTCGGTATTTGACTTAACTAGGCTCATTACCTGTTGTAACTGCGGGTATCTCAAGCGAGGATCTTCCCATGTTGTCGTGTGTTCTTTGTGGTTTATGAAGTAACTGGAAAGCAAGCGAGAAAGCAACAGTTACTCCGCGTTTATGTAGGTATAATCGAATCAGGAGTTCCTGAACGCCATTTGGGAACACATTAACGCGGATATCTCTCTATCTGCAAATATTACGACCACTTCCAATTCGCGAAGGTACTGCACCGCCAACAGTCTATCCAAATACCGCGATGGCATGCACTTCCTGAAAGTTATCCAACCAAACGTTCACCCCTCACCCGCTACGAGGCACAAAAGGCTGCATAGCAGTTGGCGGAGGGACTTGAGACTGCGCCAGTTAAACGATTAACCCAATAAACTCGAAATTCATCGGGATAAAGGTGCACTGACAACACGCGAGAGCCCCAATACCATCACTCTTCGTTTGCCTTTTGGATACAGCTGAGCGCCGTACAGCGTGCTCGGGTGTTCTGGGGCGCCAAGTGATTAACCACAGATGAAACGTGAATAGAGACTCAAACAGACGAGGAGAGATTTGAACGACATGACGCTTGAACTTTGCGTGCGTTCGTAAGATCGATCGCGGAAGGACGCCTCCGAAGTTAGGCTTACGATGCCTGGTCTGGGAACGAACGTCGATTAACTTGGCGTTTGCCGCTGACAATTGGTGCTCGGGGATCTGAGGATGGCTGTTACTCACTTGCGACCCGTCCTGGGGTCGAAACGTATCTCCCAGCCGCAGGGCAATGTTTCTGCGGGCTCCGGATGAACTGCGGCCATTTCCGCGTTTGATATTGTTGATTTCGATTTTGTTTGTGTTGGGGGCGACGCTGACGCCTCCTCTCGGGAGGCTGGGAGATCATTGCGGGGGCGGCGGGGGCTGCTTGAGTTTCTTTGAACTTCTTATTTGTTACTTTGTTCTCACAAAATGAACTGGTCGGCTATTTGTAATAAAGTGACACTGACAGGGTATTTACGCTCGCCAAGGTTTTTATTTGTGCATGAATTATGAGAGCCCAACTACCCAGAAAACAATTCGCGACTCGCAATTAGGGGTGTCGCGAACCGGCCGAGGTTCGAGTTCGACCTGGTTCGACTTTTTCGAACTTTTCGTAGAAATTTCGACGAACCTTGTATTGAGGTTCGACTCGTGTGCGCATGCGCGACAGGCTGGCCAGTTGGCTTCGGATTGGATGGTAATGGCTAATGGATGAATTAAGGGCACCGCTGGTTGCTTATTTCAGTTAATACAGTAAAAAAAATTAAGTTATTAACGTCTTTAGTGATTAGAAGTGGTTTCTTTTAATTCCAATTGTTCATAAAATAAAATAACCATATGCATAAAAATAAATTCTCCAAACCTAGACATGCGTCTATCAAGGTCTGGCCACACTGTCCGGAAAGTCGAACCGGTCGAATTTGGTGAAAAGTTTCGAAGGTTCGTCGAACCGGTTCGACCCAGTCGAACCCCGAAAGTTCGACCTAAAAATCCGGTTCGACAAAAGTTCGCGACACCCCTACTCGCAATTTGTTTCCTTTCCGCCCGAAAGCTGCCGATCGAGAACTGACTGGTTAGAGTCGCGCTCACTCTCTTCTCCGTGGTCACGTGCTGTTTTTTTTATGGTTTAGACACAGCCACCAAGTATAATCAAAGGCCTGGGTCATCGAAGGCACCTACACAATATTAAAAACAGGAAAGAAATATGATACCCAATTTTTGTGGCTTCTAAAAAGCTGCAAATACGTTAATTGGAAACAAAAAAGTTGCACAGCCACGTAACTTACTTTCGCCAACTCTCTCCTTCTCTATATTTCTTCTTCTTCCTTAGTCCAGTTTCGGTTTCGTTTTCGAACAGTTTCTTAAAATATATGTGACACTGTAGCAAAATATTGATTGGGTAGTTTTCTAACACCATAATAAATCGCCTGGCCAAAAAAAAAGGTATACAGTATATATATATATATATATATATATATATATATATATGGGGGCTGTCAGGTGTCCTTTTAAAGTTGTACTACAACGAAATTTCGGCGCTTATTCTTTGGTCTATACGTGTTCAAAGGAGCAGTATAAAATCGGACACACAAATCTCGTAGAAAAAGACACGAAAGGAATTTTAAAACAAATTAAGTTATTAGCAAAGAGCACCTGGTGGATGTCGCTAAAGCCTAGTTTGTAATGCCCGTCTAGGGACCTTGACGAGCATCTTGTCTCCCGTGCTATCCACCCCACCGCCAAGCCGCCACTGGGCAGGACAAACACTGGCCGGCGGCGCCCAAAGATCCCAAGAGCATCGCCGCCCCCCGGCCCTGGGGGGGGGGGGGGGGGGGGTTTGGTTTGCTTCTCAACTTAAAAACAAGTTGGTACGCCACTGAACATCCCTAGTCTTGTCCACATCTACTAGTCCTCGTCCTTTGCGCTGTTTGTGTCCATAATACTTAGTTGTTTAAACGTGATCGACATTCCAAGGCTGAGCCCTAGACCCAACGTTACCCGATCAACTCAATTGGCAAACTCCCACGGAGAGCGTAATCCCTCCTAAGACACGCGCTGACACACGTCAGTTTCCACTGATAACCCCTAGATTCGAAAATGCTGCTTGAAGCGTCATCCTTCTTGCTCCCTGCGGCCGTGTTTTGAACTGCTGTTCCAAGACGCGCCGCAGCGAGCCAGAAGGTTGGCGCTTCAAACAGGGTGGCCTAAAGCCCCTCTCGTTAGCCCTCGTTAGCCCGGCTGAGTCCCACCAAAGCCGCCTTTGGTCCCACCCTCCGTGGGAGCAAACCTTTGGTGGGAGTTTGCCAACTGAGTTGACCGAGTAACGTTGCCCCTTGACCTGCGCGCTGCACCAGCGACTGACTAGCACAGTCGCGCTTGCTGTAAGTTGGGCTGTAAGTTGTAACCAAGAAAAGTTGTAACATCTGTCTGCGCGGATGAGATCCTAAAATCGTGTCTCGTTATGCCAAAGGCCGGGGTTTCGTTCTGTGAAGATTTGGAGATGCGCTACACGTGTTTTTCTGACCACGTGCTCGAGAACAATGGCGATTTCAGCATAGACTGCAAACCCGAGCGGGAGCAAACATGAATTCTGCGTCAGATTCGGCAACTCTGAAACAAAGACATTTGAAATGATTCGCGGCTTATGGCGAAAAAGAACAGTGAGACGGGCGAGCTGTTTTGAGTGCACCCACGCTTCAAGAGTGGCATAACATCACTCGAAGATGTAGGGGAAGGTCAGGGCCGGCCTTGCACCATCAAGTGCGTTAAACAAACTCCGGCCGTGCCCCCCCCCCCCCCCCCCCCCCCCCCCCCCGGGACACGGACACGGACACGGACACACACACACACACACAAACAAACAAACACACACACGCACACACGCGCGCACACACATACACGCACACATACACACACACTCACGCACGCACGCACGCACGCACGCACGCACGCTCTCTTTTGCTGATGCCGTGCCTATTTACTAGGCACGGCATCACGTTGTTGTGTGAGTAGTGAACCAACACGAGCGTTTCGTCAGACGAGAAGCGCATTGCAAAAACGAAGGGCGCCGTGTTCAAATAAATAAAAAAAAAAGTTAGAAAATTTTTAAAAGCGGTTCGCGGCGTCGCCCACCCCTAGAGCCGGCCCTGGAGAAGGTCGCCGTACAATGACAGAGGTATACATTGAAGCAGAAGCCGACATCGATGGTACGAGCTACACGGGTGTCTCGTGGCTTCGCGCTCCCCGCGATCGCTCCGCTCAACCGGAAGGACATGTGACTCCCTCCGCGCTATGAATTGGCTCGGGTGACCCGTAGCGTCCTTTGCGGTCCATGGTAAGGTAAAACAAAGTATAGCAAGCGAGCGTGCAGAGTTCCCACAAAACTACAAACAACACGAAAAAAAAAAAAAACAAAAAAAAAAACGGTTTGGCGACAGCATATTGCCTATGGAAACAAAAGCAGCTGCCCAACCTAGCCCAACTCATGTGGCCAGTTTTCTGAGACATTACGTGGAATAAAGCGTTTTCGAGAAAATATCAAAATTCTAATTGATTTGCACTCTATGATACTCAGGCGATTACGGACTTCGGGAACATTACGATCTTTTTTTCGGGAAAGCAGAAATTGACAATTTTGTGAATGTGGCCCGTAGGATTCAATGAAAAACAATCGAAAGTTTTATTACTGCGTATTGATATGTCATGATTCTTATCTATAATATTTCCGGGGAACATTGATATGTTTATTGTTGTTCAGTTAAAATTGTAATTTTGCAGCATGCGCCGAGGCGTGATGTCCAAGAAAGTTGGGGAATGTCCTGTGTTTAGCTGATCGTTTCCACGTGTTGTTCAGCAAAAATAACAAAACATCCGAAAAAAATATTTAAGACGCGTGCTGCAAGAGTGGTATGGGTACGGCGATTTACTCCGAACCAGACGGAATTCTAAAAAATATATCTCCCAAAGAATGAGAACTGCTCTTCAGATTGGCGGCAAGTCTCAATAATTAAGCTGAATTAACTTTCACCGAGGAACATATGAATCCACTTGATTCAGCATTCTCCTGTGAGAAAATCAATCTCCCGGTTTTGCCTCGAAGCATTGTCTCCAAGCATCTGACCATTGAGTTCGTGCGCCTGAATAAACTAGTTTAAACTAAAATTGTTACGCATCTTTCTTAAATTTCACGAATTTAAATTTCAAAGTGGAGAAAGTACAACCTGCTTTACTCTAACAAATCTGCCACACACACAGACACACACGCACGCGCGCACGCGCGCACGCGCACACACATACGCACGCACACTCACGCACACACACACACACAAAGTATAATTAAAAAAAAGAAAAAGCTTCGAATTTCGAAATTGCAGAGCTCTTGAACCGGCGTACTGATTTACGTGTAAGTTAGTTTCGTTTTAACGAACCCAATCAAAAATTTGTGCTAAAGAAATAATTACTTTATACTCTGAGCCCTGAGACACAGGGAACTATTTTATTCCCTCCGTGTCTCAGGTTTTAGATCATGATGTTTCCTGACCAGCTCGCCTGTACACTTTCGCTTCTTGACAAATATATTTGTTTTAATCTCGTAAAATCAGCACTGATAGGGAATTAAACTTTAGGATGATCCAATAATTTCTTTTTAAATAAGCATTTGATTGTACTACGCAATTTTTTTATAAAAGAAAGTTTAGAGGAAATCGATTGGAACTTTCGCGACAAAAATTTCTCGCAGGAACTTGCCATGGAATGAGGCGGTTTCTGCTCTCTTAAATCTCAGCGGACGGAAATATTTAAGTCCAGTCAAAAGATTCGGTCGATCGAGCCCTTTTGCGCACCGCGTCTCGAAACCGCGACTGTCGGCTCCTGTTGCCGCAAGAACTGGACATCAGCCAGGGGGGAAACTGCAAGGGGACACCAGTGGAGAGCGAACAACGTAAAACGGGCCCGACTAACGAGTAATAACAAACAAGAAGGGGCGCGTTTGAAGAGCCCAAAGAAATAGCCGCCGACACAGACAACCAACAAAACGGCGGAGCAGACGTCACCCTCGTCGCTGCCGGCGGAGTCGCCACAGCGCTTCCTAGTATTTTGCATAACTGCCCAACACGGGGAGTGAACGCTTCGAGGTAGGCTTCGAGGTCAGGGGCGCAACAGTCGCAACTATTTTGAGGAGTCAAGCCACAAATATAGACATACAATCCCCCCCCCTCCCCCCTCCCCCCATTTTAAAATTGTTTTTACTGCGAAAGTTGCACCAATCGCTCATTTATCGCCCAAATGTAGCGCTAGATGTCCGAATCAGATTCCAGAGTATCAGAACTAACGGTTATTTGATTCCAAAACTATAAGTGATTTTGTAAAATTTTCAAGGGGAAAATGCCAGCCGACAGAGCACTGGAATGCATCGTACTGAATGGCGCCAGTTACCAAAAACAGGTTTCATTTTTTCATTGAAAATTTCAGAAAATCATTTATTACTTCTGGATCAGCTAGTGGTCAGTTCTGATATGTTGACATCTGGTTCAAAACGCGTTTGGGCGGAAAATAAACGTTCGGTGACACGTAATTTTTTTTTTTTTTTTTGCAGTAAATAAAATTTTGTAATTTTTTATTTATCTTTGCTTTTTTTTTGGGGGGGGGGGGATGGGGAGGGGGGGGGGGAGGGGACACGGTGTATTTTGAGCCAAATGGTAGCCAAGTCGGAAATATAAACATACGTTCTTCCAAATGTATCTTGTTACATAAAGTTACTCACTAAAAAGGTTGAGAAGTTGCCGACCAGAAACTTGGTTACCCCCCTGGGAAAAAAAAAAAATATATATTAGAGAGTTTTAGAACCGGGGCCCTTCGGGTGATCCGAGGGCCGAACAGCTTGGGGTGTCGCACTGCCCAAGCGCAGAAGTTCTGAGCATGCGACGCCCCAAGCTGCTTGGGGAACCCAAATCCTCGAGACCTCCTTATTTTAAACCTCTCTATTATTGACACACTTCAATGTCAGACCTCTGTCTCTGCACATAATCAACCGTTCGTAATAAGTCGCTGCGTCATTCCCCGGTCAAGCCGAGCATTTACATGAAATAAGGCGAATCGCGAAAAAGGCATGCCTGTCAGAAACTTTCTGCGGGCTATTAGAAAGGGAATAATAATTGCTGCCGAAAAGAGCAAAATGGGCCATGGTCACGCATGTATTTACCCAGATCGTGTCAAAAAGTAATTACCGTACGAACAACTTCAAAATTGATACTTATGATGTAGGCCGTTTGAGTGTTCCTTTTCTTTTTTGTCTATAATAAAGACACAAATTTTAGGAAAACGGTTTGGCGGGCAATTTCCGACATTTTTCGGTATATATCGAGAAAGCTAAACCCTCTGCCAAAGCGGCCATCGGCGCGGAAAACCCACGAACGAACGCAAAATGCGCGCGACGTCCCTGTGTGAGCAGCCAGACCCGTTTTTATGGCTGGAGATGTCATCGACACAATGTTCCTTGTTTACATTGGCGCCAGAAATGAGGTCGTTCAGAGGTGACACTCTCGGAGTTACGAAGTGACAGCGCAAAGGACGACGAGGCCGGTGATAGGTAAAGAGAAACAATTGTTATCGAAGCTGTACAAACACGACTGCGCTGGCGAGGGAGTGCAGCTGGTTGTGCTCGATCATAGCCTCCTCATAGATACTCACAAAGCCTGGCATTTCGACGACGGGGCCATAGAGCGCCCTGTAGCAGATTTGGAGCGCGAGGATCTGGTAGCACAGAGCATCAAAGAGCCGTTTCTCAGGGAACCTGCAGACGCCAGCGCACAGCTTTTGCAGAGGCGAGGACCCGGAACACACTTGTTCGCGCGGGAGAAGTGTGTTTCGGCGTCTCGCCGCAGCGGGGCGCCAGTCACGTGGCTCTCCTCTCGTCCGTTGTCTGCGGCGCAACCTTTTTCGTTTCGGCAGCCGCTTCTCGTGGCGATCTGCCAGGCTTTGTCACTATATAGAAGGCTATAGCTCGGCCTACCTTCATCGGTAGCCTTTTATTTGACTGGCTCGCACCCTACGTCATTGGACCATGCTGGTGACCATTCCCTCTTGCGCTTACTGAGAGAAACAGGGATAGTGGACAGACCTTAAAGCAAGCTGCCTTGAGGTCTACCCACTGTTTTTCAATCAGAGCCAATCGGAGCTCGGCGTTCTGACGTCACCAGAACCCCTGCAAAGAAGCAGACGAACTTGCGCTCCGCATATGTTCTGCTTCACTCGCAGGCACTTATGGTGACTCGGAGCATAACGTGAATACCTCGGGACAAAGCGGCGAATGCTCACGCAGAACAAGCGTGCTCGAAACAGTGCTTACCTTGGGAAAAAGTTGCTAAATAAATACTGGAAGTTTCACCCTTTCGTTCATAAATTTTGTGCCTAAGTGCCCTCGTTTTTTTTTTTTCGTATTTTCTTTTTTCGTTTTTTTTTTTTTAAATATTTGTAAGTGCAAGGATTAGCTAAATTGTGCATAAATACGTATAAGTTGGCACCTGAGAGGACGGCCGGCTTCGCGTCAACTGGGGGAACTTCCGTTACATCCCCATTATTGTTTTTTTACGTTTCACCACTGACAGTAGATTTTTACTTAAATTTTATTGGCTAACCTCACACAGTTGGAGGTATATATAGACACGGGAAACATAGAAATTGAGCCTCTGCGCTGAGAAAGTGAGGAAGAGGAGGAGGCGAGAGCGCGAGAGGACATGAGAACGCCGATCTCGTGTCGGAAGGATATAGAGTGGGTAGACCCAAAGCTAGCTCTGCACTCGCCGAACGCGTTAGGACGCGGAACCCGGAGTCCGGCGTTTGGTTCTCGCATTCGAACGCATTCGACGCGTGCAGTGGAGAGAAATGCACGACGAGGGTAGAAAGTTGGGCGAGTTGGTGATTCATAATGATTAAAAAGCGCGACAGGACAAAGGACAGAAAACGAGACACAGACACAGCGCTACTTACAACTGAACTTTATTTCCGCTGCAGCTCGGTATATATTACCGGCAACAACACAAACAAGTTAGGAAGATATAAAATACACATCGTAAAAATCTTTAAAAACAACATAAAAAGTCTAAAAATTCCTGCATCACTCATCGGCACCCACCCAAAACTAGTCGTGCTTGGTCAAGAAACTGCTTTGCTCTCGAATTCGAAGGCGATTCGCCTTCGACTTCGGATTCAAAAGGCAAGGACAAGCCTTGCCTTTTAAAATAATGCAATGCCCCCCCCCCCCCCCCCCCCCCCCCTCTTCCAAAAAAAAAAAAAAGTTTTAAATTATTTTTTATGTAACTTGTCACTAAATGTTTCGATCGAAAGTACGAAATGATAATGGTGGAGACACCGCACCTCAATACAAATTATTTTATTTGATATTTATTTCTTACCTACACTTCGCTCATGGGGCATTATCATATGGGGGGTGACTTAGACATTAATACATACACAAATAGAGAATACAACTCAATGATCTGCTACGCCAGCGTAGCACACTACACCAGCGTAGCACACAAAATAAGCACCAAAAACATTCATTAACATCTCATGATCGAAACACGGTACTCACAGAAAAAAAACATCAATTATCACTGCACTTTTTCGTATATAAACACATAAAAAATAAATACATAAACTACTTAGAAAGCCATTATAGCACTCTTGCATAGACATACTGCTTCAGAGCACCTTCAAAGTTTTCAACGGGTGTGGTAACCACGGTGTCCGGAAATCTATTCTACTGGTATGTTGTACGGGGGAGGGAGATGATTTAAAAACGGATGTACGGCATGTTATTTTGCGTATCTTTCCGGAGTGGTCTAGTCTACGGGATGTAAAGGTAGGTGCATTTAAGTTCTTATTTTTATCGATATCAACCCGTTCGTGCGATATTCGATTTAGAAACGAACACCTCGATAATCTTCGACGTAATTCAAGAGAGTCCCATGACAGGTTCTTTTTTAATGCAGTAACGCCGGCACTAAAATGATAAGAGTTTGTGACAACGGGAGCAGCTCGATTCTGAATCGCTTCTAGTTTACTAAATAGTGTTTTAGTGTCAGGGTCCCATGGCACTGCAGCATACTCTAAGAAAGAACGCACACTAGACACGTATAGAAGTTCTTTAAAGTCCCTAAAAGCGTCTCTGATATTTCTTCTGATAAAATTAAGGACACGACCGGCTTTCATAGTTACCATTTCAACGTGACTATTCCACGTTAGGCTAGATGTAAAGATAACACCCAAACATTTCCCATCCGTGACCAGAGCAATCTGTTCCATATCTAAACACAAATTTGTATATATGTTAAGCCGTTTCCTACTAAAGCAGATACAACTGCAGTTAGCAACGTTAAGTTTCATTCTCTATTTGCCGCACCAAGAGATTTTCTTATTAAGACCGGTAGAGCAGTGGCCCTGGGTATTTGTCGTCAGCGTATAACTTGCTCATTCAATAATTCGAGAAAACTTGTTTAGTAGAGAAAAATGGAAGACGTTTACAATTCCCTATAATATCGAATTAGAGCGCAGCTCTTGAGGAGGAGGAGGGGAGGGTACGGAGAGGAGGGTATCCTCTCCTCCCCCTCCATCCTCCTCCTCCCCTCCTTCTCCCCCATTATCCTCCCCTTCTCCCCTCGTCCTCCTCCCTTCCGCCTCCTCCCTTCCTCCCCCTCCCTCCCTTATCCCTCGTGAAGGCCTCGTGAAGATCACTGTGAAGGTCGTGACCTTCGCCGTGACCTTCACGAGTGACCTTCGTGACGTCACACCTGACGCCATTATGGGGAACGTCCCATAATGCAACGCGCGGTTACGCCGGCGGCGACGGCGACGCCGCTCGAGCCGGAAACGGGTGCCTAAGAGCTGCGCTCTAAAATCAGTGTTGGACAAAATACTCGACAAAGGTATTTAAGTTAAGTTACTAAATACCTGCTTCATAAACTATTTAAAATACTACTCAAGTTGCTTTCACAGTAAAGTATCTTGAGTAGAGTACAAAATACTTAGACGTGTAATTCAATTACTTTTAAAGATACTCCAATCAAATTTATACAGCTGCACAAATCTGGTCTACCAAAATGGTTTATTAGCACGCAACAACACAAAACGGCAAAAAAAATCGTACGATTATTTTATGCAGTCATATTGTAAGGAGCAGGATATTTTCACGAATGAAAAATGATGAGGCGATGATTGACTGAAGAAACTAAACGTTTATTGGGGCGAACTTGTGCCCTAAACAAAACAGAGAAAGACTATACGTCGCAGGCGTCGATGTCGGCAAACAGCAAAATCGAGCGCTGGGGCGAGACTGACTCAGGACCGTCTCACCTTTTGTACCCGCGTGGATTTCTGAAGTAATCCGCGTAGAACGTTCGGCGCGAAGAACATTCGTAACTCGATCAGACGACAAGGCTTTCAACTAGCGAGAATGTCAAGTTGAAATAATAAATAAAAAGATGAGTCCGCTCCCTAGAATCGAACCCGGAGCCTCCGCGCGAGAACCAAGCGCGGCAACCATTGGGACGCGCATTCGCCCTGCAACGCGCGTGGCAATATTACTGATCATGTTACAAAACAACTCTGAGACAAAAAAGAAAGGTCGCTTTGGGGAGGAGATTAGGGTGCCTACATGTCTGTCTGTCTCAGGGTGAAGACATCCATTGTTGCCCCGAATGTGCCAACGCGTGACGCTCTCGCGCACTCGGTGCGAGACTTGGGCGGTAAAATGGCGTCTACGCATTAGCCAAAGCTACGCGCTCGAGCTGAGTGACACCGGATTGCGCGCACTTCAAAATGCATAAAAAAACGATTGGGCGGAAAAATGGCTGAGATGTCACCACTCAAGCAAAAGCGCGCGTATGTATGAAGGCACTCTAGAGGAGATCAGACCGTGGCGCCCCAAGCGGTTAACTTTAGAACTACATGGATGGGGAGGGACAACAAATACAATGACGCAGCGCTCGGCTGACATGACCGAATGCGGCGTCAGCGTTCGGCTGGAGTTCGTGATCTCTGGTGAGGGGGTGGAGAAGATTTTTTGTTACACTCCGGCTTGCATGAACAATGCAGCATGCGCGGTCCTCAGCTCAGCACAAAAGCCGAAGTGGGTCAAGCTCGCATCCTCTGACGACTGCTTTCGGGAGAGATCCGACACTTAACGTCACTTGGGTTATTGTTTTTATTTTTACGTTACGCTGTGCCCCGCGCTCTATTGAAGAAAATGACATGAACACTCCCACAAGGCCTGTAGGCACGTGCACAGGCCTTGTGTTGGGTAAACACCGAGGTGTGGGGGCAACAAACGGAACATCCCATCCTGCGGCGCACCTTAGACGCGTCGTTTAACTACAATCCATATTCCTTATAAACGAACTTGGGATAAGGATATGAGTGAATGGATAACAAAAAGAACCTACATAATAGCCACGGCAGTGGTCGCACCTTCAAGTAGGTTGCGTTCAGAAAGGCTCTCAATGTTGTGCGACGCTTTGTTCGCATTTTGAGTGGTCATCCAGCTCCTAGTTCATTTCCTGTCCTGTTCTCTGCTTAACAATGATCGTTTACAGACAGTGTTCGCGAGAGCAATAAGTGCCGGACTGATGACACAAAGAAAAGAACAAAAAAAGACCTCGACGTTTTTCAGTAGCATTGTCAAATATACAAGAAAAACAAAAGTCTTATTTTTGTGTCCACTTTTCATTTCTTCCATTTGTTATTTTTTTGAAGCTCAAGTCTGCATTGTTGTCGTAGGTCGTTTCCCCCGTCTGCGTTGAGCCTCAGTGTGGCTATGTTTACTTTCGTAAAACCCCTCCTTTTGTTTGAGGATTTTCTAGGGGAAACTCTAAGAAACAAAAAGTGCCTTCGGGAAGGCGAGGGGAAAATCTTCATAGTATGAGCTTTGGGTTGAAATATGAATCAATATCGGCAAAAAAGCGATGTTTTCACGAGCTCAATCAAAGTCATTGTAGCTAATCGGACCAAGCACCAGGATTTGGTTACTCGAAATAATCCTCACGTTTGCTCGTGCCACGCCCACGCCACTTCATACCGAAAAACTCGGAAAATGGCGGAATGTCAAAAATGTATTTGAGAGAATGAGTACAAGATACTCAGAAATGTAATTAAGATAGAGTATCAAATACTGTCGATCAAAAGTATTTGCAAGATACCAAGATACTTCAAAAAGTATTTGAAATACAGTATCTTGAGCAGAGTATTTGAGATAGGCACAATTAGTCTAAAACTCACGCGATTTGAATCATGATTCAAATCGTGATTTAATTCACGATTTTAACCACTCTGATTTTGATTTCTATTACCCTGCAGATCGTATTCATCCAGTTCCATTCTTTGACGTAGAACTGTCTTTTTCCGCGCTTGGAAGGGGGTGCAAAGTTGGAAAATCGACATCACGAAAACTTGGTCACGGAAGTGACGTCACACAGATGACACGAGAGCGCCGACCAGTCATGGGCACGTTACCAGTAAAAAGTAACAGTGTTACAGTTACAGTTACCTAGGGGGAAAAAGTAACTCTGTTACAGTTACAGTTATCGGATTAAAAAAGTAACGTGTTACAGTTACAGTTACCGCAGAAAGAGTAACGCCGTTACTTTCTCGTTACAGTACCAAAATTGGACACAAGAAACCATAAACCAAAAAAAATATTTTATTTGTTACACTGTAGTGAGAAGAAAGATGAACTGCTGAGAAATTAGAAAACATTAAAACCGAAGGGTGCTGAACGAGTCGACACAAAGCTGCGGCACAGCTTTGTGTCGACTCGTTCCTGCAAGATAGAACTCCAGTGTCTGTGTCGAGCCGCCACCCGCATGTCTTTTCTCATTCGAGGGCTGACCAGGTTCGGCTTTCCTTTTCTTAGAGTCGAATTCCTTCAGAGCGACAGAATGTTTCTTCTGCGCAAAAAAAAAAAAAAAAAGAAAGAAAAGAGCACAATTTAATGATATGGATATATTTCCCCATCGTCAGCACAATTCATAACGCCAAATGAGCCATAAGAAACCGGAGTTCCCAAGAATAGAAAGCTTAAACATACCTCTAGATGCTTGCGCAGGTTGGACGAAGACGTCCTGCTTGCTGAGTACTGTTTACTGCAAATGTTGCACAGCACTGTGATGTTTGTCGCAGTCGTTGTCAGAACAGAAAAATATTCGCGATACGAGGGCCAAGGTAACGGCTGCTCCGTGTCGGAAGACATGACTGCCTGTCAGGATGGCTTGAGCGCTATCAAGAATAAACAGGCTGAACGCGCACAGTAACCTCTGCTTGAGATTTCCCAATAAACTGACAAGTGATAGCTGAAGAATAGTGGCCATTTTTGAACCGCCTGGTTAAACTGGCCTCTGCGCAAACCAATCGCATTCCCGCACGTGGCTCAGCCCCCAAAAGTTTTCACCAATAGGCGACAGGGTACAAGCTTTCGGACATACGTTGCGTTAGATGGACCTCCCGCGTCAGTGAACATTTTCGTTTATTTTTCACTCCGAAACCAAAGAGGACACAGATGGTCACATAATTACCTTATGGGATATACTCGAAAGCAGGCTTAAATATAGCAGGTCAAACAGCTTTGGAAGAATATAGGGGGAAAGGAGACAAAGTGAGGCCTTCTGGTGCTCTACGTGTGTACGACGACCACCGCGGCGCCTCTGTCTCAAACGCCAACTGTGGAAGATCAGTCCGCACACGCGCCTCAAAACAGCAATTTCTCTCTCTTAAAAACACGTGTTTTCCGGGTAATCGCTTCAGCTGGAGCACTGCAGAGAATCCACAACAAAACGTCTATTGGAGTATTTCTTGGGGCTGTCAGCGGGAAAGGCAATTTACTCGAGCGGTTCCGAAGAGAAAGAATAAGTTAAACAAGCGCCGACTTTCCGCCTAATATGGGGACGGCTTCCTTGGAAACTCATAGCGAAGAGGGAGCGGCGACCGGCTGGGTGTAAAAGCGACGTACAGCGCGGACATATCTGACAAAGAGGAAGGGAGAGGGGGAAGGGCAGACACAGCCCAGACGGAATACTCGGAGACATGTCGCATGACCACCGACACCCGCAGACGGTCCCCACAGAAGAAGATTGAGCCAAAGTCGGTGAAACACACATTGTTTGCCTCCCCTACCACCGCAGGCGCCGCTTCCTTAATCTCCCGGTTTCGTGCTCGCTCGTCCGTCTCGTCTATGGTCCGTCGTGGGCAAAACGAGGCAATTTGTTTTGTTTGTTCAATTTCTTTTTTTTTTTGTCAGCCAGGAATTTTAATTTTATAGTAAAAAGTAACTGTAACGGCCTAAACAGTTACAGTTACCCAATAAAAAAGTAACAGTGTTACAGTTACAAGTTACCAGTATTAAAGAGTAACGCGTTACAGTTAAAAGTTACCGAAAAAAGTAACTAGTTACCGGTAACGCGTTACTAGTAACTAGTTACTGCCCAAGACTGGCGCCGACCGATGAACCGATGTAGAGTTCCTGTATAGGCTCCCTACGGGAGCCAGAGTTGCACGTTCATCCCCGTAGCGCGGTCTTTCCTGCACGGCATGTTGATCCTGCTCCTCACGTGACTGAATTCGGCAAATAGCGGCGCCGCGCGTTTGAGGCGCGCGGCGCGCTCAAATGCGCCCACGCCCAGGTCTGCCCTCTCCACAAAGACAGCCGCCGTCGACGAGCCGTCGCTGGGCCGCACAGAGCCGTCGGCGTACACCCTTGCCCAGCGGCACCACCCCGGCTGGGCAAAAGTGTACACCGACGGCTCTGTGCGGCCCAGCGACGGCTCGTCGACGGCGGCTGTCTTTGTGGAGAGGGCAGACCTGGGCGTGGGCGAACGGTTCGCCTTCCACGCCACCAGCACCACCACGGAGCTGGCGGCGATCCTTCTGGCGCTGCGCCTGATCCACTACAAGAGCCGACGCCCGGACAGCTGGCTGCTGCTCTCCGACTCCCAGGCGGCCCTGTCTCAGCTGTACGGGCTCGAGGGGGCATGCCCCCTCGCTCGGGAGATCGCTGGTGAGGCTCTGCTTCTCGGCGGCCTCGGCCACCGCTTGGCGTTCCAGTGGGTCCCGAGCCACTGCGGGATTCCTGGCAACGAGCGCGCGGACGCCCTGACGGAGCGGGTCCATGACGCCGCCGAGTTCCGGACGTCGGACGTGGGCCCCTTCGCCGACGCCAAGCTTCTTATCGCACGGGAGGCCGCTGCAAACCACCCGGACGAGCGGTACGCGGCCGGGGACCGACCGGCGAAGCCCCCTCGGGGCACGGGCCGTCCAGCCGCCGCAGTCGTCCACAGGATCCGGACGGGGTGCGCCCTGACGCCGGCACGGATGCATCTCCTGCGCAACGAGGCCGACCCGGAATGCCCGACCTGCGGAGAATGGTCGGATCTCGACCACCTCCTCCTGACCTGCCCGGCACACGCTGACGCCCGGGCGGCCATGACAACATCCCTCGCCGCACTGGGGCTGCCCTGCAACACCACAGAACAAATACTGAGACCCAGGGGCGACCGGCGCGGCAAAGACCGCGCGCTCAGGGCCCTACTGACCTTTCTGGAGGAAACCGGGCTCCTGTGGTCCCTCTGAACTTCCTCCGGGCGCCCGCCGACTGCGGAGCGGGGCCCTGACGGCTGTGCTCAGTCGTGCCCTGGACGCTCGCTTTGGCGCGCACCTGCCGCGTGCTCGACGAACGCGCCCGGACTCCGGCGCGGATGGACTAGAGTTAGACCTCCCACCACACGACGTGGTCGCCCCGGACGATTGCTTGATCGCCGGACACCGCGCCGTGCCAGCCTCCAGCGCTGGACCCCCGACTCCCCCCGCCCCCCATCCCCGGCCACCCGGTATTCGATGCAACTAAATTAATCCCCCTCGCGCGTACTCCGACATGCCCGCCCCCCCTCCCCTTCTACAAATCTATTTCTATCTCCCCCCTCCACCCCCAACCTTTCTCCCCACACCCCCCTCCCCCCGAGAGCCAGTGACCAAGCGCCCGGTGCGCAACCACTATTGGCCCTCTCCTCCCCCCCCCCCCCCCCCCCCCCCCCCACCATCTTTCACAACGCTTAGAAGAAGAAGAAGAAATGCAGGGGAACGTACTGTCGGGGAGCGTGGAACGTCTACTTTCCTGCACGGCACTTGATCCGGCTCCTCACGTGATCGGATCTCGGCGAATAGCAGCGCGGCGGCACGTGGAAAACAGGCGCGCAACTCTGGCTCCCTTACCGCTCATTCACACTGGAAGCGGATACGCGTTCGCAAAGCGGTTGCGAACGCGATTGTATAAAGATCCAGTACAATTGCACGCGCACTTGATGTCATAGAGTGCGCGTGCAATTGCACTGGATCTTTATACAACCGCGTTCGCAACCGCTTTGCGAACGCGGATCCGCTTCCAGTGTGAATGAGCGGTTAAGGAGAATATACTGGAACTCACGCGCGTCCTTTTAATGCGATCGCATCGTTTAGCTACCCCCCCCCCCCCCCCCTGATTACTTGGACTTCATGGCCCCCCAATAGTAATAGTAATAGTAATAGTTTACTTTCGCTTCATTTTACAAACATATAAATCCGTCTCACGAAAGCACTTTTGTGCTTGTGTGTGAGTACGGGCAGTACACCGGAGTATAATTGATCCCCCTCTCTAAAGGACCTCGTCGTTCTCGACGTCGTCCTTAACGTCGTCTTCTAGGACGTCCTTCTCGACGTCGTCCTTGAGGTAGTCCTAATGGTCGCTCTAGAGGTCGTCCTATAGGTCGTTCTTAAGGTCGTCCTAAGGGTCGTCCTAGACGTCGTCTTTGACGTCGTCCTCCAGGATGTCATTCTCGACATCGTCCAAGAGGTCGTCCAAGAGGTCGTCCTAGACGTCCTTCTTGACGTCGTCCTAGAGATCGCTCTAGAGGTGCAGGTCGTCATAGACATCGTCTTCGATGTCGCTCTAAAGGACGTCGTTCTCGACGTCGTCCTAGACGTCGCCCTTGAGGTTATCCTAGAGACCCAGACGAATGCTATCGCAATTCATAGACAACCAACAATGGTGGTTTCTGCAGCAATTTCTTATCTGCTGGCTTGCTCGTTTGCCCGCTTCAACGCGACACGCTCCTTTCTGATTGAAACGGCGGTAGACGCCGCTCCGGCAGCCGTGATTCCACAATCTTCGCTCATCGCCCTGAACAGCGGCCGAGCTAGCGTCCTCTGCAGCACCAGCAGGTCATGCGATTCTCATGCGTAACTCGACGAACCGTTAATACCCCGCCCCCCCCCCCCCCCCCTTTTCCCTTTTATTTCTTGTGCCACCCACATGTAGTTCAACGGAAATTTATGCAGTATAGTACACCTATGCACCGACAAACGTTTTATGTATATTAAAGGGATACTACAACGAAATTTCGGCGCTCATTTTTTTGGTCTATATGTGTTCAAAAAAGCAGTATCCCATGGAACATACCAATATATTGTTAAAAAAGTCTCGAAAAGGAATTTTAAAATGAATTAAACGATTAGCAAAGAGCACCTGGTGGATGTCGCTAACGCCTCGTTTGTAATGCTCGTCTAGGAACCTTGACAGCTAGTGACGGAGGTTGTCTCGTCTTCGGCCACGACGAGAGAAGGGGGGAAGGAGGAACTCCCCTCTTCCCGAGAATCCCTTTTGTGTGTCGCAGAAGTCGCTATTGTCCCCCTGGAAGATTATAGAAGATTAACCCGTCACTCAAAATTCGTACAAAAGCAGCCACTTCGGTGGCTGGAACGACTAGGCCATCCTCTCGACGTCAGCCTCGCCGTAGCTTTGCTCGTCTTGAGACGACCTACGTCACGATTGCGTTGGATGACACGTGCTCTAAGCTGGGCCTTCTCTGAGCGCTTGCCAGAGTGGGCCGTTTATAACGAAAAATACAGCCACCAGGATCAAAATACAAACGTCCGATTGTCGTTTACGGATATTGTGGATCATATTAGACCAATTTTTGAACACGACGGGAATATTTCAAATTTCGTTGAAGTATCCCTTTAAACCCGTGCGCCATCTTACTTTGAAGATGTGACTACCCCCCGCGCACGCGGCTGCGCAGTGGTGAAGCCATATACCCAGAATCGTACGTACCAGTCCGCGGATATTGCTCCTCCACAGTACACTAATGCACAGGGAGAAGCGCACTCAACGGAGCGGACTAACTCGGGCGAACGAGCCACGCACAGCGAGCAGCACTGAAAAACTTCCGTGTTCTATCAGAGTTCTAAATGACACTAGTACTTTATTCGAGCTGATAATCGGAAGGTTTTATAAATTTGCAAAAGCATACTGGAACGAACCGCCAGTGTACCGACGCCTGAGCTGTCGCCGACGAAGTGAGAACAGCAGGATATCTCCTTGGAACGCCTCCATGACGCGTTGCTTTGCGCCGTGCCTTGGGTGCGCGCGCTTCCTCGAGGCTTACGAGATGCCCATCGAAGCTGGAGGCATGACAACTGAAACTCCTCTTTGCCATTCGGTCGCGAGAGCTAGAGCTCGCTAGAAATGTGCCGCGAGCTTGCCGATTAATTATCGTGGTTTATTCTCTTCATGCACGTTAAATGCTCTTCCTCGCGGAAGACGCGTCTTTGGCATACCTTTTGCGGCCGACAACAGGTAGACCCTCCGACTCCTGACCCCCTTGATGTGGCATTCGGCGCCTGTCTAGAGATCTAGGGTACGGCGATCGACCCCGAAGAGTTAGGATATGACTACGGTGCCTAAAACGCGTCTCCGGCTTTACCGCGCTCAGGAAAGGGGATCCTCAATTTCCACCTGATGACGTCATACAAGTGTCGTCGCCCTCCGCGATCCTGGCAGTCAGTGGCGTACCAACTCGTTTTTGAGTGGGAGAGGGGGGGGGGGGGGGGCAAACCAGAACCCCCCCCCCCCCCCCCTGTCGCATATTTTTACTAGTGATTGGTCAAACTTTTGCCGAATCGAAAATTCGGTGCAACTTTTGCCGAACTTTTCTAAAGATTCGGCAATGATTCGGCAAAAATGCACTGTTACCAGACTTAACATTGATATTTAGTTTTTTTGACGAAAAAAGGTTAATGTTTTTTTTTCTTAAGTTTAATACAACATGTAGTGCCTATTGACACAGTTATGACTAAATAAAATGATGTTCTACAAAATAGTATCGATGTCGCTATTGCGTGTTTACTGGCAATTTTAGTATTTGCTTGCAGAAAGTGGAGTGACAACAAGGTTGAGTAGTAGCCGGCGCAGTCATGAGTCACGCTACGAGTGTTCTGATTGAGGCTTCATCAACGTACGCCTGCAATTTTTATTAAATTGTTAAAATAAAGGCAATCCCTGCGTTTTTACTTTCTCTGGGAGTCACCGTTTCGTGCGCGAAAACGAATGCGATGGTTAATTTGCCTTCACCAGAAGAGATAACGATATTGTAAATATGCATGTTTTTCGAATTGAGTCACTTGACGTCAGCTTAGCATAAACGTATGCGTTCCATATTCGCAACGTTACGTTTTTAATATTTAAATTCCAGTTTCTGGTGTTAGGACACACACGGACGTTCAGGAAGTTGGGGAGAGTTAGGAATGTCGGATGTGCAACGTCGAGGGCATGATAGTTCCGTGTTTAATTTTATGCAGACACATGGAAATCGCGAAATAACGCGAACTAAAATGCAATACTATTCTGTTTTGGCACAAACCACTTGTGAGCTGGAAACAAGATTGTTATAATAATAATAATAATAATAATAATAATAATAATAATAATAATAATAATAATAATAATAATAAAAACAATAATGATAATAATAATTTTATTTGCACATCTGCCTAGCCCCGCACACCACCACATCGGCCCCCCATGTGGTGGTGTGCGGGGCTAGGCAGATAGGTGAAAACCCTTACGCAGAGCTCCTGCCAGCCAAACTTGTACTTAGTTCAGCTGCTTTACTCAAGTTACTGTAGTTTAACCACTTTTCTGGGTAGTTTAGTAACTTTCAATCCCATTTCTATTTTGGTTATTAGTGCTAAGGCATTCTCTAAGGATCCACCAACGCATCTTCCTTTAATATTTGTTCCGGCTCTGGAGGCTTCTTTTGGAAATATTTTTGGAAGGGTGTTTTGTGACGTATGCTGTGTATCTTTTTGGGAGGACACAATAGAAGTTGTGTATCCCGCCTCCTTCGTTCAGAAACCGTCTTCTTCTGCCGCCTACCTGGACCAGCGCTAGTAGTGGGTTCACACTCCCTAGCACAAACCGAGGCATACGCGCTCAGCACACCTTCAAGGTCAGACTCGTCCCAGCATTTGCTCGTGCATTGGCTTCCGCCCTGTGACGTTGCCTCCCTCTCGCCATTGTCCTTCACTACTCTCCTCCTTTTTTGGCGGCGCTCTTCCCTTTCCACTGTTTTGTCCACAGACGGACGTCGTCAGCTTTTCCCTATCATGTGGGTACTAATGCTAACGCATTAATAATAGGGCCAGGCGTGGATTAAAAGTTATAACCCGATTGTCCGCCACCTTTTAATCGATTAATTCATCGGATTAATCGGTCTCATTCATTTTCCTGTATAATACTTTTAAACAGTCATTTTTGTTCTTGTCTTTGCTGAAATTATGATAAGCGTCTCAGTATACAATTTCGATTATAAATGAACTCTATGTGCGGTTAAAGCAGTTCAAAGACACTCACACTCACAGATTAATATTTCAGCTGCACGAGGCAAAGAGGTTCGGATACATAACTGGGCAAGTTGGTAAGAGTTCATGTTGAAAAGACAGCGTGACTGGGACAAGGACAAAAAGGCGAAGAGAACACGAGACAAGCGCAGACTAACAACTGATTTGTTATATTAGAACATAAGGAAGAATGAAAAGAAAAGAAAACATGGACTCCACTGTTCGCGCGCTTGCTGGGCGCCTTGTAGAAATATGTCCCCTTCTTCTTTCTCCGTCTCAGGCGATCTCGTAAACCTGAATGTAGAAACTTCTTTCCTTCTTTCCTTTTCTTCTTTCTCTTTTTTCGATAACACCAGTGTAATATATCAACACCACGATCAAACATGTCGAGAGATGATTGAAGCCTACAACATCACGAAAAACAACAGCTTGTGCGTGAGCCAACCTTCGTTGACTCTGACCCTCAGCGAGATGAACTTTCTGGATTTAGGATAAGAGCACGTGGGTAAGGAAAGAAGAAAATAAGTTTCTACATTCAGGTTTACGAGATCGCCTGAGATGGAAAAAGAAGAAGGGGGCATATAGACGCTTTACACACGCGCCAAATTACAGCCTTCTTTTGTCTTACCGAGATGCCGAGCAACTGAAACGGTAGTTGACGATCCTCCACAAAGGCCGATGCTTTAGAAAAGGACACAGTTGAGTCTAATATGGCAATAACCTGGCCTGCTATGCCAATGATGAAGTGAAAAAACGAAATAAGAGGAAACAAAAAGTGAAGGTCAGTTATGGCGGCGTCCATGCACAGCTGCTGCAAAGCGTCTATACTACGAGGCGCCCAGCAAGCGCGCGAAACTTCGACTCCATGATTTCTTTTCTTTTCTTTCTCCCTTATGTTCAAATAACAAATCAGTTGCTAGTCGGCGCTTGTCTTGTGTTCTCTTCGTCTTTTCGTCCTGGTTCCAGTCGCGCTGTTTTTTCAACATGACCAAAGAGGTTCGTTGAAATTCTACTGCAAGAGTGACCCTCTTTGATTGTTCACAAAAGTCTCTGATTCGCTAAATGGACACTCGCTCGGCGTTGAAGTGCCTGGGGCACGTATAACCTACTGCACTTTTGAGGAGCTACAAACCTTTCCCTTAGAGTTTACTTTAGGCTAAACTTTGACCTAAAGTTTGCCCTTCATACAGGTGCTCTTGTCCATGTCTGCATGGTGAAAGCGTGTAATTTTTACTTTATTTTGGTTCGTCAAAAGTGTACCGATTAACCGGTAAAAAAATAATCGCGATTAAAGCATTACTTGATTAATCGGTACGTTAATCGATCAATTGTCCCGCCCTAATTATAATAAACTGTTGCTTTAGCGGTTCCACTAAACTTGTCAGTTGTGATATTGATATTCAATCTTCGTTTGGGTAAATAGGGTGCCGCATTTGTATTAATATAAAACGTTAACAGATTCGCAATCAGTTAGTCATTCAAACGACGGCAATAAATCTGGCTTCATTGGCTCGCGGTGGGGAAGTTTTATGCTTGACCTGCCCGGAAGAAAAATAATATAACGGCGCAGGTAATAATATGAAGTCAATAACGGCGATAATAAAATGTAACTACAATACGGATGGTCTGCTGAACACGTTAGCAGCAAGTACTTAATTTAAACGCGTACTACTATTAATCTGTCCCACAGCGGGGGAAAAAAAACTGCCTGCATTTACGTGCGTGCTGTTTTGTTGCTGTGCTGTTTTGTCGCGTGCTGTTTTGTCGCGTGCTGTTTTGGCACGTGCTTTTTTGTCTGTGCTGTTTTGACGCGTTCCCACATTATTCGTAACTGTTTTAAAAGTATAACAAGCAGTACGTTACTACTGTACTGAGAAAAAGTAATATATTATTTCGGCGGACAGAGATAGGCGTAACTGTGGCGGCAATCTGCCTTCACTCGAATCTTTTCAGATAATTTATCGTGGAATGAGCACATAGAATACACACATAAAAAAGCCAGAAAAGCTGTGGGTACTCTATCCCGATGCCGTCCAGTTTTCACCTCATTTGTTAAGTTAATAATTTTTTCACGGCCTGGTGCAGTCATATTTTCAATATTGTTACCTGGTATGGGGTACCATTACCATTCGAAATATAAACAAACTTCTAACTTTGCAAAAAAAAAAAAAAAAAAGATCTAAGAGGGGTTGCAAATGTGTCCTCTCTTTTTGTCCGTTTTAATGTTGTCAGAATAACAGACCTACATTACTACTGTCTTCTATTATCGTATAAAACAGCATGAAAAATAAACATATTTCTATATAACACACGGTGAAGGGAAGATTGGAGTGTACCCATCCCCCGGACAAACTATGGACTGACATCCATTACACTTCCATCTTTCTTGAACAAGCTGAATGTGGAAACTGATTTTAGCCATAGCTTAACCATTTGAAGCTTTAATATTGATACTGTCGACGTTGTGAAGTTCAGGCTTCGAGTTGTATGTGTACGATGTCAATTGATATTATGTATTACATTGGAATCCTGTTTTTTTTTTTTTTTCCTGCTTTTCTGAGTTTGAAGATTGTTTTCATTTTAGATTTGCTTTTTGAATAAAGCCCTGTACGTGTGCTGCTGTCTTGGGACTTGTCAAGCTGCACGTGTGGCAGCTTTTTGCCCCAGCTACCATATTTCTTGGGGAAAGAAAATAAATGGATTGATTGATTAATTAAAAGATTGATATATCTTCGCGTGACGCACTCGCTATCGGGTGCGATTCAAATAGCGCTGCGTCATTTATAGTCCTTCACGGGACAAGGGTAAGCTACGATATATTTGCAGTGGCGAACCTAGGGATGACACTGCGCTGTTAGATCTGAAACGGCGCGTGGACAGTAAAGGACGCTACGAAGCATCTAATCCAATCCCATGCGTGTGAATGTCAGGTGACATTCGAGAGGAGGTCACGTGATACGCTGACAACGCTGGATTGGCTGGAACGGATCGTCCTTAGTTTATCGTAAAATGAACCGGAGTACGCCAGCACCTACGCCCGCCGCGTCGTCTGCTACTTCCCGCCCCCAGTCGCAGTTGCGCGCTCCCTCGCATATCTGGGGACTCCTTTCCCAGTGGCGCCATCTGCGGTTGTGGGAGGAACCACAAGAGGCGGAGGTGCGGCGGCGAGGAGGACTCGGATGGGGAGAAGTCCGAGGCGCTCTGCGAGCTGCTCGTGTCAGTCGCTCTGGATATGCGACGGGAGCCGGTGCTTGTGCGGAGCCTGGTCGTCACCATGCTGCTGCTGTCCGGCATGCTGTCGCTCGTGCTGTGCTCGGCGCTCGCGGGGCTCCAGCACCGGCAGGCCGCGCAGCGCAGGGAACGCTCCGCCTGCCTCTACCAGGTGAGCGCGTGCACTCCGCGCGTGCACTTGGCGCGACACGCGCTCTCTGAAGACCCTGCGTGTGCTCTGCGCCGCAACGCACCGGCCGGTGAGGAGGGACAGCGGTACCGCGCCCCCTAGACCGCAGTGGCACTACTCAGGCATGATGATAGTCTGCAGACAAACCTGAAACATGTTCGAAGCATATGTTTACATGAACATGTCTGCGGACTGTATTTGTGCGACCAATGGGATACAAGGAAGTCCTCAGACAGTGTTTGTATAGACTGTTTTATGTATTGGCTGTGTGACCGCGGTTCAATGATAATGGCAGTGTCTGTCCGACCTTTTTTTTTTTTTGTGTCTTTGTTCTGAACTTGAACCCGCGTGGCCATTGGAGCGCGATACCGATAACCCCTTCTTATTGGTTGAACCGGTGAACGAACGATCAGTGATTGGTCTTTTGTGGTGCGGAAAACTCAGGTACTTCGGAGAGGGACGGGCGGAACCGTGGGCGACGAAACGGAATGAATGAATGAGGAAGTGCAAACGACCACAATTTGGACGTCGTTTTATCATATGAACAAACAACAGACATTGCTCGCGGACGTGTCAAATGCACCTTATCAACGCGGCACTTTTGCGTATACGCTCGCGCATAATCGTCTGACCACAAACGAACCTTGTTGGTGTACAAGCGGTATGCAGCGGAAGATTGTTTGGGTCGCCAAGCAACGAATTTGTCGGCGGACAAAATTTAGCGTTTGTGGCGCTGGTGGGATTATACGTACTTTCTACTTTTCTTGCACAAAACTGAAACATTGTAAAAACTATTATCAAAAGTAAAAAAAAAATGACCTTCATAGTCGTATTTTTAATATAGTAGAAATCTTCGCAGTCCCCTGACAGTAAAGCGACGATTACTTTGGTTAACGCGATTGAATGGGCCCTTTTAGAAATGCAGTGTCATCTGGCGGCTCAAAGAGTAGTTTACCTTTTACCGTACTAATGGCGGTAATCGACCTGCAGTCTGTAGTATTTTGCCTGGCACCTTTACTTTCGCTAGTCAACAGCAGTCGAGAATGTGTGTTTTTACCTTAAAATGCTTTCTGGATCTCTCAGTTTCGATGTTGACAAATATACAGACGGTAAGAACGAAGCACCGACCCACATTTCAGCCGTGATGAAATTTTATAGATCAAGGGTCTGTAGAGCCGATTATGTCGCCAACAGATTGACAGGACCCGAGTTAGAAATGAACGCTTACGCAGCTCTTGTATTCAATTCCTGCGTCGCATCGTACCGTCTCGAATGTATGGGCCTGGCATCATTCGCATCCGAGCATCTTCAGCTTTTTCCGTCATCATGTAACCACAAACTGGGTTGTGCGTATGTTTATACAGCCTAGAACTTGGTCTGCCTCAACGGGCGACTTGTCTCCCAGCTGTAGATGAGCAATTTAGCCAGTGCAATACAGCCGCTAGCCTGGGGTCTTTAATGCGCACCACGCAGTAGTGATACACGACCGCACAGGGGTGGGGATGGAACACAGGATCCCTGGGTTCCGCCGCGCGAGCTTTCGCTCCACGCGCTCCGGGCTGGTTTGCGCTAGCCCACTCGGCCACCGATCCCCTAAACTACAGTGTACTAGAATACGGGGTAGCGTTGGGACCGGAGCGGCTCGCGTGAGGTGTGGGGTGAAGATCGCGATAGGGTGCCACACCGACGCATCGACAGTAGGCACTGTTGGGAAGTACTTTAAGTACATTGTACTTAAAGTATCACATTAAGTAGGTTTAGATAACTTTTACTTTACTTGCAGTACATTTTCTGATCATGTACTTGTACTTTACTTAAAGTATTTTTTTTGTACTTTCCGAGGGAAGTACAACTCCCGACTTCAAAGTACATTTTCCCAATTTGGTCTTGTTAAATTTGTATCGCAAAAATATGCATTGTCAGTTCTGAAGAAATACTGAGAGGGATTCTACTCTCAACAGAAACGTGAGCAGACGACACATCGCTCCGTTTGTTCTGGGGGTGAGGAGGCCAAAATATCAGGAGGCGACAATTAATCATAATGTAACTTCTGAGACTGTGGTATGGAGAAATAAAGAAGCGTTTAAGTCGGAGAAAAAGATGTCAGAACAGAATGCCCCAATGATCTTAAAATATTCTCCTCGGTTGTGTTTTCATTTGACTGGAAAGTTTCTTAATTTTTCTGCACCACAGTCTCTCGTGTCATATTATGATAAATTATCACCAGCTCGCCTTTGCAGTCATTGTTGCGGAAGCTACAGGGCTGACGTTGTGCTGTCTCCTAGAATGTTTGAATTACAGGCGGCGCCAAATTCAGAAGTTGGAGAGACTTCTGAATTTAACGCCATTTCTGAAAATAAGTACTCTGTGGCCACTTGGCTTTATCCAATGTTCACCGCCATTTTCTAAAGAAAGTGGTGCACCCCCGATTACCTCTGGGGCTATGCACGTCAGTTAAAAAATCACTGTATAGGGGAATGAAAGGGCATCATGGAAGATTGTGTTAAATCGTACTTTTTCTTTACTTTGAAAGTACATTATATTTATAGTATATATACTTCAAGTACATCGCACCCGGTGTACTTCCTACTTTACTTGGAGTACATCACCTCTTACTTTGTACTTCACTCCAAGTACTTCTTAGATGTACTTTACTCAACAGTGGCAGTAGGGTTAGTACGGCGGTGGCTGTGCGCGTGCACCGCGTGCACGCGCACGTGCGGAGGCACGTGCGGACTGCGCCGACTTTCTGCTGCCCTGTCGACTGCAGCGCCGCGATTGTTGTGTACACGCGCGCAGCCTCACAAGTTCGCATTGTCAAATTGCGCCGGTCCAAACACTACCCCGTATTCTGGTACACTGTACCCCGACATTAACCACAAGGCCGTCATTAGTACGACACTTATGCCATTCCTCGGATGATGATAGTGATCAAAGTGGCCAGATTGGATATCGGGAAGGGTCTATTAAAGAAGAGAACGTACACCAAATTAGTATACACGTCAACACTGTGTCCTTGCTATTGTTTATTGCATGAAAAAGACAACAAAATATACTGCACGTATAGTACACCCAGAGGAAAATAAAGCTAGTAAAATATAAAACAACTTGTCATTTTGTCACGAAAAATCCGACTGAGAAAACCTATGTGAAGGATTGCAACAAAGGCTCCGGCAAATAATGCGTGACTATTGTGAAATCCCTTACAAAAATAGGTATGGACACTCCGAGGACGTTCTATAGAGCAGCGTCCTTAGAAAGAATATAAGGCGTTTATAGTCAGACAAATGTTGCCTTCCTGAAGTCATCCTATGGCCGCCCTATAAAATATTGGCCAACGGACGTTCTATGTACGTCCGCATACTTGGGTAGTAATTCAGTTACAGTAATTGAATTACTGTAATTTAATCACTTTGCTATGTAATTTGTAATTTTAATTAATTACTTTTGGCTGAAAAGAATTGTGATTGTAATTTAATTACTTTCTAGCTTCGGTAATTGCAGAATGTCAGGCACAATTACAATTACTTTTGCAAAACTTTGCGGCGCCGGCGGAATCTTTCTGAAAGCTTCAGAGCTCGCACAAGCGGCCTATCTCTCTGTGAAACACTCACACAGACACACGCTCACACTCGCGCACGATATAAATAGCATCACATTGCTGTTTTATTCCTTACAATGCGGGCTTAGAGACAATCCTCCTTGTATCGTACCTCAACGGCGCCGTGTAGCGCCGTATGCGGTGCAAGAAGAAAACAATAGCGTAGACATGCCAAAATATTGAGAAAAAAAATGAGCTTCAGCTTTCAGCTGAGGTTGGGAATGTTAATTGTCTGTGAATTTATTTATCTTCCTTTTTTTTACAGTTTTTTACGTCCCTCTTCCAGTGTTGTCGTATATATGGGAATATTTGTATTATTTTCAAGTTTATTTCCTTTTGGTATTACTTCGGATAATATTTGCATAAGCATTTTGGAGATTGACCTCGCACCTGTGAATATTCTCACCAATGATTCGGTAGCCTCGATTCGGTACTCATATTTCTGAGCATTTGTAATTTCAACTCAGCGTAAATAATTTACAATACAATGATGTTTGTATGTTATTGTGGTCGTAATAGCGCGTGTGGATTTTCATTTTATAATAACACTTGCAGAATATTCCTATATGACTAATTGTCAGATTTTTCTAACCCAATTTATTCTGTAATGATCTGGCGCTTTCCAACATACGTACTAATTTATTATTATTTATTAAAAATATAAGAATGTGGTACTTCATTGCCCCAAACTGTCAAGCTCTATCAAGAATTTAACAAAATTCATGAAAAGAAAGTACAATACGTGGCATTTATGCAGCGATGCTTAAGCCTCTTCAAACATTGGGGCAAGGAATGAACAAATATGTTGCATTCCATGCGACTCGTTTAAAGTTATATGGCCCAAGTCGGACCGCTCTCAGAAATAAGTAATTGTAAAGTAATTTCATTACTTTTTAAAAGTAATTTGTAATTGTAATTATTTACTTTTCACATAGTAGTAATTGTAATTGTAGTTAAACTACTTTTGAAGCAAAGTAATTGTAATTGTAATAAATTAAATTTTGGAAGTCATTTACCCATGAATGGTACGTCCTATTATAGTGAAGATATACGGTCATCCTATACCCTATCTATAATAAAACACCCTGTAGAGTCCCTATGGACTCTATAGGGGTTCTACACAGAATCTATTTGGTGTCTACGGGGTGACTGCAGACAACCTATAAAGGTCTACGTGAAGCCCCTATTGAAAAATCTAATTTGTATGAGAAATTTCTGATTACAATAAACACATATGAACCATACAATATATATAAGAACATATAAGGACCATATAACATATAAGGACCATATAACATAGGGGGAGCGCTGTAGGGGGAACACATAAAAACCGTAAAAAAAAACTTGTGAGAAGTTCCTTATAAGTTCCTTATATGGTTCTCATATGTTGTTATATATCCAGTATGATTCCTATGTGTTTATTGGACACAAGAAATTTCTCATACAAATGGCTTTTTCACTATAGGGTTGCGGAGTGCACAGGGAAGCCATACAGGGCCTACACAGGGTCGTTATGGAGTCGGAGGAGAAGCCATATACGGGGTCTTGACGGAGTCCCCACGGGGTCCGCAGAGAAGCCACTCAGTCCGCAGGGGTCCGCAGTGACCAACGTTACCAGAACAACTCAGTTGGAAAACTGCCATGAGCCTGCTCTGAAAAAGTGGCACCGATCCGTATTTGAGAACCGAACTAATAGCGATCGCAACGCCGCCATTTCTCCCGCGGCGACCACTCGGGGAACTACACAGTTGCTTGTATTGGTTCGGGAGCTTCGCGTAGGATAGCGTCCGCCCTGACTCTTCTCTTGCGGACGCGCCGCGAATTACTGCCGAAGTCAGGACGCGCCAAAGTCGAGACGCGCAACCTGAAACCACCGATGAGGCATGGTCGTATAAAAACGATATTAATTGTGCCGCAAAACCTTGTAAACTAAAGATTTTAGTAAACACCACGCGGCGGGTACTAATCCTCAAACAAAGTTTCTACAAAAAGAGCTTTTTCAGTTTGTCTTTGCACAAAAACTTCGTTTCTCAAAGCTCATGGTGACCACAGTGAAGAAAAAAAAATATTGATCCGCCATCTTAACACCTCGAGCCTTGGAGTTTTGATACTCTGGTAACATACGGGTGACTCTAGCATTAGCCATACAAATCAACTTTCATGTTTCAACTCGTCGCTAAGGTGTAATGCTGTTATCGTCTTTAGAATAAAGATAACAGAATAAGATAACAACACGTAAGAATTATTTTGAACATACGGAACACTTCCACCTCCACATTGAATATGCCCTAAAGTTGGGCATGTCTCTTGACGTCAATGTAACATATTGATGCCCCGAGCTTTAATAACAACTCTATAACTCGGACACCTCCCTACACCTAATGAAAACATCTACCCGGCATCACTTAATAATCTACCAATCTTATAGCTCACACCATAGTAAAGCACTAGGATGTCCATAGACGCACCAGGGCCATAGCATAGCGATAGGAAGGAATGAAAAACGTCTTTGTATTGGGAGATCCCTATATCGTTGTTAATAATAATCTTTATTTGGACTCCTTGAGTCTCAGGTGGAGGGGCAAAAGGTAAACAGATTTACCTGACGAGGCCCCACCACCCTGTACATTGCTCAGCAGAGAATCAAAACAGACTAGAAATGAACACAAGTAAAAACGATAATAAATCTTATCAAAAAATGTGTCACTGTGCGAAACGAAAAACGAAACAATCCTTCTACAGAATAATGAATTATTAAAGTACAAACTGGCAGGTGGAGCAATGAGCTTTCAAGCGAATTAACACAAATAACGGTGATTAGAGCTGATTATACGCTATTCAACCCAATGCATAACCAAAACGCAATTTCCTATTGTAAAATATAACGTTTCATGTTACCTTTGAAAGCAATAAGGGAAGTAGCATTCCTCATTAATTCAAAAACACTTGGATGATCGTTCAAAAGCTGTGGTATTTTATACGCTAGAGCTTGGGAGCCATAATTCGTCCGTATTTTGGGCTTTGTGTATATTTCATTTCTTAAATTATATTGTGTTGTTTTAGGGTGGTAGATGTCACAGAATTCATTTTGGCCAGTGCTGTACTCGCGGTATATTATCATCGCTAGTTTTAAAAGAAAGAGAAGACTGATGGATATCTAAAATTCAATATTTGACAAAATATGGGGCTGAATGATCGGTATAGTGAAGGTTTTCGATGCAACGAACAGCTTTTTTTTGTAGGCCGAATAGTCTGTCTAGATCTGTTTTTGTTGTAGTTCCCCAAACTAGTGAGCAATAATGTAAATGAGATTGCACAAGACTGTAGTAGAGTTGGCACTTAAGCCAACAGGGAAGGAGATGTTTAAGTTTATACAAGATTCCAATAGATCTCGATATGCTAGAGCGAATATGATTGATGTGGTCTGTCCAGGTTAAGGTTTCTTCGAACCAGACACCTAAAAATTTTAGGGAGGACACTCTTTCTAATTCTGAGTTTCTAAATGGACTTCTTCCAAAAACGACGCGCCCCATCACGGCGGAATACGACGCAGTGCACTCTGGGAACTAGTTGGCCACTCAGTTTCGGTTTCGACTGAGCAGCTCCATCTCATGCTATCGCACCGCGACCGAACGCGCTGCTTGCGTTTTCGATTATCTGACTTTTCACGAACGTACAATACAGTCATTTTGGAGCGATACAAAATGAACACCGGGGCACTTTCCTTGGTTCCGGAAACACCGGATACTATGAGTGCGTATGCAAACGTAGTAAGACGTGGCTTAGTCACCTCACCTTTGAGTTAAATTTCAATAATCAAGTCTAGTACCAGTGAAAAACAACTGAAATTTGGTCGCCTGAAGCCTTACACGTATTTTGTTTGCCAAACGTCCGCTTCTTGTTACATCATTGCGCGAAAAGAAAGCCGCATCCTCACAAGAGTATCAAAGTTGAGCCCAGCGTTGACGCATAAACTTTTAAGGAAACGCAATAAATTCGACCTCACTACTGCACCAAAGTTACTATGATGTCTCCCTCGTGTCATCATGTATCTCCCACTCAAATTTTATGCTGATAGAAGATTAAGTTTTCGCAAACACTGAGATCGGCTAGCTACGACGGAGGCCCTAACAAGCGTCCCTGCTCCTCGCTAAGCCTTTTTGGACGAGCTTTTACTGACGCCCAAGATCTGTGCCTGAACGGTGTGTCTGAAATTATCTTGGCATACTCAGGCAGGAAGAAAGCACACACATAACAAATATTATGGCCATTAGCAACCGTCAAATGCACTTTGAATAATTTCGTTCGTTTGGCGCACCGCATAGGGGTTCATGCCCGTCCGGCGTACTTCAGGCGAACGGTGCGACGTTTTTCACACAAGTGCTCGACTTTTGCTTTCTTAAAACGCTTTCGATGTGCGAATTTGCCTATACGATTGCAGGATAACGTTATGCGCATACGCGATGTTGAATATTAATAAAATGCAAGTGGGTCGGGACTTCGTTTCGTGCAGTGCTGCAGGTCAGTACAGATGAGAGATAAGAAGTGAGCTTTTCAATGGCGCCTCCCAGTTTTATCTCACCTACTGAGGCGTATTAAGAAAACAGTAATTGCAAAAAGTAATATTTCGTCTATGGACGCACGAAATAAAGAAACTTCCTGATCAACAACACTAATGTAAAGGCGCGAGCTCGATGTATGCATACTTATTGCTTGTTGCAGCTTGTTAATTCGTACACAAGGAAGATCCCCGAGCTTCGCAGCGTCGACATTCCCAGCGCTGGCTGGTTCACATACCTCGAAACGCTAACAGAAAGGCTCAAGTACAAAAATACAACAAGCATGTGTTAAGACGAGCTATACGTCTCGGGCTTGTGCTAAAGCTTCGAGGTCTGGCCATTTAGGTTAGTTCAGAGACCACAAATGACGCTCTCGGGACCGAAAAACGACGACGTGTCGATCGAAAGCGAAACCCTGCCACTCTCCTCCCTGGCCAACTAGTTCCCAGAGTGCAACGCGCGCCGTGTTGCATGCAGGGCTTTATGGAAGTAGTCTATCAAGTTACTACAGAGTTGCTTATGCAGAGGCTTGAAAATAACATATTTTGTTTTGTTAATATTCAATTCTATTTGACTAGACTGTAGCCACAGCGCAAGTTCGCGTAACCAAATGTTTGATAAACCTTCTATTACACTAAGATTCTTATCAGTAAAAACACATTGGTGTCGTCTGCATAAAGTATAATATCTGGAGTTTGCGGAATGTTTACTATGTCATTTATGTACAGCAGAAAAAGTAATGGTCCCAGAATTGACCCCTGAGGTGCACCGTAATCTATTTTCATTAGTTGCGATTCATACTCATTGTTATGGCCGTTCGATTTCAAACCAGCGGTCCATAAATAGTTCATGAACTGTCTTCAGGAATCCATAGGATGGACATAAGGGTAATAGAATGGCACTAATATGGACACAGGACATCCATACCTATTTTTGTGAGGTATGTTTCCAGAATAAGCGTCTAGCCTTAAAAAGATACCGCCTTAATATTGTAACATGAGAAATACAGCAAAAGCTCCGTCTCTAACGCCAGCTTTCTACCTTCAATAATGCTACGGTGCCTCGCGGGTCGGCAAAAGCACGACGGAAGGCGCCGAACGCGCGTTGTAGAGGGAGCTTTTTCTGCTCATCTGAGCTGCAGCACGTAAACATACTAAAGTTGAGCAGTGTGAACGTTAGGGCGTATCCTTCGAACGTCTCCAGCAAGCGCTCCATGCCTTCCGCTGTGCTTTGGCTGCGGGCGCATGTTCCAGGTGCGCGAGAGGCCGAAGTCTTGTCGAAAGTTGCAAGCTCGCCCTGGAGGCGGGGCAGCTGAAGCTCCCCTTTGACGTTCTCGCCTTGTCAATGACTAGAGATTAACTATCGTTGGTGATAGATTAAGAATCAGGTGCGAGATTTCTGCCTTTGATAGTACTTCGTCGGGCGCGCATTCAATGCAGAGCGGAAGGCAAACGAGCGCGTTCTGTGCTTAAGTAGTAATTCAGTTACAGTAATTGAATTACTGTAATTTAAGTACTTTTCTCGGTAATTCGTAATTGTAATGAATTACTTTCGGCTAAAAGAAATTGTAATTGTAATTTAATTACTTTGTAGCGTCAGTGATTGCAAAATTTCAGGCACAATTACAATTACTTTTGCAAAACTTCTCGGTGCCGACGGAACCTCTCTGAAAGCGTCAGTGCCCGCACAAGCGGCCTAGCTCGGGGAAACACTCGCGCACAGACACGCACTCACACACACGCACACCATAAATAGTGTCGCATTGTTTGGTGTTTTGTGGCTGACTCTGCGGGCTGAGAGACAATCGTCTTTGGAGTCTACCTCAACGGCGCTGTGTAGCGCCCTCTGCGGTGCGACCAGAAAACAGTAGCGTAAATATGCCAAGATAATGAAGAAAAAAAAATGAGCTTCAGCTTTCAGCCGACGTTGGGGATTTTAATTGTCGATGAAGTTATTTTCTATCTTATTTGCCAGTTTTTTTACGTCCCTCTTCCAGTACTGTCGCATATTTGTATCTTTGTATTATTTTCAAGTTTATTTCCTGTTGGTTTTACTTCGGATATTATTTGCATAAGCATTTTGGAGACTGACATCGCGCCTGTGGATATTGTCACCAATGATTACGGGGCCCCGATTTGGTTCTTATATATTTCTGAGTCATTATAATTTTAACTCTATGTAAATAATTTATAATACCATGATGTTTGTATTGGAATTCGGTTGTATTAGCGCGTGTGGATTTTAGTTTTATATTAACACTTGTAAAATATTCATGTATGACTAATTGTCGTATTTTTATTTTCCTGGCTAACCAAAACAAGTCGTTGAACCCAATTTTTTCTTTAGCTATCTCAACGTCTTCCAGCATATGAACTAATTTATTATTATTCATTAAAAAGATAAGAACGTAGTACTTCATTTCTCTAAATTTCAAGTTTTATAATGAATTTAACAAAACCAATAAAAGGAAAGTAGAATACGTTGCATTTATGTAGCAATGCCCTCCTCAAACATTGTGGCAAGGAATGAACAGATAAATACGCTGCTTTCTATGCAACTCATTTAAAGTTATATGACCCAAGTCGGGTCGCTCTCAGAAATAAGTAATTGTGAGGTAATTGCATTACTTTTTAAAAGTAATGTGTAATTGTAATTAATTACTTTTGACTTAGAAGTAATTGGAATTGTAGTTCAACTTATTTTGAAGCAAAGTAATTGTAATTGTAATCAAATTACATTGTGGAAGTAATTTACCCATGTATGGCCGGAGGCCGAGTTTATATTGGGTTTTCTGCGTTATAATGCGCATGTGCAAGGTAAATCGAAGTAATCATGTCACATGTTGAGCTCCCCCGTTCCAAATCTTTATTTAGGTTCTATCACTTGGTTCTATGTTTATTTCGTATACATCAAGAATCGGTGTTATATTAACGATAGACCGATCTCACGATCCAGTCTCGTGCCGACTGCTGTCAGCATGCATCCAGGGAAATGTAGTCTCTCTAGACGCGCGACAACCCCGCTGCGGATCTGCGCGAACAGATGATGTCTCGTGCACTGGCCGCCTGTGAACTACAGTTATGGTGTCGTCCCGCAGGCGTGGAACACTTAGTAGTCTGTTATATTTACCGCGTTCCTTTAAAAAGCCCGAAATCGGTATGCGCCTCAGGAAATTAGCTAATTTTGCGGCATGTATACAGTGCCAAAACCAAAAAAAAAAAAATTAATTGCAGGACATTCTGCCTAGAAGCTTGGGATGATCTGAGGGAAAGACCCATCTACAGAGTGTTTCACCAAAAATTGAACAAATTCGATATTGCAAAAACTACGCATCGCAACAGAAAAAAAAAAAAAGACTTGTGTCGGTTTGGTCCTGGGCCAGGGGCCTATTTAAAAAAATTATGAAAGTTCTGGATAATTAAGTTTTTAATTATCTTTGCGTAATTAACTTGTTTAAAATTAGAAAATTCCGGAGCATCCTCGGAAAGCATTAAATCAATAAATTGCAGAACGGTTGAATGCACGCAAACCCGTCGAAGTTGCGCGGTTTTTCAGAAAGCCGTAAAATTCTGCACGTGCCGTGCCTTCTATCGTTCTGGAACTTACTGATTTGGTGTTTTTCGATGATGCTCAGCAATTTTTTAATTAAAACTATTCCTTTAAACACAATACTAAAAAAAGTTTTTTACGCAAAAAAGCAATTAACAACGTAATTATCCCAAACTTTAATAAGTTTTCTAAATGGGCCCCTAGCCCACGACCAAAACGACACAAGCCTTTTCTTTCTTTCTTTTTCTTTTTTTTTTTGCGATGGGTAGTTTTCGCAATATCGAATTTTTCTACTTTTCGTGAAGCACCCTGTATATACATAGATTTTTTTTTTTCAACTTAACAACTTTCTTTTAAAAAAGCCGTGAAAGCTACACTTATGCGGTTTGTGCAGCTGAGTTATATGGCCAGGGGGACAGAGTATAGGGGGCTAATCGTAACGATCAGGGGACTAATAATTAAAATTCTTTCATCATCTTTTTAATTAATGAAAATAGACATAGCGTTCCAATTAGAAACTGGCTCAGCATCATCGAAAACCACTAAATCAACTCTTTTTAGAAGGATACAGCGCAGGGGAAGTATGCTACGGCTTTCCGTAAAAAAATGCTCAATTTGGACGCGTTTCTAGGTTTCGGTTTCTTATCGGAGCGCGTCTTTGCGTCCGCGGTCCTGCCCCCCGGTGGTCGCGGCGCGAAGCCAGCCCCTCGCCTCCCTCGTAGCATGGAGGGAAGTAGGGCGCCCGTGTGTTGCGCGTCTCAGCCGCCGCCATTTGCTAAAGTGTCTTTTGATGAAACTTCATCGGTAGGACTTCGTTCGCTAAAACGTCGTTCGATCAAGTCAGTGCCTCCCAGGTCGTACCCAACTCAGCTTTAATCACGGCACATGGTAGTGCGTTAATACTTCCAGATTTATAGTTTTTACCATTTTGACGAAGTGAATAGAAAAGTACCTGTAAAAAGTAACTTTACTTTGTTACAAGTTACTGGAAAATGTACCTAAGAGACAGGTACAGATACTGAGAAATGGAAGTACCTAGGTTTATAAGTCACTTCCGGCAAACGCACCTAGACACCGATTTCCAGTTCCTTGTACCTAAGTACTTTACAACCCTGCTCAAAACTCTGAATAGGATGTAAGCAAGAAAGAGTTTTTTTTTTTCTCCCAATTTTTGTCTGATTGCACAAGCAGCGTATTCTCATTATAGAACAAATACTTTTCAAATATTCGTATATAAATCAATACGCGGAAATAAGAGTAGAGCAGTGATCATATTTCAATATTTCGCTTGCCATCAAATATTTCGTCTATCCTCCGACAAAATGCTCAACCCGAAATCAAGATACACTAGAAAGGAGTCTTATTATTCTTAAAATCGAAAGAATAAAACACGGAGCACAAGCACAGGACAACTACGTTCTTTCATTTAGCAACCGCATCGTTGCTAAATGAAAGAACGTCGTTGTCCTGCGCTTGTCCACCGTGTTTTATTCTTTCGATTTTAAGCATTCATGTTCAACTCGCTCGCCTCCACCAGTCTTAATGCCTCAGCCACAAATTAAGCGACATGCTTTTGAGTAAACGCTAAAACCGATGTCGGAATTAGGCATAACACAAAAACCAAAGTTATATCGGTCACGCTTTAAAGGGGCTATGAAACGATATCGGGTTGGAATGTTCATGACTTCACAGAGGCGTAAAATAAAGTAGGGCAAAAGTATATAAAAAATCATTTCAATAGTAATTTTTGTTTTTCCTACAATATAAAACAACAACAACAACAACAAGACACCAGCATGGGGATATTCTTAGATATCTTGACTCTATGCTGAGTAAATATGACTTAACTGGGAGCGAGCGGAACATTAAACCTAACAACAATATCTGAAAGCACACAATGTTTCATTTCGCTCCGCCCTGTGGGGCAAAATGAGACAAAGTAGTTGGATACAATGAGACAGACTTAAAAAAAAAACCTGATATGCGTTCAGTTTTTGCAGTATAACATTTAAACACACTGTATGAACTCCAACGCAATCTTCATGAGCCCACTCCTTACATTGCATGCACTTGATCCATACTGAATGTGGGGTTGTTTGGCTCCAAAGTTCTTTGCATACATGCACTGCCTGTCTCTTGTTGTGTGCATCGCACGGTCTGCAGAACGCTCGGACACTGCGCGCTTCTTCGGGGGATCACTATAGTGATCTTTCCCTACAGATTCTCGTATTTTTTATATTATTTTTTTTTCAAGGGGAAAGGGGGGGGGGGTGCAGTGGAATGTTGGTTCTTGGTTTGTTTCGTCAACATCATGCTTTGCCTTGTGGGGAGATGACGTTCGAGCAATGCTGCTATCCGACCTGCTTGTAATCTTTTTCTTTCTTGCGTTAGGTGTAGAAGAAATGCTCTTGAAACTTGAAACGTTGAAAAGAACGCGCCTTCTGTAGCCGAGTCGTTTTTCGTTGACTCGCTGCTCTTTGCATTCACCGAGTATAGTTTGGCTCACCTTTGAAGTACATCCTTTGGTACGCCAAGACGTGTCAAGGGAGTGACGCGGTTGCTTGATACTTCCAAGAGCTTTTTTCGAGTTACTTTCGCACTATGAAGCCCTTGTTGTTTTTCTTTTATTCGTTCGGACCATCCTAGACACCGCAAAAAATAATATGACTCTGGAGGAACCAGGAGACTCCTGCGTTATTGACAAGCGCGTCATAAAATGCCAGATTGTCGTGTTTGCCCCGCGCGTATTATGTTGCGTATATCATTATTTCATTAAAAACCGCAATCACAGATTGTTCGAATTTGGTCCGCATGGAGCTAATAAAGCACGCTAACAAAAGTAAAGCTTATCTTGGCAGAATAGTCGGTGCCAACTGGGGTGAAGGTCTCGAAACGAAACCTTGCGCTGAATTTTGCGCCTTTTTTGTGCGTGTGTGTGGGGGGGGCGGGGGGGGGGGGGGGGAGGAGGAGGAGGTTATAGACTCGTGGACCTCATCTTTGCATTTATTTTCTCTGGAACACTTTTGCCCATAGCTTTCACTTTTTACGCATGCAAAGTGTATAGGTCATGGCAGCTCTCAGTGAAGTTTGAGCGTACTCCGATTGCTTGTCAAAGAGATGGACAGCGCTAAACACAAACAGTCTCATTTACCCCACCTTAGCCTACTGGTCTAGTCTGGCCCAAGTAGACTCGCACAGACCGCCGTTATAATTACCGTTGGCGGCATAGAATAGGCACTAGGCCACGTGGCTGCTTGTTCTGGCTCCGAGATAAGGGGATGAACGATGCTCACAATTCTGGAATTTATTTGCCGACTGCCATTGCTTAAAAAGAAAAACTAAGACAAGATTATACGGTTATTAACGTTAGGGAGTGATTCTGAGTAATATTAAGCGAAAGTAGCGAAATCGATTTATGGCCCCTCTAAGGCCGTTGAGCACAGTCGCGTTTGAGAGCGTCTAAGAGCACTTGAGTGCATCTACTGCGTTGCGTCTTCGAGAAACCAGATCATTGCCCTGCCAAGCTATCCCTTGAATTGGATTCCACGCTTCATACGAAGCACAGATGTGCCGGGGACTCGATTTCGTTTCTCCACGCAACGCGCAGTCAAACGCACTCAAACGTTTACTGAAACACTCTCAAACGCAACTGTGCGTATGGGCCTTTGTGCGGTAGAACAATGATAGAAACGTCATAGCTGTCTCGGAAAGAAAGGCCAAAGTCCTCTCTAGGTACATTGACAGTGCTTTTGATTCTTCAAGGCACGCCCACAAGTCACATATTGTATTTTCATTGCTTTTTTATTACTTTTATCTATGCAATCTTTTTTAAAAACGGGATAAATACTAGTATTTTTTTCTTGTGAACTTCGCCCGACGGCACGCTCGCTTTGTGCGCGATGTAGCGGCCAGAGCATAATGGTCAAGTTTTCGTAGCATATTCGCTCCATAAAGTCGAGCCTTTAGGGTAAATATTACCTTACTAAATGACCTACGCCAAAAGTAATGAGTTACGGTATATTTTACTCTCAAAAGTTAATCACTTACTCTAATTTCATTACTGTCACCTTTGACATATGATACAATACGGATAAAACTAACTTTAGTCCAGGATGTTTGAATTCGAATATCAAAGTGAGCCACCGAGGCACGTTAGTATACCACGAGGTAGTCCGATCGCGATCCAATGAACGCGTCCGTCGACTCGTTCATTGGACCCCAGGTCCAGCCGAGCACTGACGCAGCAGTCGTCCCAATTGGTGCCTTTTCTAGATCTCACTGTGATGACGTCAAAATTCGAGTGCACATGCTTTGATTATTCTAGGTGACTTTGGTCGAGCTCGCAACCTCTGACGACTGCCTTTAGGGAGGCTTGTCACGTCCCTCCGACGTGACTCCTTGATTGTTAACACGTTTTACGTTACATAGTGCACCTTGCTTTATCGAGAAAGATGACGCAAATAATCAAGTCCACAGACCTTGTGTTAGGGAAACACCGAGCTCTAGGCAAAGCAAGCTGGACAGAGTGCCCCCTATTGTTCGATTCCCCGCGCACTGCTACGGCCTCTCCAAACGATCGGCTCCCCAGCAGAAGATGCGAGTTAAGCCAGTTCTGTTGATCTCCGCCTGTGGCGCTTACAACCAAACCAGAAACGGAAACAGAATCGCCGCAAAGCACGCTGTCAAGTGTGAGCCCACGGCATGAAGCTCGCATTTTCATTGTTATTGACATCAGAATAGAGACAGGTAAGTCGATTTATGTTGATTCGTAATTTTTATTCGCTGCTCCGGCCTTCGCGCTGCTTCGCTGTTTCAGCGTGGTGTGACAGGGTATTCTCTGACTGTCGGAGAAAAAATCGGCGAACATATTTGCCGGGAGTCAACTTTCCGTGGGAGAGGGGGCCGGTCATTCAGGATGGTGACGACCGATGATGATGTTCGCCCGGTGCAAGTCACCCGGGAAGTCGAATAAGAAAAAAAAAAAAAACACTAAAAGTTGTTCGATCCCGCTGGACACATTACGACGTTGGTTGGTTTACGATGGCTGCAGTGTGGCCACGTTTATTTCAAAACAAAACGACAACAAGTCAGTAGTAATTTACATGACAAAACTCCCACAATTAAAACCCATACTTTAGGCCCCCAGTCTCTAGAGCCGAATCTGCCTGATATCAAAAGCCGAATCCCCGAGAATCCTCTCGGTAGCCCTTCTCTAGACGCGTAGGGGCCTCCTTTCCCTCCAGAGACGGACCAATCACTTCAAATTTGCCCGTTGTCACGTGGTACACGCTTACCCAATGATCAGCGAGCTGTCAACGTGACCCCCCTTTAACACCTCAACGGTCAAACCCAAATTCTTTGTAGAGTCACTACATGCTTTCTTCGCCGTCTGACTGGCGCCACCAAGTTAAGTTATTGCGTCGATTAAAAGCGAAGTTTCTACACTAAGCGGCGAAATACGCCGGACACAAGCACACCCGCTTAAAAGCCACAAGTGCGGACCGAAGCCCAAGACAGGGGTGTTCCGGCGCCCCAAACTGAAACCCAATCCGTTTGTTAACGACCGGGGTCCGACTCTTCTCCACCGAGCCCCGCGGCTGCTCGAAGCCCCCCGCGCTTGAGAGAACAAGACGACTCCCCGTTCACGCTTTCACCCCCTGCCGCGGGTCTGTGAGAAACGCCCAAAAATGTGGACCCAAACATAGGCAGATAAAAAAAAAAACCAAAAAAAAAAAAAAAACGATGCCGACGCAGCTGTAGAAAGATAGACTTTTCTAAAACAAATCTTATTTATTTCTAAGAAAATCCTTCGTTGCTTAACACCGGGCAACAAAAACATCTTTTCCGAGGGTTACTGTTGCCTCAGTATGACAGATTTGCCGGTAAGATATTTCCCTCGTGTTGACGGACAAAGATATGTCCAACTGTTTCCTTAATGTGACAGACCAGGAACTGTCAGATTCAGACTGACGGGACAGATAAATTTTTTCTTTTTCATAGCCAGACGGAACGTCGCAGGTCTCAATCCACGTTGCGCAACGCGATGTCTCGGGCAATGCCTGATTTGGACAGGACGGTGGGGCCGACCGGTTTTGACGGATGGCTGGATGTCTGCTGTTTTTTGGAGGCCGGACGCTCGCCGTGGGGCGGCCGAAGCTCCCGATTGATTTCCATGGCGGGCGTTCTGTCGGGATCTGTCGGACGAATCTCGGAGAAAAGCTCACCGGAGGGACGCTCACCCGAGATAAGCTTACCCATTCTGTGCGACTCCGGAGAAAAGCTCGCTTGTCTTTTGACAAACCCGGAGAAAAGCTCACCTTTGAATTAAATTTTTATGCAAGGTGTTCTTTATAAGTCCTATGCTTACTTGATGAAGTGAACAATTTGTTCCTGTATTCTAAGACCGGGTTGAACATTTTAGAGCGGTAATGCAACAACATATACAGGCGTGTCCCGTGCAGGCGGCACACATTTCAAGGCAGTGCGCTCTGCTATGTTTCCTTAATTAATCATGACGGAGCCAGGAATGATGGAGAAAATATTATCTTTTGTTTGCTGGTTGGAAGAGCTTAGAATTGAAAGCGTGCCTTCATAAATGTTAAAAAGCGAAGTTTTATAAATTGAGTGTCGGCTATTGTATATAAAAGGTAATTGAATATACCGCATAACAGTACAGGCACTGTTTAACCTGCAGGCTACTACACTGGTAATACTTTCCACAGGTCACACTCTAAAGAAAAAAAAAAAAAAAACCGTGCGTCTGCTTTCCCGCACAACACTCGGAGAGCCAATCGCCGCCACTTACGGGGGCAGCTCAGCAAATCACGATGCCGAAACATATGTTTACACTAAGAAACGCAGTCTAAGTTGTGACATTAAGCCATGCAAAACGTCACGCTTGGATTGCTTAATGTCGGGTTTTAGGTCGAATTTTTAATTTTGACGAAATAATAAATGTTTTGAAAGAATTCTTTAACCGTGCCTGAATACAGATAAAAATACCGATATATTTTATTTTGTTATGTTTTATTTTAATTTCGTCACGCAATTGATGGTTTGTGTACAAGATACTAGAAAAATAAATTATTTGCTGGTTAAGCGCAGAATAACCGCAGGCACGGCACCCAAACGTACTTCATTCAGTGGCGTGCAAGCTCGGTTCACAAATTCGTAGGTGAGCTTCTCTCTGCGTGCGTCAAAAGGCCGGTGAGCTTTTTTCCGCATCGGACGGTTTTGTGGTGACCTTTTTTTTTGGTGAGCTTTCCTCCGCCGCCCATGTCGAACGACCACAGGGTGGTTGCCTCTCCGGGGTCCGCGAGCATCGGCGAGACTGCCCTTCTCGGGTCTCTTTCCCTCTGCCTTGGCGACATTTCATTGTTCCGCTGCTGCGTAAAAAATTTGAAGGCCTTGCTTTATTTTAAAGAAGCGGGGAAGTGCGGCCTCCGCTCTTCGCCGAAACTTATATATTTATTGGACAACGTTTCGAGCGGGGGGCCGCTCTTCTTCAGATCTAGACTCAGAGGCCTCCATCCGCCTTTAAGACCGCCTGTATAGGATGGAGGGTGCTTCAGATGGTGGCCCTCCCTCTGGTGTTCAGAGCGAGCAGGCTTTCTTACCACAGTGCACGCATTGTGCCGGCCACCATGGGATGTACGGAGCGTGTCCAAAGAATGGCGAGGCTCAAAATACAGCTTGGACAGCTTGGCTCGGTAACGCCATCTTCACTTACTCGCTGTCTCCACTAGGGCTGGGAAATCAATCGATTAACGTACCGATTAATCGATTAATGCTTTAATCGCGATTAATTTTCTTTTTATAGGGTTAATCGGTAAAAATATTTGCGAAAATCAAAGGAAGGGAAAATTCAACGCTTCATCACGCAAATCTTGATGAGTACATGTGTATGAATGGAAAACTTTAGGTGAATTTTATCCTAAAATAAACTATAGGAACGAATTTTGTAACTCCAAACAATCGCAGAAGGTTACACTTGCCTCGGCCACTTCAACGCCGTTCGAGTGTCTGTTTAGCGGAGCAGAGACTATTGTGAAGAATCAAGGGAGGTCGCTCTTGCGAGAAAATATCAACGAACCTCTTTAACTCATGCAGCTGAAGTAATGACCTGTGAGCGCGAGTGCCTTGGAACTGTTCTCAACTGCCATTGAGATTGATTCTAAATCAATTTTTAGATTGCGCCGTTTGGCTAAAGGCACACACACACACACACACACACACACAAAAACGTTTTGCTTTTTTATTATTACGCATAAAAATGAACGAGACCGATTAATTGATCAATTTATTCGATTAAAGGTGGCGATTAATTGGGTTAAACGTTTTAACCGACGCCGAGCCCTAGTCTCCACGATGATCGGGCCATCGCCTCTGAGATTCTTGGCGCGCAAAATGATCGTGGTCCCGAGTCAAGTGGCGTTTTATATCGCTGTTTTAAAGGCTCGTTAAAGGCCTTTGAAATGAACTCTTTTAATGCTGGTTCATCACAGAAAACAAAGAAGTGCAAACATGATGACATCTGTGGACAGGCTTCAAGGATGTTCCAAGCATTTTTGCTTCGAATTTTTCTGCAGACATATTTTGTACGACCAATCTGTCAGGACCGTCCATACGAGGAAGAATCACATCTCAGACAGCATCTGTGGCCCTTGTATGATGTATATTGGCGACGTGCGCGATCAAAAGCGTGGCTGTGGTCGGCCTTCCACGATTGGCCGAATGGCGACTATGACGTCGGCAAAGGTTTTCTCATCGACAGAAGTAAGAGTAATGTAAGAACTTCAATTTTGACGTTGTTGGCAGTGTTGGATTCAGAGCGCAATGATCTCAAACTTCCACCATGCTAATTACAAGCACCATCGAACTTGTTGTTCGCAAGGTAATGACGTCACGAGAGGAAACCATAGGAGGGCGCCACCAAAACATCTCGCCGTTAATACACCATTCCAATATGTATAAGTCCTCAGCCCAGCACGCGCATATTTGTCGCTTCGCAAAGCGAGCAAACCACGCGCCATACGCACGAACACTGAAAATGGAACCGGACAGGAACCCTTTCTTGAAAAGATCTATTGGTGGCGTCCTCCTATGGTTACCTCTCGTGACATCACTACATTGCAAGCAACAAGCTCGATGGTGTTTGTAATTAGCGTGGTGGAAGCTCGAAATCATTGCGCTCTCAAAGGAACACTGCCAGCGCCATCAAAATTGAAGTTCTTGCATTCCTCTTATTTCCGTCGATGAGGAATCCTTTCCTGAGGTCGTAGTCAGCATTCGGTCAATCGTGGAAGGCCGATCACAGTGACGCTTTCGACCACTCACGTCGCCAGACTGTAGTCAATGCCACAAGCACGAGAGCTCGAGGTCGCAGCTTCGAAGCGTTCTTCCGCAGAAGGAGCGCTCGCGCTAGAAATGCGTGTCTCAAAGCCAGGATCGGGGGCTAGCTCGCGCTTGTAGCGGGGGAACGGAGTGTACCAGTGTGTCCGCGGCTTTAAAGAATCGGCGAACCAGCTCACGCCGATGGGCACTCTCATGCCGAACATTTAAAAGAGTTTGTTCTGGAGGCGTTTGTCGTAAAAAAGGGCTATTTTCCCATCGCCATTCGCTAGACGTGGTACATTAATTGCCTCGATCGCAATATCCCGTACACTGTGGGAAAGTGGACAGGCAAGCACATTTAAGAAATCTTCAAGCCGAGAAAAGGTCCTCTCGTATTCTCCTGTCATGCCCGTGGGAACGGAAGAGTCCGAAGAAGCCGACATTGTTTGGGGCTCGCTCTTCTTTATGCGTCGTGTTTTACTATGTATACCGACAAAGGCGCCTAAGCGAAGCATTCACGCTGCGGACGCACGGCTAATACATCGTACAAAAAACATTCTGCACACATTGTCTGAGGTTTAATTGTCTCTTGCTTGTGTTAAGGTCCAGTCGGCTTGGTCATGCGAAAACTTTCTGCACAGATGTTCGAAGCACACATGTGTATAAAACAAACGCAACATTCCTGCGACCTTTTCCGTGCCTGCGGTGAACCCCGTGTTTTATGCACAATGCATGTGCGAGCAGCCCGACTGCGGCTTTAGGACACCGGAGCTCCCGCCTCGCAGATTGTGTACAGAAGAACTCAGTCGTCCGAGGCGACGCAACAACGTCGCTGGGCGTAGCTAGTGCCGCGGGCTCATCTCTGCAGTCACGAATTGTTGAGAATAGCAGTGCGCACAGTCATCGGAACAAGAGTGGAAAATAAAAATAAATAACAATAATCAAGATGATCTGAATCGTGACTTAAATCGTAATTTATTTGTAAATTAAAGCAGACTTTTTACACCGAACCTATATGTGACTCCTTGGTCGAGTTTGTTCGTGACCGTCGACAGACTAGTAGGCAGAAAACCATCGCACGCGCTTTAACAGCGTTCGCGCGCGCATTATCATTTATCGTATCGTTTTGACACTTGTTTCGATAAGAAAACTAAAAAACAAGTGTCAAAACCACATGATAGATGTTAAGGCGCGCGCGAACAATGCGAAACACGTAGCGCTCACCGCAAGCGTTTCCCGGTAAAGATTGCGGTTGCGTAGGCTGCCGCGGCAACGGAAGAGTAAGTGGGGAGGGACGTCACTAGCCCCGCTAACAATGCAAAGCACGTAGCGCTCACCGCATGCGTTTCGCGGTAAAGATTGCGGTTGCATAGGTTGCCGCGGTAACGTAGCATACAAAGACTTTCATATATACAAAAGTTTTGGTACTGTGCATTTACTTTTCTTTCTTTAATCATTTGGTAAAGAACCTTTTTCTGTTTACAAACATGGAGTGCCGCTTGCGTCGCAAGTGACTTCCGGTCGCACCGTCTTTGCAAGCCTGTTGAGTTTGCTACTGTCATCAGTGCTAGAAAGCATAAATGCTGCACGGACAACAAAGTTGGAGGTTTAACGAGGGCCTTCGGATGTACAACATTACATCTTGTATAGGAGGTAAGTCAGTGTACACAAATACTCGAAACACTTTAACAGATCTCGCACTCCCTCGTTTTTTTTTTTTTTTTTTTGGCGTTCACTTGAAGAATTGGTGGTTAACCATTTTATCTACATTTCAAGCAGCGGTATTACCGCTCATTCACACTTGAGGCGGATCCGCGTTCGCAAAGCGGTTGCGAACGCGGTTGTATAAAGATCCAGCACAGTTGCACGCGCACTCGATGACATTAGGTGCACTCGATGACACCAACGCCGACACAGACGTCGACGCACAACGAACTCCTTAAAGCTGCAGCTTTAATATGTAGATCAGGTCAGCGAAAAACGGTGCTCTTGAAGCCTTCGGCTTTCACTTTGTTCGGCAGCAGTGTGGTGTCCAATCGCCAGCAACACAGAACGCGAAGAAACTAGAAAAGCATGCGTGTGCGCACACGCTCGCGCACGCACGCCAGAAGAGAGGTGAGAGATATTCTTATGCCTATGCCCCCCCCCCCCCCCCCCCCCTTAAACAAAGTCGACCCCCAGAAAAGATCCAAAGCCGTCGTTATGAAACTGCGTTTTTAAATATAATTTTTTACTTTAAATTTTGCTTTTATTGTCCGCATTTATTTCTAAACCAAAGGTACATAACATATCACGATTCCCCGCGAACAGTCTCGATAAGGAGGGTAGCGCCATCTATCAATACGTGCGCCCAAACGCGCCCCACCCACTCGACTCGGTCGTCTGCGTCACCGTTCTCCGTTGACCCTTGCAAGTTTTTTGGCCCTATATATTTAGAGAAAGTAAGCTAAGCTTTGTAATTTTACAGCATAAAACCGACTTGTGAAATACACATTTGACGAAAAGCTTGGATGGTTACCTTAAAACGCCGATTTTTGCGGCTCATTTTAGGTGGAGCCTGGTTATTTCAGTCACCCATATACCAGCGGTTTCAAACTTATTTGAGTGTGGGGGCCAGATAGCCCACATCGGAAAGGCCGGAGGCCAACGTGAGACCGACCTGGGGGGGGGGGGGGGGGGGGGGGGGGTGTAGAAGATTTTATTGGAAAGAGAGCTCGTGGCCCTATGCTTTTGCTTTTCGTAAACTCACAGTTTTGCCAGTGACATCTTTATATTTGATTTGTTTATATGACTACTTTGGGCCCTGACCTGATGTGATAACAGAAATTAAAATTACACTGCCCCGCCAACGTGCCCGCATTTTTAATAGAACAAGAGAGCAAGTAATCTTTCGTTCCCAGCTCAACATGTCCTTAAAAAAAAATATTTTTTAATTTGACAGTTCTTGAATTATTCACGATTTTGATTATAACACTCTGAACAAATACTCGTCTTTTAATTGTGATGTATTTTTGAAGGTGAGAATCCCGAGTTCATACCTTTATCTTTGGCGTTTGCTCCTGCAAAGCGAGAGTCTGCGCAGCCGACATGCAACTTTTAACGAGTAGCTCGGGGTTGCAGACTAGTAGCGGAATTGCTGTACATTACAAAAAGCTGGGAAGCAAGAAAAAAAGTGAAACAAAGGGTAAATGAACACAGAAGTATAAAATATGTGCATACGCTAAAATAGAAGAGCTACTTTTGGAGCGAAAATGGATCGACGAGATGGGATTACTGTGACACCAGTCATTCCTAGCGCTCGAGACATAGAAACCGGGACTCGCAGCAGGTTGTCTCCGGGCCGCATGCGGTCCGCGGCCGCGAGGCCGCGAAGGCTTGCCCTTTTCACTGGCTAGACTGATCGAAGGAATACGGATTAGTTGGTGTTCATAGTATAAGGCAGGGGTTTCAAACACGCCCCCCCCCCCCTCCTCCCCCTGGCTACGCCACTGCTCAGAACTACTCAAAGTCGACCTTTGGTCTTCAATGTACGTTAATCTCTAACTAAAAAAAAAAAAAAAACAAAAAAAAAAAAAATTGTGCTAAGAAAACGAAGTGAAGAAACAAGTGCGTACGACAATCAAGGTAGTTCCCGAACAGCAGTCATTCAAAAGATGTGTCTCAACTTTGGTGCCAACGCCGCTAGAGCGTAATGGCACTTTCATAGCACGACTGTATACGTTTTCGTAATATTTGTGAATGGTTGTGTTTGCAGTTTATCCTATCGGAATATTGAGTTGGGTAGGTTCATTTGATTGGGGTTACGTATTTTTATCGATAGACGTTCTAGTGGAAATGCTGACTTTGGCTGGCATTTTACAGGAAGGACATTTACAGGCGAAGTGAATTACCGAGTGTAAAAGGGGGAGGGAACGAGAGGCTTGATCTCAACTGAAGTGTTGCGCTGTTTCATTCTTCAATCATTTCTTTAATATCATTTTAAATTGGAATTACTCTGATTTGATGTTTCTTTCTAGAAAGAAGTCTGTGTGCCCCTTTGGCGTCCTATCCATTATAATTACAAAAAAATATATATATAATAAGTAATATGCTTTAGTATCAAAATGGAATCCCCAATCATTACCAACAAGTAAACTCATTTAGTGATGGAGTCATTTTTTCATTTTGTGACGAGTAAGATGATCGAGGCTGTTTTCACCAGTACGTGGAAGGCGTGTATTTTCCATTTTCTGGTCTTGCGTAAAGAAAGTTAGCGTCGACTCTGGCCCTGAACGTTTTGTATAGCTCTGTGCTCAGGTGACCTTGATGACTGATTCGAAACTGAGGTCGGCCGCTTCTGCTAAAAGTCGCATCGTGACGCCATTTTTTTTGTCCCACGCTTTCAATATTGCTATTGAATTCATCAAGGGAACAGGTTACATATGTATTTCGCAGTGATAGAAGTGCTGCGCCATTTGCGCCAAATTGCGCCATGAACGAAAGTATTCCATCAGGGGTTTACCCAGAATTCCAGCTTTAAATAAAAAAAAAAAAAAACGGATATTTGTTTAGATGAAGATTTTTCTTTAAAATATCATTTTTTGTTGTTGCTGGGTTGGGGGGGGGGGGTGTTAATATCCTGCGGTACTAATTGATGCAGGCTGTGTAATTGAAAACATTGTTCAATGAACTCAACTAAAGTCTAAATATCAGCAGTCTGTTACTGGTGAGAGGACGAGAAAAAAAAAAACACAGATATGGTTACTTATATTTATTCAACCTTTTCAAGACGCATCCTGTGATTAATTTCATTGTGGCAATACATTTTGATCTAGAAATTGTATATATATGATGTACGTTTACTGTACTCATAAACAAAGCAAAGGTCCTAAATATCTTTTGGGGGAGCTGCGTTATTCTTGGCGGGCCACAAGCCTAGCCTCAAATCAACATTTACGGCATGGCGAAAAATTGGAGACACATTGGTGACATATATATATATATATATATATATATATATATATATATATATATATATATATATATATATATATATATATATATATATATATATATATATATATATATATATAAACCTTTAAATATTTTTTACACCTGGGGGGCTATGTTGCACGTTTTGGACTCCCAGGAGACTAGGGAGAAGGAAGTGACGTCAATGATACAGCAAAAGCATATTGAATGTTGACAGAAGAAAACAAAATCAACATCCAATGTGCATTTGCTGCGTTGTTGACGTCACTTCCTTCTCCCTAGTCTCCTGGGAGTCCAAAAAGCGCAACATAGCACCCCTGGCGCCAGAATGTCTAGAAGATTCTAACAAAATATTTAAAAACGATGTTTTATATACAGTTTTTACGTAACTTGTCCGTGATCGCCACACATCGCAGTCCTCTACACCAAATGTTCCCCTCCTCCCAGTACCGCTAAGTCATGGTCCCTTTTACTTGTATTTTTTGTGGTGCTGCCCGAAGTATATACTTCCCACAATGGCCGCATGTAGACATAAAGAACATAAAAAGCGTCTTAATGCAACCCGAATGAAAATAGAAACCTTTGTAAGGCACGACGTGTTTTTTTTGTGTTTTTTTTTTTGCCCAGATATGATGAGCTTTGTTAATAAGCTGACAGTACTTCTCCGTCTCCCCATCCGTGGGGATGAGGAGACGTTGGGAATGTTGGGGCCTTCCACGGAAACTTTCATTGAGGCATCTACATGGGTGGGAGTCAGGCGGTACCTTTCTGAGGTAAGGGTCCTGTTCATGGTTGAGAACGTCCTCTCTACCCCAGCAGCTCCAACAGCAAGAAGGAAGATCTTCGCCACAGCAGACAGGGCAGAAAACATTGCTTTCAGTTTCCTCTTGACTCCTCACGCAAGTGCCAGCAGTTCTTTCTGCGAAGCCAGGTCGCCGGGATATCTTAGATGGACCTTTTATTCGCTGACCATGTCCGCTTCGCTCGTCCCGTACAGCTCCGATACTTTTCTGCAATGTGGATTTACCTCTCTTGATAAGAAAATTTCGTTAAATCGTCAGAAAACATTTTCTGCATGTTGTTTACAACTTTTTTTTTTGTGCGATAAGGCTAGTCTTTTGGGGTCTTTTCCGTTGGCCTCGTCGTCATCTTCCATTCGCACTTTATTTCTTTGTGCTCCTTGCACGAGTTCTTCTGCGTCCAACTTGAGACTTTCCATATTGATGTCTCCAATTGATGACATGACTGCTCGGATTAGCGTTGTAGCTTCGGTGAGATTCCCTGTCGAAGCATGTAAGTACTTGCTTAAACGAACAAGGGGGCTAGAAGAGCCGACAAAAAAACAATAATTAAAACATTAGATTTTTTTTTTCTTTTTTTTTTTTGAAGAGGAGATGTCTTTTAGCGTCAGAAGAATGGCCTCCAGCGTCGGGTGTAATTATGCTCCAGTGCAATACAGATGGACGCATAATGCTGGATTATGGCCTTCACACTGCCATCATAAGAAGGCTATCGAGTCTCCCCAGGTTGCACAACTTTCTGGGATAGCGCATCGATCGCTATTTGAGCGCCTTTCAAAACAGATAGCATCTCGTGGCTTCCCCTGAAAGGGCTATACAATTTGTTCAATGCACCGAGGACTCTTTTGATCGGAAGGGTTTGCCTGCAGCTGTGAGCGAGAGAAAGCTTGAGTCGGTTGCTGCGAAAGTACAAAAATCAAGTCTGGTGCGTGCTCTTCGAGTCGCGCCTGCACGCCACTCACTCATACACGTCTATCATTTTCATTTATTTTTAGGGTGCCCAAGTATTCGTGAAATCCATCATAAGCGCGGGTACGAAACTACACACCTGATTTCGCAAGACTCGATGACTGACATCCATAGCAACCGTGTGACGTCACGTAACGCAAAGGATCATCGGATGGTGGGGATCATAGGCGTGACTGCCCTGTATTTTGTTCCTTATAATATGGTCTGTTAGGCTGAACCACGTTGAAATACATACCTTGCGATGCGACCCCCAGCAATTGTGCGCGAAAAATTGCGTCTTTTACCGAGAAAGTATTCGGAGATTGACGTGAGCTCCGGAGAAACCATGCAAGAGTTCCGCGAACGGAAAGATACTTCCTAATATGATTTTTCAGGCTTGTTGTATTTTATTGAAATTCTTAACCGAGCCGCCGTTTAGACACCAGGGAGAGGCCAGATAGCTATTTTTTGCTAAGGTCTATAGAAAGAAAGAAAAATTGTACGTTTTTTATGCCATCTTTCTTAACGAATAGTTTGTCTGATCTTAGGTCAGAGCACGTCGAAGGCTCGAACGCATATAACCACGAACACATACAACAACCGCAAGTCACGGAACGTTCGCTGCATTTGATTGTTCTAGCCAGTGAAAGGGCACCTATAGGAAGATGACGAATGCTGTTTGTTTGATCCCACCGGCTCGTAGCGTCGGCTGCGCTTTGATAGGGTGAAACAAAGATTTTTCGTGAGCCGCGCTGCCCGGTTGATAAGTTGCCCGGTTGATCGCCGGCATTGTCTGAATTTCCAGGCGATATCGGCGTTGTCAGGAGCTCAAAGTCGCGAGAAAACTTTGCGAAGTACTAGGATGGCGGATACTGTGATAAAGAAGGACCAGAGTCTTGTACTCCCGATGAGATCCCTTGATTGTCGTGTCTTCGACCTTCTTTCACTAGAGCGCGCGCTTCGAGCTTCACCGCTTTGCACCGCAGTGCTAGGAGCAGCGGCTGACATGGGGGAGCACATGGGGTCGACCGATGGGCTCGGAGATATGCGCAGTACTATTACGGACTTACCTTCTTTAGTCTTGATTCTAGGCTAACCCCTAATTTAAAAAAAAAGAAGAGAAAGAAGCTGTGCCGAAAAAAAAAAACAAAAACAAACAAACAAACAAACACGCGGGTTTCTATTTGAAGAAATGCGGCAGTCAAGGTCGTTTCCGTGCAGCTCGATCGAAAGAATAGTGAACTTTGACCCAATTTCTGTTTCAACTCCGCCAGAGAGCAGTGTTACATTTAAAGGACACGTGTAGGCTCTCGTAATATTTGTGGGTGGTTACTTCTGCAGTGCATAATAGTAAAGTTTCGAGTTTGACAGGTTAATAAAACTTGGGGTATGTACTTTGTATTGATAGACGTTTTATGCTGGTTTTTGCTGGAATTCTACCGAAATTATGTTTACGGGCTAAATGAACTACCGAGTGAAAGAGGGGGAGGGGAGGGAGGTTACGTTTTAATTGAAGTGTTGCGGTATGATTCATTTTTAAGCCTTTTTTTAATACCCATTGTAAATGGAACCTACTCTCACCACGGCATTGTTTTTTTTTTAAAGATATCTGCGTGTTCCTTTTGTGCCCTTTCTAGTGGCATTAGGCCAGGTAATAGATAATATGCTCCAGTATCAAAAAGGAACCCTGAAAGAGAAACCGCCCCAAAAAGCGGTGCAATTGCTTTTTTTTTTTTTTTTTTTAAAGTGATGTGCTAGTAGATGTTGGCATCTGCTCCAAGTGCGTCAGGGACTGCTAAACAACAATGTGTTGTCAGCTACAGAACCAGCTCCAAAGGGTTAAATGGCGCCTCTATCACTCATTTCGCTACTTTTTTGGCACCGAAATTACGACATTGTTGCTTAACAACAACAACAACGACAACAACAAAATACAGAACGAGTAACTTATTTTAGTTAGTTTTCAGCCCAAGTAACAATTAAAGTATCTTGTGCTTTCTTTTTTGGAGGAACGTGTAGGGAAAACCAGCCTTGTTCTCACCTCACCTTGTGCAGTATTTGTGTCGCAGTTCAGAAACTCTAGAAAGACACATCGGGACAGGTATCATCCACAACGTCGAACAGTGTGGCTCATGTCCTTACTGAGCACTTCCAAAGTGTTACTGTCAATTGCCTCTCGCAAAACCAGAGAACAAGGAAATATAGCTATATTTTTTTCTGACCTTACCTTTGAAAACTTGTTTTGCCTTCAGTACTTTCTATCTTCATGTGGGTCACCAGTTGTTCTCAACTTCAAACGTCTTAAGCAGGAAAATGACGCTAGTAACGCGTTCCTTTCCGGACTCGCTCACCAGTAATGTACACCGGTTTATTTTTAAACGAGTAGAGGCATAGGCTATTATATATCGACAAAGCCTGGCCGTCCACCACGAGAAAAGGTCGCCAACATGGAAAAGGTGTAGTGGCAGACAACAGATAAGAGGAGAGCCACGTGAGTGGCGCCCCGCTGCGGCGAGACGCCGAAACATACTTCTTCCGAGCAAACAAGTGTGTTTCGGGTCTTCGCCGCTGCAAAAGCTGCGCGCTGACGTCCAGGTTCCCCGAGAAATGGCTCTTTGATGCTCCGTGCTACCAGATCCTCGCGCTGGAAATCTACGACCGGGCACTCTAGGGCTCCGTCGTCGAACTGTCAGGCATTGTGAGTGTAGAGGAGGCTATGGTAGAGGCGATACCTTCTCGATTGCAAGGCCAGCGCGTGACGTCATCGTTAGTAGATCCCCGACCAGCCCCAAGCGGTAAACAATCCGAAGGTCGACGAGAGTTCGGCGCAAAGCGGAAGACGCGTCCGTCTTGGCGTCCCCGCGTGCTAGCGTCGCGCTCGTGAGACGCTGCAAGACGCGCTAAGCTAGGCGCCACTCCGTGAATCCACGAGTGATGACGTTGAGGGAAAACGGCTTAGGCCTTGTTTTCTAGGGGATATTGGTAAATGACGTATCAGGCATTTGCGCTTGAGCACGGACAATTGCTTGACGACTCCTGGCGTTCCACCACGACGCGTCGTGCAGGCCTCGGCTGCCGTAGCAACCATATCGCCGCAAGCAGGCGTAAGCCATCGTAACCCAGTCGGTCGTACTCGGACGTCTGAACAGGCCTTAACGGTCCTACAATTTAATGACGCCTACGTGTCTGCCTTTTATACCTTCCGAGCCACACAGCTGCGCAATGGCCGTGTTTAACACCTCTGTGTTGTCCAAATATAGTTCACCTATTACACCTTTCACGCAGCACCGCTCGCGTCTTAAAACTGGAACACATGTGGGAAGGAACGACCGAAAATCGGATAAAATTATGTCTCGTGGCTTGCACCTTTCGAGTTCATCCAGAAGAAACAAGCAAAGAAACGCAAGAATTTCGGTACGTGCAACCATCGTTCCGTGCAGAAGATAAAAAAAAAGGAAAATAAACCGGGATTAAATGCAAGTAAATATAAAATATCTCGCTAAAAATATTTTTGTTTTTTGTACGATAAATACATACGCCTGTTTCTACCTTTTATTATTTGTTTAATCTGCTGGAACTAATTCTGCACGTACCAAACTGTATTGTTTATTTTACAGCGAAGCTGTTTATGGCTAAGGTTCCGTGCATTTTTCGTGTGCAGTGACTAAAAAGTCTACGCTCGCACCGCCGCACGCGCCACACGCGCACGCCTTCCCCGTATAAAAAATTCGAAGTAAATAACCAAAATAAAGCGTTGATGAACGCGCGCACAAGATACCATTTGGTTTAGGCTTTTGCTTTAGAACAGTTACTGCTGCAGACACCGGCACATGCGACGCGTGGAACACCATTCCATTCCTGCATTCTCCTTGATGCTTGGGCAATTTATCAATAGGTCTATTCAGTACATTAGTAATGAATAGGCACCATTTTTAAGCTCAGTAGGTTTTCAGGTAGATAATGAAGGTTTCTCAAAGATTTGCCGCTGTGCGACCCGCGTCGGCCATGTCTACCCTCTCGCCGCCCTCTCCTTGTCGTCGTTCCAAGCCCGCTTGCGTGCTTAGTTTCCTATCCTTCCGCTCTCTGGGGTGGCGGTCCCGTCGCGCGTGTCTAGTTTCCGCCGGGTGGTGGAAAGTAGACACGCAGAGAGATTGGAAGTCCAAGATCGCGCAGCGACCAAGCCTTCGCCGGATTCTACGAAAGCGGCGAGACAAAGCCCTTTGGGGCGAGTTCTTCGGAGAAATTTCCAGCGACACGACACTCCCAAACGACTCGCTGGCCGACACATTCGTTTCACTCGCTCGAGCGCTCGCGTCCCCGGAGCGAGCGAAATAAAAAAATAAAATAAATAAAAAACGCGACAAATGCTTCCCAAAGCGCCGTGCCAACTTGGAGTAGTTCTCGGACTGCGAGGCGTTCCGAAGACGGCCGCTCCAACTCCCACGGCCCGCTGTTTTACGAGTTGCGGTCCGAGCGTGCGAGCTGATCGTGACACGCGATTACCCACGTCCGTGAGCGTTGGCGCATTGAGATGCAGGACATCTGGTTTGTTTTTCCCCTTCCGCGCTTGTATACGCGCGTTGAAAGCGGACACCGTACAGTGGGCCGTGTTGTGACCGCCCCTCCAGATTCCTGAGACTCTGCGAAACAGCAGCGCGTTGGGAAAATAAAAATTTCGGGTGCTCCTTTGAGCTACCGCCAGAGCATCCTGTTCTGCAGAATGCATTCGTGTTGTAGTTTAGTTCACGAGCAGCCTAATCCGCAGTTAAGTCACCCTTAACTGAAGTTTCAACCAGTTACCACACTATAACCTCGGACAGCTACTTGAGACGAAATGAAGACTGCGGGTGCGCAGCTTTGATGGGCGCTCAAAATGCGCATGTGCGTCAATAGCTTTGACTGCTTAGCCAGGAAGTTGTCTAATCCCTCGTTACATGAGAACCCTTACCTTCAAAGACACTTCGCCCCAATGTACTTCCCGACAACGTTTGGCGGCTATGCAGTCAAAGCTGTGGGCGCACGAGCGCTTGAGCATCTCGAGCTCTCTTCAAAGCTGTGAGCGCGCACTCTGCACGTCTTCCGAATATGCGTAGCAGCACTTAAAAGTGACTTAGCCGCGGTTAAGGGTGCCGGTGTATGATGGGTACAGGAGTATAGTGTGGTAACTGTGGTTAAGTGTAATGTAGTTAAGTGTGCCCGTGACACTATAGGTATTATACCCTAGTTACACTAGCCTTCTTAATTGTCATTAAGCTAACGACAGTTGACTCAATCGCGATCGGCCGCAGTTACACGGGTATTAGATGCTTTGCTTCCAAGAAGTGTCACTTCTTAGTGCTGTCGTCGCCCGTGACGCTCAGACGGTATATTCGAAAGCCGCGATTCCACTGTTGACACAGAAGACTGTCTGAGCTGTACTCGTATGACGTTGGTCGTACAATAACTGTCTGCAGACAAGTTCGAAGCGTGGGAAGCGCTCGACCTGTGTCCACAGATACACCTGCCATTAGGAACACCGTTTCTTTTATGTAATGCATGGGCAGCGGCACCGCGGCCTAAGCACTCTTCTTTCTTACACTACGACGCAACTTGTGAAGACGCAACGCGGAAAGCTAGTCGTCTGCTTCTTGGTGACGTCAGAAAGATGACGAGCTCTGATTGGTTCTGATTGAAGGATGAAGGTGGACCTCAAAGCAAGCTGCCTTGAGGTCTACCCCCTATCCTTCATTCAGGACCAATCAGAACTCGGCGTTCTGACGTCACCACAATTCCTGCAAAAGAAGCAGACGAAGTTACACTCCGCATAGGTTGACAGTCCGCACGATCGTCGAGCGCCCGGCGCCATTCCCAACCAGCGTCCCGACAGCTCGCGGTGTCGAGAGGAGAGCTCGAAAGGGGCTCTTCTTGCGTACATCTTCGGGTCAATTTGATAGCCCCGGGCGTCGTTCGTTGGGAGAGGACACGCCCGAGTGTTCTCCGCGAGTGAGAGGTGCACCAGGTCGAAAGTGGGGAACGGTGTTTTACACGTTCCCCCTTAGCGGGAACGCATGCTCGTTCTTCGTTCCTTCTCAAACTTGGAACAAGTTCCCCTAAAGCCTCGGTCAGACAGTTGCAGACAGGATGATAGAATTTTCTGCGGCATTAAGCATCTTCGAACCATAATGGCTTCGTACATCTGTATGCTTAGAACACGCCTGCAGAAAATGGCTTGACTGACCATTGTGACAGGACAAGAGGAAACTCGGGCAGCGTCTGCAGTGTGGCTTGTTACATTGAAGCTAAAGGAACTCGTTTCCGTTTCAGTTCTAAGAGTTGAACGTATCCTTACACTTAAGTTAGACACGCGTATTTTAATAAAAGCGTTTGTCTCAATAATGCGCAAATGAAATGAAGCGAACGAATGAAAATATTCGCATCGAACTACATTATGCGTATCTTAACTCCGCCGATAGTAGATTACCCCCGGATCAAACGTTTTTTTGCGCTACTCAAGCCTTGAAATGCCACAAAGTGAGATCAAACGTTTTAGGTAGTAGCCCTCACCGAGCGAAGCGAATGATATCAAATTTAGTTTTATATATTTGAAATTACGAGACATCGCGCGGTCATTGTTCTCGTTCACTTTCCTTTCGGTAAAATATCCATTTCAAGATAAAAACGAAACAAAAAATACCCTTTTGGCCGTAAAGGGAGAATTGCTATAGTCGGCTTTCGACACGCAGGACTCAGTTGTGGCGACAGAGAGAGAGAGCAGCGCGGCAGTAAGAGGCATTGTGCGGAGCGCAGTAGATCTGCCCGGGGTCGGTTATTACTGCGCGACCTCGCTTCTGTTGGACGTCGTGCTTGGCGCATGTGTGCGCCCGCACCGCTGGCGCCCGCTCGATGCGGAGATTGTTCGAGCGGTCCCGTTATGGCCATTAATCAGCAGCCATCTCGGAGGGAGATTTCTCACGCTCGTTCTGGTCGTCGCAATACGAGTCCACCCTTCGGGGTCGGCTAGGAAAAAGAACGAGCTCGCTTCTGAGCGAGACGACGAAGGTCATCCTCTGCTGTGCACTGTTTTTTTTTTGTGACGGCCACCATCTTGAATTTTGACGTAGCTGATTTGCATGAATCAAAATTAAAAAAAAAAAAATTTTTTATTTGCCGATTGGAAGGTGCTAGAATTAAAAGCTTTTTTACCGATAGTTGTACTTTTTTCTTGGCTGTACTTTTTTTTTATTGTAGTTACGCATAAACTATTTAGATTACATTTTGTCACTCAAGTGAGTTAGGTGATAAATCAACGTGTCAACCGTAACACGAAAGTGGTTTGTATTCAGCGACAAGTTAACTAAGAGACGACGTGTCGGGCATGCAGTCAATGAGAAGTACAAGAACAAGTCACGAAGCGTGAAAATGACAAATCACGCATTCCTTAAGCCCTCAGTGACCGTAGAAATCACGAATTCGCTCGATTAATCTGCGCACCGTCTACGAACAGCTGATAGGTCTTCGCGGTGCACGAAAATTCTTAACTCGGACCAAGTTTACATCACGAGTGCGCGGCCTCGAGCAGAAGCAAAGCGAACGAGATGTTCGATGTTTAGATGAGGTCTTCGGTCTGCCACGGTACAACGCTCCTGGTTCCCGATGAATGTGAGAATGTTCTAGCCGGTGCGGTACACGCTCGCACGCCCTTTTACGCCCCGTTTCGACCGAGCGCGGCAGATGCTCCGAGCCGTCGGAGCCGTGTGATCCTTGGAAAGGTGGCTCAGTGACAAGCGGAGAGCGTATCGACGTTCACAGAGCAGCTGGACTTGCTGAGACGTCCACTGCGGTTGGCCGTAAGCTGAAACGGTGCATGCAAACCTACCAAAGACTAAAACGAGAAAAATTGGCAGAGAAAACGAACGTGCCTGTGGCCTGACGAGTGATAATGCTTCCCACAAATCTTTTGGCCAATCCTCTCCCTTGGTACGCGCTCGAGGACAGCAACAGCAAGATATGAGGCGAAGTTGATTAGAATATTTGACTTTCGGGATGACCGAGGGATGCCTATGCAAAGAGCGCGACGCGGCTAGCGCTCACAGGCGACGTAAAGAGCTCATTGTGGGGCCTTATCCACCAGTTTGAAGTGAAATACGAAAATGCGGTAATGCCGTGTTCGCGTTAACTCGGGCGTGCAGTGTACGACGCTTAGCGGCTCGGCGGGATCGTCTAACCCGCACCGATTACCAAAGGCTCTTCGCCTGAAACGCGCCTCCGAATGGTAGCCCCACGCTGCTCATGCGCTGGGTCGCAGGATTCGCCAGGGCATCCTGGCGAATGTCATGTCATGGCGGCGCCCCAATCTGCTTACGTTTGTTTCGACTGACCGGCTGCAGACCGCGCTGTACCAGAACGGGCGTCTGAGGCATGCCCTCCTGGGCGATCTGAACAACTACTCGAATGTAGCGTCGCAATGCGAAGGAACAAACGATAATCTTGATCCGGAAAAAAAAAATAAAATACCGGCCGCCGGGTCGCCAAAAATACTCTTTTCATGCGCGCTGTTAATGCATATTTCTAAAGACAGTCAACAGACGCTGTCTGAGGCCTTCCTCGCATGACGTCACCTTGGTCATACAAAAGCTGCTTGCAGACATGCACATTTCCATTCCCTCGTGTGACGCAAGCTTGTCTTCGGTCCCCTTCATGGTGTAGATCTGGCAACGCTGCCAGTCGGTCTCCTTTCTTGGCGCCTCGTCACCTTCCCGCTTATTTGGCAGGCGACTTAACCGAAGAGTGGGCCGGGAAGTTAGGCGCTGTAAGCGCGTCCTAGTAATGCTTTCTGTGGTGTCGTAATCAATAACAATCGCGGGGCGGGACACAATGCAAATATTTAAATTACATCCCATTCTTTGTGATTTTTTAAAGTTTATTTTCAGTTTCTCACGACTCTCGCAATTCCCCGGCTACTTTAAAGGGGCGATGAACAATTTTTGCACTTCAGAAAACACCGCTTCGATTATTTTCTTGACATTCATAATGACACGCGCGTTAGTTAAAAAAACCTAATTAGTCAGTAATTATTTAAACAGCGGGAGTTTGGTCAGCTAGAACATGGCGACAATGTTACCCACTGTAGACGAGAAATATATAGCAGGGTGTAAGATAGACAGGTGGGGAAACGAGAGCCAAATGAGCGACCAGATTGTGTCCCCGTTGGGTTTCTCTTTTTCTGTGGCGCCATCTATGTGGAGCACCGCGAACTCTAACTCCGGGTGGGCGACCGGTGGCGACCGACTAAACTGACGGAGATGATTTCTCTTGGATTTTCAATGAAGGAATGTCGTGATCTCGGTTTATTTTATGCGCTCTCCCATAAAGTTCCATGCAAATTCAATTCCAATATTTTTCCTCTCGCCGCAGCGCCATCTGTTGCAAATCGGCGGTACCCGCAAGCAGACGAGTACACAATCCGGTCACGGCGCTGCGGTAGGCTTCTATGGGCCGTTTCCCCACCTGCCTATCTTACACCCTGATATATAGTCAGTGCAGTACGACTGCTAACCAGGGGTCTTTAACGTACATCCCGCAGTAGTCATACACGACCGCGCTGTCGGCATACGATGCTCATCCAGATTGAAGGGATGAGGATCAAACCCAGGATCCCTGCCCTTGTTTGTACAGCACGAGCTTTCGCTCCACGTGCTCTGAGCTGCGCTGCATTCGGTCTGGCATTTGAGCTAAGTTAATGTTTTCGTTTAAAATACTCGCGACGCCTCCACCTCGTGCACCACGGTCCTTACGAACCATTTTATATTTCTGGTCCGAGCCAAGTTTCCGTGACTGGGACCGCGTCCGGACCGTAGTGCATCAGCAAGTGTTCCAATTCACTAACTGTGTTTACGGGGCTTCGTGTATTTACGTTAGTTTTAGTTCTTTATTCAGATTTTTCGGCTCTCTTGGCCGAAGAGCCAGGAAATCCCCCTTCGGGGATAGGCTCTTCGGTCGAGTGGAAAGTATCATTCCAGAAGCCCTTTCGTCCTCCCATGAGTATGTTACATTGTCGATTAATATCTCGTGGACAAGTTTTACGTACGCACCGTTTGCTCTGCTTGCTGCGCTCTGCCGTAGCTGCTTGCTTCTTCCTATAGTGAATGGTCGATGAGCGATCGTTCGATTCTAATATTTTTGTTGCTTTTCGTTTTTTTTATTTTTAAATTGCTAAACACCTGGAGTTTTCGTCTTTTTTTTTATTTTTTTTTATTATAATCATAAAACTTATTAATGAGTGGTCTTGTGTTGCTACCGCGTTTTTTCCGAGTTTATGAACCAGCTTAACAGAGTTAACTCCCATGTGGGAACAGCAAGCAACACATCGTGTCTCTGCGTCGTTACGGTGCTCAGGTTACTATCAGGGTATTCCGTCTGCTTCCCCCTCCGACTATAATTGTTGTGACCTGATGCTAATACTCTTTTACAGTTTTTTTCCAGGGTAGATATTTCCTTGTAATGGTTTTGTACATTTTTTCTGTATTTCGTCCAACTGACTATAACCCTCGCGTTCAGAGCTTCTAGGTACTTATAGGAACTGTCTTGATATTCCTTGATTTCATTGCCTACTGATCTTCTGTTGTCCCACGAGAAGCTTTAAAACATTTCTTCCAACTCAAAACCATTTTTTTTTAAATATTTGTTGACAACAATCATTAAAGCGATTGCGGCCTTCAGAACAAATAGCAATACGTTTGTGGAGGTTCTGCCGTGTACCGAAGTGTTCCACTTCGGTACACGGCAGAACCACCAGAAACTTATTGTCGGTTCTATAGAATTTGAAAAGCTTGTTTTTAGTCACCTGTTGGAATAACGTACGTTATTGGGCTGGATGATACGGTTTCTCTGGCCTTGCCACGCTTACTACAAGACTGCCAGCCGCCGACTGCCTCTAAGAACTATTCGCGGCGGTGATGGGTGCAGTGTCACCGCGGTGGCTCGCTCGAGTGATAATAGGGACTCGTTACAAGTTGCTGGCCATCCGTGATTGCAGCCGATAATTACTGTTGTCCTCATTGTCGTGCTTGTGGATTGCGCTGAATAGAATGCGCACCAGAGCAGACTGGAAGAACATTATCGGGTTGACAACATGCTTCCTCTTGCCCTGCCGTGCCACTACGCCTTACAACCACACTCGGTGACGCTAGCACGCTGTGACGCAAAGACGAACGCCTGTGCCGCTTTAATATTGAACTTCGTGGGACGAATATGCTGCGAAAAATTGACGAATTTTGCCCGGCGGGTGCTACGCGCGCACAAGGCGAGCGTGCCTTAGGGCGAAGTTCGTCAGTTTGTCGTCACATAATTCGCTCCATGGAGTTCAGCCTTTACAGTGACTCTCGCCGAGCGTCAGCGTGTGCGCAGCTTGGGCCGGGCCGGGGACCCACTATCAATGACGTCACGCGCAGGCCTTGTCTTCTTCGTAATACTGGTAGTATACACTCAAGAACGTTTGAAAGTGGGCTGCACCGGCTAAATTGCCTACTACGGCGTAGATGCCAGGCGACTTTCTGATTAAGTATTCATATTGTATTTTTGTTTAATTCCATGCAAGCATGTAGCATTTCTAGGTTATGTTACATGCTACTCTATGATTCTAGATTATTTTTTATTGCGAATATTAAGGTTGATTGTGCGAATATATTTTAGTTTTACTTTGAGCGACGGAGGAAACAGTGTTCGGGCATCCTTGCAAACGACAGCCAGGTTGCATTAAAGAGGCGAAAGAAATATGGGGGGAGCAGCTCGACGAACTTAACCCGCAGCGAGTCACGCCTGCGCTCTTGGAAATTACTGCTGCAGGTGATTCCGGAGACATGTCAGAGGAACGAAAGAAAGAAGAGAAAGATAATTCATATTCTAAGCACAGAGTTATAGTCTGTTGTTCTGGATCCGCGAGGTGTCTGTTACTTGTCAAAATGGTTTCTTCCTGGAGGTGTCAGCGCCGACAATAAACAATGTTTCCACGAAGGAATTATACGGACGCAAAGCAAGAGCTTCGGTTAATGTTAAGCATCCTGAGATTTAGAACTTCTACAGCTCTGTAAGTTCGTCGCTTCGAAAACGAATTTCAGCTTTCTTATTCTTTAGCCTTCTTCGAACATTGCGCCACGTCTGCGCTAATTTTACACGTACACACGTATGTACGTGACGGGAACAGAAACGACTTACAAATAAATCCACGCTTGCGCAGAATGGAAGTCAATCTTATCTCAAATAAAGCAGTCATTACGCATTTATTACGTGAAACATTTTATTCTATGCCGAAGGAAATTGACTTTCTGTCAAACGCGCGTCATATTATAGAATTCACAACCAACCTTATCTCTCTTTGGTTATCCTCACGCAAAGTTAGCTATTGCAAACGACAAATATAAGAGCCTGCCAATTGACAAATTCACTTGATATAGAAAAAAATAAATAACGCGTTTTCTTTTTATTTTTTTTTTTTTTGCAGTGCATTTGGAAATTAGTCATTATGGATTGAGCTCGACGAATGACAAGGACGGAAACACCTTTTTACCCAAAATAAAGTCCCCGACGTGACACTGAGCACAACTTTTCAACTGCTCACGTCGCACTTAAATACACGTATATGTGTCCCATCGGAAGTGCACAGGACTTTAGGGGAAGGAGGAAACGCGATTTCAGCATCTACCCTGTGTTCACTCCCAAAGTCGGGGCCTTGCTTTCCCGGTCATTCCGTCACGTGTACTTGGTCCCCAGGGAAACATGCTGCGCTGCCGCTCCTGGTCCCGCCTCCCCGCAAGTGTCGTTCTGCGTGCACTCCTGACTCCCACCGGCAGTCCCGGAGGGAATCCCAGGAGAGCGAGTGCTTATCGCGGCGTGTCTGGGGCCTTATGCAAATGCGGGCCCCGCGGAGAATTTCGCTTCTCATCGGAAACATCGGAGCGGAGGGAGCCAAGGTTTTGTCCAGGTTTACTGAGGGAGACTGCCGAAAACAACCGGATGCCCTCTCGGACGCCTCTCTCTCTTTCATTCTTCATTGTGTAAATGCGAGACGGTTATCTCGAAAGCGCTACTCCTCTACGTCGCTGCGCGCCTCTAGGTGTTTTAAGAATAACGACTTAAAACAACGCAAGAAAAACAAGTAATGGCGGAGAAAAACAGTTTGAACTTCCTCTTGTGCGCAACCTAGAAAAGAAGTACGTCGCAAAGAAAACAAAAACAGAAAATAGCTTGATCATCCTGACAAAAGCCAGGGAGCACAGAATGTGCCCGCACCAACTACACATAGAGGCCCGTTCACACACTTGCGGCTCCTCTGGGCAGTGTGCCTTCAAACCTCTTAAAATTTCTTGCGACGAGAGAGCGCACTGGCACGCAGGCGCAATATATGAGGTGACCCTGGAACAGCATTTCACTAGAGCCAAAGTTTTGGTGCGTTTGCGAAATCCGATGTACGTATTACCTATGAGTATTGGTCGTTCTTAAAACTGTCAAATGATTTTCAAACCCCTCCCCCCCCCCCCCCCCCCCCAAAAAAAAAAAAGAAAAAAAAAAGATGATTGAAAAACAAAATATACGGGTTGCAAGTGTGTGAACGGGCCTTGACGCTCCCATCGTGCCGCTCGTTCATAAAGGCCCGTTTACACGCTTGCACCTGAGTGGGACCGAGTGAGACAAGACCGGTTTTTAAGCCTTTTACGACGACTTAGGTCCAGGTGCGCTGCTGCGGAGCTGGTCCTACACCGTCGCAAGAGGCTTAAAAGCCGGTCTTGTCTCAGTCGATCCTACTTGGTTGCAAGTGTGTGAACGGGCCTTCACACTCGTCCACGACACTCGTTTATAACGCTCGTTCATGACGCTCGTTTCTGACGCTCGTTCATGACGCTGGTTCATAACAAGTTGCTCATAATAAAACGACTTATAAAACACCTTCTCTGTCCATACATAAAACTAAATCGAGTGGGAGCGAGAATTTTCGGCGTGGCTCAAGTTTCGAACGCAATACGGGTAGCACTAGAAACTGAGAGAGAGGAGGAGAGAACACTGAGGAGCTCTGGTTGGAATGGTCAGGGGGCAAACGCAAAATTAGCTGCCTTCGTCTCTACTCACTCTTCGAAGGCGTTCGACGGGTGCAGTGGAGATAGAGGTCTACCCACTGATCACTCCAACCAGAGGCCGTTGTTCCGACGTTTCTACACGCTCTCGTTTCCTACTCTCTCTAAATTTTTGCCCGTATTGCCCGAACGGATTAAGTCGCCCGGATGTCGGCTTGGCTACCTGAACGCGACGGCACCGGCTCAAATTATATCGCGAAAGCGCTCTTCGGTTCTTCAGATCGATAAAACACGCGGGAGAGCATATTTGACGTGGGGCGAGGAAAATAAAGAAAGAGTTTCCCAGTTTGTTCCCGGGTTAGCATAATGAGGGCGTAAAGCCGATTTGGAAGAAATGGATGGCGTGGATGCGAAGCATTACTGAAATGAAATGTCCCGAAGCAGCGCCTCCTCCAGCGTCCCCTACGTCTTTCGGTGCGAATTGTTTAATGGAAACAACCGCCACGACCTTGGTTTCTTACAAAGAAATGTTCTGTTTTGGGTGAAACGGCATTTATTAGATTAACAAAATATATACGGGCAATGCTTCGCCCGCAACGTCTCATCCCTCCGCGACGTGAGATCTCTCTGACATCACGGGCAGTCCAGGGAGGGACATAAGTCCGCCCCTGGTAAAAGTCGAGCTCAGAGTTGCAGTGTCCACGGCACCATGTCGCTGGAAAAGGAGCCTTTTTTTCGGGATAGCACCCAGTCTATATTTCGCTCCAAAAACAGTGCCTCTACTTTTTTTCCCACAAAGCCATTAGGGCAGCCACAGCGCAGACTTTAGGTATACACATATCTCGAGTTTCTTCGTTCGCCGAGCTGTAGCTGGCAGCGATTGGCTCTCCCGAGTGCTTTGCGGGAAAGCAGTCGCTCCAGATTTCCTCTGGCTTAGCCCCGAAGAAGCCTTTTAGCGATCGGCTGCCACTCCGAGGCTTCTGCCGGAGATTCTTTTCCAAGGTGCAAGCTGCTTCGACTGCCACCGTGTTTTGTTTCGACATCACGATCGCCCGCTCCACTTTCCCCTTTGTCCGCTCTCTCTTTAAGCAGGAGCCGAGACAGAAACGCTGCGGGTAGAAAATCGGATGGGAAAGCGGCGGATCGTGGCACGAATTGCGAAGAATAGATATTCGGGAAAAGAGCGGCGGCCCGCTCTTGGAACGATAGGGGCGCACCCGAAGCGAAGCCCCCTTTTGTTTGGATCGGAGAGCGAACATCAACGGAGGCGCTGTTTCGCGGTATACGGTATTTTCTGTAGATGTGGGCTATTTTCCCATCCCATGGCGCTTCTGGCGTCCTCAGCCGATGCCTACGTTGGTCAATAAACAGATGTCGTTGTTTTTTCTATACGTGTGGCGCGATCGTACAGGAAGCGACAACAAGCCATTGTTTCGAAACAAAAGTTAGGGCGTGTTCCCATTTTCTGCGCGCGGGCCGAACGACAAGTGTACGCCTCTTCTTCTTAAACTTAAAGTAAAACGTTGGAAGAAAAAAAGCGCCAATCCCGCGGGCTTTGGTCGTCGGCCACAGTGTGGTCATTGAGAGCGTAAGAACTGCGAGGCATGGCTTATTCTGTTTACCCTTCATGATCGGCTCTTGGGCGTTCTGATTGGCTAGTGTCGTAGTCTGATTGGCTGCAGAGCGATGACAACATGCTCGGAAGTCGCCGCGCACTGCGCTTCTTACCTTGCGAGTGACGGCGTAAATATGCATTTCTTACGCACGTCGAAGTACACCCTTTGACTTGCCTGGGCTGTTCTCTGCCCGTCAAAAGTGTCTAGCCTGTGGCCGAGAGTCAACGACACAAAAGAAAGGAAAAACAAAACAAAAACAGGGTCATGTGCTAAGAAACGCGCAGCGCAGTACATTGGTTCTGCAACGTCAGTTGTGTACGAAATACCCGTGACTTGCGGTAGAGCGTACGTTGGGCAAACCGGGGGGTGTAGAAATGAAGGGGGCACATGAGCATGCCCTGTCTGTCAGAAGCTCCACATCGGGCAATCTCGCCGTTTATCGTGATAGGTGCCCCCCTCTGCGCCTAATCTGGAAAATACGAGAATTGTAGGAAAAATTGAAAAAATAAAACTGGGAGAGAATTGTTTGAGACCCACTGCGTAGGAGCAGGGCGAGGATAGCTGTGCAAGTGCACCGTCGGTGTACTTAACCAAAGAAAGAGTTTATTTTTTTTTTTTTCCGAGTGCGTATAAATAGTGGGTGTCTTTTCAATAAACGTTCAGCTGTAAGTAGCGCTTCGTCCTGTTCCTTCTTTATCGTGTCCACGTATTTTTGAGGCGTTTTTTTACGTAAACACGTACAAACTATAGCCAACTTAGCCATTTTATTACTACTACTACTTTTTCTTCATCGGCGTTCAAAAGGCAGCCATTGGCATGTGCAGATGTTATACACTCATTGGATGATGATGGTTATCGAGGGGGCCAGACTGAACGTCGCCATTTTTTTTTGCTTATTGCAGAGTTTTACCGCTCGAAAATATGACTTTCTGAGCTTTGGATACGGCGTGGGGAAGCTCGGTGATATTGTTTTGTTTTGTCGTGAACTGTTTGCGTGAACATTTCTCGAGGACGGAAAACCGTTTTCTTAAGACAACGCTTCAGCCGACTGGCAACAGTGAATTAAGCAACAAGATGGCTGTCATTACACCATGAAAGCGAAGCGTAGCTCTTTTCGTCACAGACAGATTTAAGAAACGCATTATCTTCTCACTTCGTGGCCTTCTTTTTAACTGATGCTCATTGGCTGTGAGGTGCACTCTAAAAAAAGTCAGTGCGTCTACTTTCACGCACAACACTCGGAGAGCCAATCACCGCAGCTTACGGAGGCAGCTCAACGAATGACGATGCCGAAACATATGTTTACACTAAGAAACGCAGTCTGAGTTGTGACATTAAGCAATGCAAGCGTGACGTTTTGCATTGCTCACTGTCACAACTCAAACTGCGTTTTTTGGTCTAAACATATATTTAGGTATCGTCATTCGCTGAGCTGCCTCCGTAAGTTGCGCTGATTGGCTCTTCGAGTGTTGTGCGGGAAAGCGGACGCACGGGCTTTTTTTAGAGTGCGGTAAAGAGGTGCTCGTAACTCCCTGCGTTTCTTTCGGTTGGACATGCGCGTGGAGGGCATTGTGGACAGTCGCACACCCGCTTCGTTTTGCTAGAGTAAAGCCTTGTTCAGACAGTTGCGTTTGACTGTGTTTGACTGCGTTGCGGCTGCGAGAAACCAGGACATCCCTGCTGCTTATATTGCGTAGCAAGGTGATTCCTTGAATTCGATTCCACGCAGATGTACCGGTGACTCGCTTTCGGTTCTCAACGCAACGCAGTCAAACGCACTCAAACGCAAGCGTCTGAACCGGTCTTAACTGTATAGACTCTGCTCTGCGCTTTGCCAGCACTGCGCGCCACTTGCGAAATCTGCTGAGGGGCGTGCGTAACGTCGACAGCAGGCGCCATTGCTTCCTCAGCTTCGCCGTTCATTCCGACGAAGTGCCGGGGAAGGATGGTAGCGTTTGCAGTCCACTCGAGCGGTTTCCACACTGGACACACCGCGGACGAAGTTAGAGAGCTCTACATTTGACAGCAAATAGTTTAAGGGCAACATATTATTGGAGACAAACTGATAAGCCACCAAACCAGGATTGTTTGTGGCGCCCGAGCATCTCTCCCTCCCTCCGCCGACGAGCTGACGTCGCATCGCCGCATCGCCGTCTTCGTCGCGTGATGCGTCAACCGGGGAGGAATCTCCGGGATTTCTCCCTCGTGGGAATACCGTTTTACGGGCGCTCGAAGATACCTCGAGATCTGACTCGAGCCAACAGCAACGCTACAGCGCTTCCCTCCAAGGAAAAAAAAAAAAAGAAAAAAGAAAGAAGCACAAGTTTTGTTGCGTAGCGGTTTCAGGCAGCGGGAAGTCGATTCCGTCCAAGACGGGCGTGGAGCCGTGTCGAGCGAATGCAGGAAAATGCGCCCGCTCGACGATTCCCGAGGCAGAAATTGAGAAACGCTCCGAGTTAACGTGAATGGATCGCCCTGCACGACCGGAGGGCCACGGAAAGGGACAGGTCGGAGAGGGTTTGTCGTGCCGAGAGGAGAAGCGAAGGGCGGCGCCTATACCCGGCCCGTCATTTGGGGATCGAACCAGGTCTCATGGTATGGCTCGCCCGCACGCCATCGGCGCTGGAGCGCGGGACCCTTTCAATAACAAGAGGGTGCGGCCTCAGCACGCAACCTTTTTTTTCTTTGTTCGGAAAAATGAAAGTCTCCCGAGTTGGCAGCCTGGATGAGTCCGCTCAAGTTTCCCGGATGAAAAGCGCACTTGCGTGCTTTCCCCAAAAGTAGCGACATTATTTACCCAGCTGACGCAGCGCTATATATGGGGATGCAAGATTTGAGAGAAACGAAATAGATGGACTACAGCCGACGACGCTACTGATTAACTTAAGTGGCTCTGCTGTCGGCGCGGATCATGCGCAGACGCTTCACCCGAATCAGGTTTCTGCGCACGGGCAGTGCCTGCACCTGGTGTGGGAAAAGGCGGACTGGCTTGGAAGCAGCCAGGTCCTATATCATGAGCCGCTTAGACACCCCTTGGTCACCGACGTGCATTTCTCTGTGCGAGTCTCAGCGATGACGCGCGCGTTAAAACAAAATGCAGCGTGGCCCTCTCCCCTCCCCCAAACCAAAACCAAAAACAATAAAACGTGTGTTTTTATTGTTTTTTGCTGCAAAAGTAAATTACTACGCACCGCCGAACTTTCATTCTCTTCTAACAAGGAAGCGCCAGCGGTCCGGACAAGATGTCAATGTTTCAGAACTAACCGTTATCTTATAGAGAAGTTATATAAGTGATTTTATGACAAATATAAACGGGCAAAATGGGGTCCGTTCTTGGTAACTGGCGCCACTCAGCACCATGCAATGTTGGCTTCATGTATTCCAGGGCTCCATCGGCCGCCATTTTTCAACTGAAAATATCAAAAAATCACTCGTATATTTTTAAAAGGATAACGGTTAGTTATGAGATTTTGGCATCTAGTTCGGGCTGCCAGCGCTGCATTTTGACAGGGAAGGAGCGTTCGACGATGCGACATTTTACGATAAAAAAAACCTTGTAACTTTTTTTTTTTTTTTTTGGGGGGGGGGGGGGGGGGAGGGGTGGAGGGGAAGGGAGAGACTTCGCTTAAATTACGTGGCTTTTAGCTTGCTCGTCATTGTGCGTTCCGGACCCTAGCTTTGGCTGTAGTCTATCGTACAGCGAGACAAAGTGTAGCAGCCGTCTGGACTGCAGATCCCCATGTTCTTCCCCCAAATGTGCCTCGACACAGTTGTCGGTTTTCGTCACCTGTAAAACAAGATGCACAGCATCACCGGACTTCAATCATTCTCTTGTCTCGTTTCCCTCTAGCGTGGCTAGGAGACTACACAGAGCCTCGAGGCATAAAGAAATTCCTCTGCGTGCAAAAGTGACGCGATTCCTGCCCTCGACGCCGTTTTCTCCTTTGGTCTCTTTCTTCCTCGACTGCGCATAACGCCATCTTGGGGGACAAGCGCCGGCTAATCTCGGCGTCATGTTCGTTCACGAAAAGAGGCGAAGGGCTTGCTCGTGTGCACGGTGTAAGTTCGCGTGGCACGCGCCATCCACTCGGGAGTAAAGGGAAAGGAGGTTATTGATGGCGAGGTGGCATATTCAAAGAAATGAACTGCGCTACTTTTCCGCGCACGGATTTCATAGTAGCTATTGTCCAGACGCGCAAAATAGACGTGGTCAGATTCAGTTGACGGGAAGGTAAGCGCCGAAGAGTGGTTTCGTTCGAGTATCTTCTGTGTTACGTATTCGTCGATCAATTTGGGTGTGAGTCGTACCTATCGAGGGGAGCGAGCCATGAAAGACTTCGATAATATTACCGGCAGTGAGAGCCGCGTCGAGGTCCTCAACCAGGAAGAACGGATTCTTACTCGAGAGGCGAACGGGGCCAATCGGGCCGACTTCGCCCAGTTTGGCTGCCAACGGGTAATTCGATTTTGTGCCGCGAAGGACGCAGTTAGCGTTGGCACTCCCCTCCCCCAATCACATACACACTTTTTTTTTTCTTTGACGTCATTCGCGTCCCCCGAAGCGTTGGTTCTGGCAACTGGTACTAAATTAATAGATTGCACCACCGCGGAACTTTCGTCGTTGAGGGGAGTAACATAATCTTTTTTTACAGGCACAGATGTGTGCGCAGCAACACCAAGAATAACGTCGAGTTTTGTAACACGTATCTGACTTTGCCCTTCAACAAAGGAGTAAATTGTTGGTAATAATAATGAACACGGTTGATGAAAATCGGCTTAAGAAAACGGGGACGAAGAATGGAAGGAACAGGACAGGATGGAGCTGAGCTACCGACAGAAGAAGAGCCACATGAAGAAGAAATAAACTGGAACGAAGTAGTATACTGGGCCAGTCGGTAATAATTGAACATAGTTGATAAAAATCAGCTTAAAAAAAAAAAAAGAAACAGGGACGAAGAAAGGAACAAACACGACGGAGCTGGTCATCTCCGTCCTGTCGTGTTTGTTTTTTCCTTCGTCCCCGTTTGTTGTAGCTGATTTTCATTCAAACATGTTTAACTTCTTTTCTCTTGTTTGCGGAAAGGATCGGCGCAACTTTCGTTACCGTCTTTCATTTAAAGGGATAGATGAGGGAATTAAATATCGTAACAACAGAATCTACGTTTTCAGAGGTCTCTGAGCGTAAAGCTCTCCATTGCGACCACGAACGATTGTTCTTTATTTCATCAGTTCAGCCAATAAAAGGGCGGTCAATATCATGATCCAGTAGCCGCGCAATTTCGGTATCAAAAGGGTTGGATGTCGCCACTGGCAACATGTAGCTCCCGAAGAGCCACCTACGGCAGTTTGCCAGAGGTTTCCCAGTAGCTCCCTGGAGAATGGTGTAAACCAGTTCACACTATAGCGAGCCACTAAATCAGCTACGGGTATCGGCACTCTGTTCTCCGACATTGTTGTGGGCGCCGCCATTTTGGGGCTTGTGCAAAGCAGACGCAACTGCCGATCGTCATGATTCCAAAGTGCGACTTCCTCAGCATTAGATTCGGTGTTAGGAAACTCGTAATATTTCCCTGCTCTGTCGCGAACTGTGGAGGACGGAAAAGCGTTTTCTGTGATTTCAGATAAAGCTTCAGATAACTGGCAACCACGGTCTTCAACCCCAAGATGGGCGAGTGCCATTACTCTGAAGCGTAGCTTATTCAGAGGCACTGGTTCACACACATGCGACGGTTGCGTTCACAGCAATCAAAGCGACAGAAACTACCAGAACACCCAAACAACCGTGACTGATGACCGGTTCGCGAAGCCCCTAGCTCTCGCATCGCTTGCCACGTTGTGTACGGCGAACACTTATCCCGGTGACTTTGTCCTCGTTGTCGTTTAGGTTGCTACGCAAACGACACAAACGTGTGAACCCGGAGCCCTTGGTGAAATAAAGTAACTACATACCATTACTCCCTATCTCACTCAAAAAGTAACTAAGTACGTTACTTCCTCAGTGCTGCGGTTAAAAAGGAACGCGTTGCATCAGACTGAAAGTAACGCGTTATTTTCCCGCTACTCCGAATGCGTTGTTTCCTATGAAGCGGCAGTAGGCGTTCCCAATATATGTCGTCGTTAATAATTCCTCGCCTTTTAACGGGTTCAGTAAGAAATAACTCGGGCTATACTGACATACCTTGTGCGCATGGTTTTATGGCTTATCTAAGCACGTCGTTTAACATCTGGGACATGTGAGAAAATGAACTTTTAGTCGAAGGAACAGACACAGAAGGGAACGTTTTTTTCAATAATGGTTTATGTAGCGTTTACTCGTCAAGCAAATTACAGGCAGGAGCTGCGGTGAGAAATATTATGTTGGGTTGTAGACCTTCCCTTCCCGAAGTAGCGAAACACCGATAGCCGTTACTTCATGAAAAAGTAACGCAAAGGCGTTACTCCTTCCTTCTCTTAAAAAGCAACCAAATATTTACTTAGTTACCGAAAAAAGTAAGGAAACGTTAAAGTAAAAATCTGGAGAATGTTTTTTTTGTGTGTGTGTGTGTGTATGTGTTTGGGTTTTGTTTAGTTTTCGTTCAACGCGCTCACAAGTGCCCAAGAGAGACGCCGACGAGGCCCTCAGGCCTCCTCACGGGCAGTCGGCGCCCTCCGGGCGAGCGTCCGTCCTGAGGCACGTCGCGTCTAATCCCGGCCGGGCCTCGAGGGATGGGCGCTTGGCCCGCAATTGGGAGGGGCCGACGCCAGAGCCTCGCGGGCGGCCGCTGGCACACTTGGACGCCCTCTCGGCAACCTGCCCCGCGGGGGGCTGTTCTCCTAACGGTCCCGCGGCCTGATGAGAGCGCCGCTCCTCCAGGCATCGGCTGAGAGACTCTCTCCAGAGCCTTCGGCCTCGGTCGTTCGGTGGCTCGCTGTTCCGGCAGTTCCCAGAATTACTCCGTCCAACTCACGTAGCGGCTTTACGTCACACAAAAGAAACGCTGCTCCCTCCGGACACCGTGAATAACTTATCTGCGGGCACGTCTCAAGCATGGTCGAAGCTTCAAATATGTATTTTTAAAACAAGACGCTTTTTGTATCACCAGTGTCACACGAGGAAGAAGCACGGTTCAGTCTGTGTCTGTAGAATGTCTTTTGTATAGTGTATTCTGGGCGTGTCCGCGTCTTCATACCGACCGCTCTATGCGACACTTTACCTGCCCTGTCCGATACGAAAGGGAACGCGCCAATCGACAAAGCGATGCAGATATTAAGCCTTTTCGAATGTCTGCCTTCTGCTGGAAGCTGTGCAATCCCTGCACGATGGCCGACACAAGCTGCAGCGTGACGGCGTACTTGTTTGCGCTTGGTTGGATTAGAAGTAATACTTGTTGTCTGGTGTCAGGGCCGGACTTACATCATCAAGCGCCCTGGAAAAACTTTGGCCGTGGCGCCACCCTCGCCTTTTCCTTTTTATACGCCCCTATTTACTAGGTACGACACCACGTTGTTAGAAAAGTTGTGAGTTGTGCTTTAACGCTAGCGTTTTGTAAGCCAAGAACCTCATTCCAAAAACGAACTGCGATCGAGCATATAGCGTGGTGTCGGGCTCTGCGTACAAATAAATGAAAAAAAGCTAAAAAAAATAAGTCAAAACGGGGTTCGGCGACGCTCCCGTATTGATGGCGCCCTGGACGAATGCACAGGTCGCCCACCCCTAAGGCCGGCACTGTCTCGTGTATATGTTTAGATAGCCGGGAGTTGGTCAACCGTAATGGGCGTCTGGTGTCTCGGCTCTAGATCAGAAATTTAACCAGTGCAGTACAATCGCTAGTCTGGGGCCTTTAACATGCACCACACACTGGCGATACACGACTACACGCCGGTACGATGCTCATCCAGACTGAAGCGGGAAGGGGTGGGGTTTGAAACCAGGATCCCTGGTTTCAATTTCCATACATTCGGCCACCGATCCCCCGTTATATTAGAAGGCAATGACAGCCCGTACCCAGAAAATGTGATGAACGCAGTGACATTGACCTTTTGGCGGAGACTTTAGGAAGTTCGAGGGGAACGTGTCTTTTTGTACGCTCCCCAGCCGCCCTTCCGGGCACCAGGAACACGGCTGGACACGGAGCGCCGAACATTTACCGGACGACAAGGTCCGATGTCGAATCGTTAATCCAGGCGGAATTACCCCCGCGGTTTGTGGTTTCTGAGGACGGAATTTCCCGGCGCGCCGCTTCCGCACATAGCCCACGGTGTTTTGCCGGAACCACCATCCGTCAGGCTCGCGACGTCCCACAACACGACATGCCGGCAATGTGAAGTCATTTGTTGCTATGCTTACCGGTCGCACATACCGGTCGAAGGCTGGGCACCGTAGTAGTTTTACGTCACGGATAAAAAAAAAAAAAAGAAAGAAAAGATGCTCGAAGACCGAGTCGATGTCCGGAGGAATGCTCCCTGAGCTGCACTCGGAGACGATCACCCGCAACTCGTGCGTGAGCGCGGACGATGAGCACGGATCGTGACAGACGACGCGCCGCCTCGCCGACACCCGGAAACAGAGCGCGACGTCAACTTTGTGACGGGTGACGGATTAATCCGACGCACGCGCACCGTCGTGGAAGACCTGCGCGGCACGAGGCGTGTGTGTACGCGGATGCATGCGAAAGGTTGTTGTCGCGGGAAGATTCGTCGTGCACCGAGCGAGAAAGGACGTCACGTATACGCTGCGGGTCACGGACTGCGCTGCTTCTCTTGCCTGTGCAGCGAGCAAAGGGAGCGTCCAGCTAGAAGACAAGGCCTGCGCCTTTTCCCCCCAAACGTCATCACTAGGGGACCCACGCAGCGCCGCCTAGCTTGCGTCAGAATCGCCCTCAGCGCTTCTCGCAGAGTCTCACGAGCGCGACGGTAGCGCGCGGCGACAGCAAGACGCACGCGTCTACCGCTTTGCGCCTACTTTCGTCGAGCTTCAGCGTATTTGCCACTTGGAGGGTGGCGGATATCCACTAACGATGACGTCATGAGGGGGCCTCTTCTCTTCGGTGGTATTGGCTCGTCGCTGGTCAGTCGAGTATACGCACGCAGGCACGGCGGTATACGGTGCAATCGGCGGAGGCGAGATGGCGCCTTTGGATGCGCGTGGGGCGCAACCGCAGCGCGAGCCAGTCCGCCTCTGCGCGTCCCGTCGTGGGTGCCCAGTGCCCGAGCCGTGCCCGTTGACAGAACCGCAGCGGCACTCGGCCCGCGTGCCAGGACGGAGGCGCTGGCGGCCGGGTCGGCGACGTTAAAGCCCCTTCATCTGCTTGTGCTTGTCCCGCAAGTAGCGTCAAATACGCCGATGGAAACCGAATGGCGGCGGAACACTCACCCGTGTCACGTGTCTCGCCCGTACGCACAATGGTTGGGGCTTGGAGGAGCGCTCCCTCTTAACAAGGAGCATTAGGTGTCGTTGCACACGTGAAGCACACGTCGGCGCACCAGATACTACACTGTGAGATTGTGGAAGAAGAAAGTCACGAGTAAATACTAAAAAAGGAAAGTGTCCGCGTATCATGGTAATTACCGGGCTGTGTCCCTGCAGGGCCGCGCCAATTCATTTGGCGCTTCATGAATGTTGGTTCCGAGCAGGTGCAGATGCTTGGCTTTAAGGGAAACGGCTTCCCGATCATGCGCAATGACCTCTACCATAGCCCCCTTTATTCTTAAAGGCCTGTCAATTCCCCAGCGACAGTTTCGATGGTCTGTGTAAGGAGCACGGTGGAAGTTGGAATCATCGCGTTGAGTCTGGCATTCTTCAGACGTTGATTTGACTTCGGACGTTTGTAACTAGATCTTTTTTATTTTTATTTCTTTTTTTTGGTGGGGGAGGGGTTGAGGGAGGGGAGGAGGGAGGGGGAGGAGAGACCGGCATTCAGAGAAAATCACAAACAGCAACAACCAAGTCCGAAGCACATACTTATCACGGGCCGACCTGCCATTTTGATAATTGCGTGATGGACGCCTTCAACTGATAACACAGAAAACTGCAACCTTACCGGCTGCATCACCAGTAATAAATGTTCAACTATTTCAGATGAAATAAGCGCTTTTCTTTTCATTCATTTTCAGTGTTGCACACGGAAAAACCCTTTTAGAGATCAGTTCCCACCTTACAAAACTATCGATCTGCTCGATATCGCTGATTGAGGCTTTTCGCAATGGTCGCTCTGCCATTAACCCAGAAGCGATGTCTTTTCTTAATCAAATTACTGATAACAATATGCGTGAGAGTATTTTATATATAAGATGCCCGAATATGTGCGTGCGATAAACTGAAGGACGCGTCCGCTTGCAAACAAGCATTGGCTCGATTACATCGCAGAAATCTGCGCTACACACCAGGGGACATTGACCTCTGCTCGTCCCCTTTCCTGCGCTCAGCGAGCGCGTTTCAGATTACATCGTCGTGCGCAAAACCACCTTTTAATTCCCGTTCGTCGGGAATGCTACCTCTCGAAAACGCGCCGTCACAATCAATGACATCGCGAATCTATCGTAGAAATCTACGACAGCGCCGTCACTGTTTTTTTTTTTTATGTTTTTTTTTTTTATTTTTTTCCACAGGAAGCTGCGGTTTTAAGATTATATATAAGCTTCTGGCAGTCGGTGACGGCCTGACAGGTTAGGCGTTTAGTAGACGCTGCGAGATTCCAGTGCGAGATTTCCGTCTTTGATAACACTTGGTGGCAGCAGCAGGCAAAACCCAGGCGACGATATATGTTTCGGTGGCTCCCTCTTACGGTTCCCATCAGCGACGTCAAGACCAGGATTATCGATTGCCAGCGACATGTTCGACGGTGCGTGTAAGGAGCACGATGGAAGTTTGGAATCATCGCGTCCTTAAACTGACACCGTCCCAGTTGACAGTCTGAGATTCTTCATATTTCTACGAATGAAAGTCGGATTCATCATATTCGAGACATCATCGCGAGCGTTTGGCCAATCGCGGCAGCGACGCTTTAGGTCGCGCACATCGCCAACAGTAGAACACAGGCGATTCTGGCTGCTGCTGCTCTGTTTCCCCGATTACGATGCGGTGAGCGACCGGCAAAGGGGCTTGGAGCATCAATGCCCTGCGGCCGACCGAGAGCGACAGCGACGAGTGCATCCCCCATCCGCCCTCCGGAACATGGGGGAACAAAGCAAAGCGACGTCGGGGCCAACAATCACCGCGGCGACGGAAATCGATGGAGGAGACCGGACTTCTGACACAATTTCCACGTCGCCGCTATTGAGGGAATCCGGGCCGCGTCCTCGTCCCCCGCAATGCTCGATCCCCCGCAAGAAAAAAACGGATGGGCGGCGCGTGGGCACCACAGCTGTAGAGGAAAGGAGGCACCCTTCGATAGAAGTATATTTAAACGCGGTTAATTGAGCTAAAATGTTACCGACACAGGTTCCCCCGCGGACGATATATAAGTGGAAACACCCTATCCGACATTTCTCTGTGTCTGCGGGCTCTACAAGCCCTGTTAAGGCCTGTTCCCACATGCAGCGGAGCGCTACAAGCATAGCGCTTACCTCGCGCTAAGCGCGTGCTGATGGGAGCGTTCACCAGCTTTGTATCGCACCGTCAAAACTGTTGCTCATGGCAGACGATAAGTAGCTGACGGCACGTGAGGAGCGCTACATCAGCGCTTCGCTGCATGTGAGAACCGGCCTTTAGAGTACCATCTCTCAAAGAGTCCCTGTTATGGGACCCAAACTCCGTATTCCATTCCTAGTTCTGATGACGGCTCTCTGGAAAATTGGCGCCAAAGACGTTCGAAGGACTCCTCATAGCGCCCGCGATGGTATATTCTACGAACGAACCTATATAGTTAAAGTTAACCCAAAATCTAACCACTCCATTTACCCGAGGAATATTCTACGGCGTCGAGGGGCTTCTGTTACCGGCCAAGGTTTAAGTTTACAGCGTGGAGAAGTTATTCGCACAACCATGTTGGAATTTAGCACTGTTCCTACGGTAGAGTTTGAGGTAGTGGCGCAGCACGTTGATTCTAAGTCAACGTGAATGTTGGCGCTGGCATAATGTTCGAAGAAAGATTGCAATCGAAGAAATAAACTCGCAAGTTACTAAAGAAAAATATACCTAATTTTCAGTTAGCAGCTGTTGCCCTCACTGTAACTTGGGAGGTATGTAGCTACTGACATTAAAACAAATTGCGGTAGCTTAACTATTTCATTTGGTTACTTTACCTACACAACGCACCTGTAGTCTCCCTCGACATCTATCGACAGCTCAGCTCTTAGTGGGATTTAGAGAGACAGAGAGACGCACGGAACGACTGTTGAGGAATGACCGCGGAGAAATCACGCGCGACTGCGACGCCACAGCTTCATCATCATCATACTCATCATCATGTACCTCCTTCTAAGTCAACAAGGATGTCTTTGCTATGCATCGCACTCGCGCCCTTGCTAGAATTTGTTTAGTGGCAGGCTGGAACACAATTCCCAAGAACGAGCCAGAAATCGGACCGATATGGGAACGGCAAAAAATGATTCCACGCAATTAAAAAAAAAAAAAAAAAATTAATGTTGCGGCGCGACAGTTGCTGCAGTTGAGGCTTGTCGGAGGCTCCTTTTCAAGAACCACACATGGGTAGCTTCATCTTATAGAAATCTAAAATATGTGTTTAACGCGACTGTATTTGATATTTCCGCCCAGTAAAACCCCTCATGTGGCTCTCTTTTTTTTTTTTTTTTTTTTATCATACAGTGGGAACATGTGTTCGAATGTTTCGATTTTTGTCTGAGTATCGACTTGTTTTTCCGGACCAGTGTTGTAGGCGTTACCGAAAAAAAAAAATGTAACGAAATACGTTACTCGTTATTTGCAAATAAATGAAACGCGTTACCGACCTACGTTGCCTCAAAATAAAAGGAACGCGTTACCGTTTCCGATGAAAGGTAACGCACGTTATATTTGCGTTACTTTTTATTGTGAATTCGAACGTTTACGTGTTTTGAGGTTACAGCTGCGCACAAGCGCCATATTTTAAGAAACATTATGTCCGTCCAGAAACTTCACATAATTACCGTATATTTTTTGTTATGGTTCTGATTTTGGAGGTATGCGGGATGAGCGCAAGAATTTATGTAAGTTGTTGCCAAGAAACACGCTGAAAATTGAAGCGCAATTTTTTTTTTTTTTTTATGTATTCGGAAGAGGTAAGAGTAACGTAACTACGTTACCCGCTACTCGAAATAAATAATATGGTTACGTTATAAGTCACTGTTTTGAATAAATGTAACGAGTAAGTTACTACATTACCGAAAAACGTAAGGCGTTACAGGTAATGCCGTTACTAGTAACCGGTTACCTCCAACACTGCGAGTCCGGACGCATGTGTTCTGCGGCCTGCAGCGGCCAGGATTCGGACAGACTCCTTGCAATTAACTGCCTGCAGCAACAGCGGCAGAAAGAGCACGATACCTGTCCACACTCATCGAGCTGCTTCGACGCCATTTTTATGTGTAGCCTAAGCCTTTGTTTAGAGGAGTTGAACGGCGGGCAATAAGGGTTCGCGTGTGCGTCCTACGCCAAACGTGTTCCTTCTGGGCCGGAGAGTTTGGTGGACTGAATGGTGCCTTTTCTCATTTCATTTTTTTTCTTTACATATTACTGTTGTGCTGCGCATATAGGGAGAATTCACTGGCGGCCATAGCTGTGTGCACGACTGCTGAACGCGTGCTGATGGCAAGCTTCCGCAGTCCTTTTGGAGCGTGCATTTAGTACCATAAAGGTTGCCGGTCTTAGCAGGCTATTAATGTGAGCTCGTTTTGAGCATGCGCTCTAAATATCGCCTTCAAATATGGCGATCAGTGAATACCTCCTATAGGGAGTATTCACTGGCGGCCATAGCTGTGCGCGCCACTGCTGAGCGCGTGCTGATGGCGAGCTTCCACAGTTCTTTTGTAACGTGCGTTCCGCACCCTCAAGATTGTCGGTTTAGCAGCCTATTAATGTGGGCTCGTTCAGAGCATGTCCTCAGGACATCACCCACAAATATGGCGCCCAGTGAATACTCCTTATACGTGGCTCCCTCGTGACGTCATTCCGCAGTGCTACTTGTTATTCCTGTGTTTTGCTTGCCTCGGAGTTCCACTTTGATGGCCTAAAATAAAGAGTGAAATAAACAGTTAAGGCAACGGCTCGCGCAGAACACCAGGGCCGACTTGATAGAAACAGCGTCTCAGCTGAGACTGGGCGAAAGAATGCACTGCCAAAGCCAGCGCACGAGCTGAGCGTGACTCAAACCGCGTCTCAAGGCGCTCGTGCGTCCTAGCCTTTGCAGCTGCTTTCTTTCACCCAGGCTCAGCTCATACGCGGTTCTAGCACCTCGCAATCTCAGCTTTTTTTCTTTCTTTTTGCATTGCATAACGACAGAAAAGGAACCCGAAACTTCCGGAAAAAGTTTCACATAATTTTTTTAACGTATTAGGTTTGACAATTTACCGAACATAAATCGCGAATACGCCGTCAACGAAGCCATATTTGCAATTTACGTCCAACAATACCCTCGTTCTTCGAAAAACTGAGCATTTTTCGCATCTTCCGATTTGCGTTCAATTTCCAGTTGCCCCCAAGTGTTGCAGCATTTCTTTTTTCTTTTTACTATTTGGTTTGGTTTTGAGTGTATTTTGTTCGGAAGCTCTTTTTTTCCCCCTTGGGGCGTAAAGAAAGTGAGTGTGTGCATGTGTATGTTTGCGTGTGTTTTTTCTTCTTTTTTTTTTTTGGGGGGGGGGGTTGCATAGACCTTTCTTCGTTGGCGGTATTTATAATGGCGACGATGACGCCTTTGTTTTTCCAAAGTTTCGGCTCGCCGCACATTGTGTACGTGTAGGTCGCGAATCGTAGCATCACAATACTATGTTCACCTTTAAGCTGAGAATGCAGCCAAAGCTATAACGAGCGCAAGCTAACCCATTCACATGGCTCTGAGATATGCATTTCTAGCGCGAGTGCTCGATCTGCGTAAGAACACTTCAAAACAGCGGCCTCGAGCTCTCGTGCTTTTTCCATTGGCTGCAGTCTCAGCTTAAGGATGAACGGAGTATATAGACCCTTTTCTTTGCAAACGCCACCAGGCGGTGCTCAAGTACCTGACGTCCCAGCGAACTTCCGGTTCATGAAAAGGATGAACCAAGTCCACCCTAACACCGCTGCTTGAAACGCCGATGAAACATTTAACCGCCGATTCTCCGGGCGAACGTCGAAAAAACCAAGAAGCGCGAGATCTGTTCATAAATTTTGGATATTCTAGTAAACAAACTTACAGTCGGCGTACAGTCTTCGGATATTACTACTGGACGAGATTGTCACGCGTTGACGCCACAAAGCGGCAAGGCTCGCAACTACCGTACCGTTGGCCGTGCATGAACTATGGTGACGTAACAATTGAAAACGAGCGTGTTGGTTAATAGATACAAAACTTGAAAGTATAAAACAGCGAGGACGAGGACGGGAACAGGACATCTTTCATTTAGCAACAACATAAAATGGTTGTGCCAGTCTATGTTGCCGGAGCGATAGAGAGCTCGCGCTCACGACATTTTGTTTCCGTGCCCCTTTAAGCTGAGACTGCAGCCAATGTCACACGCACGAGAGCTCGAGGTCGCTGCTTCGAAGCGTTTGAGGGTGAAGCGTTTAAGGGTGAACAAAATATAATCCACTTATTTTATATAAAAAAAAAACATTATTCAGGATGATCTAGATGAAGGGGATTGGTCACGTTGATGATGTTGCTGATAATAACAACCTGAGATGAAGAGAGATTGGATACGTCGAAATTTTCTCGAGTGCTCGCATTGCGTGACAAACGTGTAGCATTGTGCGCGGATGGGGCTTGGCCGAACTGGGGCCGGGCGCACTCTCCAATTAAATCCCTAATTGAGACGAATGGGAGAATGCGTTGAGCGCAGCCTGGGGATTTCCAGCGGTGCTCGGCTCAGTCAGCGCTCTCCCTCTCAGTGGCCTGGATTGCAGTTCGGTTGCTCTAGGCACGACCATCGAATACGTCTAAATTGACGATGTGCGCTGGACGGCGAAAAGAAGCGCAATCAACCGAGCCCGGATCATATGGACCCTTACCGTCATCCCTAGGACACTCCATGCTCCCATTCTTTTTTTTTTTTTTAGACCCCACGCAGAATTTAATTCGGGTACGCAAAACTTGGGTATATTTCCTCCCGCTTCACCGATAATTCAGTGGAATGCCTGGAGTACCTGCACGATGATTCGACGTTCTTATCGGCTTGTGTGCAAATCGGATTGGCTGCGGATCAGTAGCCTGACTTTGAAATGACATTCGCTAATACCTTTGGACCGTTGATCGACGCAATTGTCCAGGAAAGATTTTTTTTTTTTTTTTTTTTTGCAGTTACGATTTGTTTTAGGGAAAAGCGTATATCTTAAGGCGTCGATATTATACCTTGTTAGTTGAAATCGGTGCTTATCATCACGTCTCAGTTCTTTTGAGTAGCGAGGTTTTGCCGCATGTGGAAACTTAGGGGCCAGGAGAAGAACTATGACGATATTGAAACCCTATGCGGAGCCCGCATCGGGAGCCAGTTTTTTCTCTGTTCTAGTGAACCGCTCGTCGAATCGGTCACGCCTCCCTTAGAACGGAGCCTGTTGGAATCATTTCAGTGTCATCGATATATGCAACCGAGCAATGATGCCTGCTTTTTGAGAACATGGTAGCAGGATGGCCATTTGTCGATGCACTCTCATGACTGTGTATTCGAACCCGAGTTCAAGTCATGCACGTTCATCAGTAGACACGGGGATAAAACGGGAAATCACAGAGGCAGACCTGATAACAAGTTACGGGGATGGGTGCGTCTGCGTGGCTTCGATTCATCTGGCGGACAAAGAGACCAGTTCTTGCGAACAGCGGCAGGGCAGATTATCGGTTAAGTGGCGATGGCGCAAAGTATTTATACCCATCTTTTTATGAAGAATCAACAGTTGAAGTTAGTGCATTGGGTTGTCATGTTCTAGCCTCTCGTCCGTGTCTAAAACCGCTACCCTGTGCTCAAACTTTTCACATCACCAACTCGCCCGACAAGCAACATTGAGGATTGCTCTTTTTCTTTATGAAACAAAGATGATTTTTTTGCTAAATATTCAGGGTAAAACAGAACAATTGGAACGCGGCAGCGCCGAGCACAGGCCTAGCACCAGCTCGCGGCAAAAGAGGACCAAACACTCGGAACTATACTTTAAACCGTTGCGGCGAAGGACTCTGCTTTTATTTTTCTTTCTGCTTTTCTGTCGCTCTCTCTCTCGCCATCTTTCTCCAGGGAAGGCTTGAGCACGCTCGTTTCACGGATCAGAGCGCCGCTGTATCTCTGAGCACGTGATGTTTTACCCCCGCCGGCAGTAACACAGAGTCTCTCTCGAAGAAGAGGTTCGGCTGGCGCTAGTATCCTATCAGGGGCGAGCGCTGCACCGGCGTTAGGCCTGGCAGTCGGCCTGTCGACTTCCGTGGCTGGAACCTAACCAAATGTGGTCAGGTGGCAGCCATAGAACACATTCTGCGTTAAAAATAATAAAACGAAACGTAGCTAGACACGCAAACTTTTTTTTTTCAATGCTTATGCAGTGACCGGAATTCTGGTGCAAGTTCGTCCAGTATCGTGTTTTAAAAAAAAGAAGCTAATTGTAAAACATGACATTTGTAACGTAGCCACCAATCACCGATGCCAAATTGTCGACTAATAACGCGTTGCTTGCCGAGAAACCATACGATTCAATGCAGCAGGCAGAATAAAGGTTAATATATGGCGACGTTTCACCGCTCTACACTCTATGTTGGAAGCCTGTTTACTAATGTCGATCATAGTCTCGACAGATGTTCGCCCTTTTAGGGATAGACGTCGGAGTGCCGAAACTTAAAGTATTATTAAAGAGCCCCTGAAAAGGAAAAAAAGTTTTTTTAAGCAGTTTGGCTGGGACACACGTGCTCAAAAATATAAATTTTACGCAAAAAAAATTTAGAGCCATATTGATGGCGAGAGATTTATTTGAAATTCTGCGCGCAAAATCCATGACGTCACGGAACGGTCATTCGCTCATCGAGATGGTCATTCGCCCCTTCCACGTCAACGTGAAGGCGAAGCCGATCCACGTCTCCTCCCCCACACGGCCAAAATGCCGAGAGAGAAAACAAGTGGAAAGGAGGTGACTACCGACTAAATCGCGTCTCGCCGTCAATATTGCTCTAAAAAAATTTGATTTTTCGCGTAAAATTAACTTTTTAACACGCGTCTCCCAACCAAACTATTAAATTTTTTTTTTTTTTTTACTTTTAAAGAATTTTTTAGAAGCACCGCGGGTTAGATGGCAGGAATCCCATGAGACCTCCATCTCGGTCGGGAGCTTAGAGCGCATAACAAACCGCTCACTGGTGACCTCTATCTGTATTGTGCTTTGCCTCGGCTCAGTTATCGACCCGGAGGGTTTTCTCGTCACTAATACCGGAGGCAATTATCACCTATTGTTTGACCGATGATCGCGGCGCCGGGCGGATCCAATACCGCCGGAAAGACCAGGCCTTTCCTCCCAAACGTTATCACTAGTGGATCGAGGCGGCGCCGCCTCGCTCGCGTCAACATCGCCGCCAGCGTGCGTCGTGCAGCGTCTAAAGGCTCTGTTATACGGAGGGAAAGCCGTCTGCTCTTTCGCGCAGGCCGGTGGCGTGACGTCACCTCGCCGCGCTCTGATTGGAGGATGGCTCCGGGCGGGAGCTCGGGGGTAAACAAAGCGGTGTCGTCTCTTCTCCGCAGCCATTGGGAAAGGCCTTTTCTGTGGCTCTCAGAAATCCACTGCTACTGCTTGAACGAGGACGCGGCATACGGAAAAAAGAGACCGGAAATACCTCGAAATGTACGTTACTTCGTTTGACGCGAAAGAATTTACCCTGGGAGCATACGAAGCACCAATATGGGTCCCGGTCTCCGGCGGTCGGATGTTGATGTGAGTCCCCCCAACGTCAGCACGGTGATGTGCGACGCGAGTGAGCCTTTCTACTTTTTGGCGGAGACCCTTTTTCGCCAGCAAGTGACTCGGTGTCTCCGTGAAGCATCGAAGTGTAGCTACAGCCCTCTTCGGCGAGCTGAACGGGCTGCCGAGCTTTCGAAGGCCGATCTCCCGCAGCGCTGACACCCGGAGAACCGCGCCATGGCGCTCGCTAAGGTGAGTTACGTCGTCTCTGTACACTTCGCATCATTCACAAACAGTTCAGTTGCACGTGAAAGGAGTATAGCAAAGTAAAACGGAATGTTACGGAAAAGCAGCGGATTAGGCGATCGGTGTGGTACGACCGAGCCGAGTGCGCAGTCGTCTGTTTTTATTCTTTCCCCCCAGCGACAGATGGGAGGCAATCTCTTGATCGAATGACGTTTTAGCGAACGCCCAGGTTTCATCGAATGACAGTTTAGCGAAAAGTCGGACGCCGCGAAGCGGCGTTTTCGGGTGGGCCAAATGAGTTCACATTTTTGTTATGATCCGCCGCAGACTATCGCCGCGAAGCGGCGAAAGCGCAGCGCGGCGGATGGATTAACGCGCGCCCCTGTTATTCGCTAAAACGTCCATTCGCTCAAATGTCGCTGTTCGCTAAAATGTCATTCGCTCATGTGACATGGACCCGTGTTCCATCAGTCGCGCGCCGCTAATTTGTTTCACCATAAAGCGCCAGTGAGGCAAACGCTGCGGGGACGAGTAGCATGTTTTCGTACCTGCCTACTGGTTTTCTTAGGTCCGTTAATCTGCAAGTGCTTGTGTTCCCCCTACCCCATCATTCCAACAGAATCCACCGGCTGCCGGGCTCGGAGGACATGTTGCAGGCCCCGTGTAATGCCTTCGGCGCCTGTGCGACTTCCAGGGGGTCTGCGTTTCACGGCCCCGTTACCAGCTGGGAAGTTCTCCATAGAGGTAAGATTATGAAGAAACCACTCTATGCACTCAGAGGTAGCTTTCAGAAGTTGTGGACGCCAAATACAAATGCTGATATCTTTAGTAAAAAAAAAAATTCATATTACTTGCTTTATGACTTATACATCTCTATTTTGCAAGCCACATATGGCAGGGAAGTGTCGCATTATCTCAACTTGGTTGCTCAAGGCACTGAAAAGCTACCTGTTGCAGACGACTGTACCGTTGTCATTTATTATATGTTATTCCTTGGCACCGGGGGATTGGTGGCCGAGGGGGCTTCCACGCACCAGCTCGGAGAATGTGGAGTGAAAGCTCGCGCTGCAGGACCCAGGATTGTGTGTTCAAGCCCCACATTTGCCCGTTTCGATCTGGATGAGCATTGTACCGGCGTGCGGTCGTGTATCACTACTACGTGATGCACGTTAAGGGCCCCAGGCTAGCGGTCATCTACAGCTGGGAGAGTCATCGCCCGTCGAGGCAGATTGAGTTTGAGACTGTATAAATATACACACAACCCGATTCCTCGGCACGCTGCTGGTATTGCTTTGCTGATGTTTGGACGTTTTTTTTTTTTTGTCGTTGAAATGACTACTGTGGTGCTTGGGTGAAATAACCTGGTCAATTACCTCCTCGGCCGTAGTGCGTCGTTCACTTGTTACTCTCTTCTCTTCTGGTTAATGTGGCTCAGATAACAGTCATGAAGTCAGCCCGGTTGAAGTTCTCTCGACGCCACATTCTCACATCTCTGGCCAATCATCCTGCTTTCGCGCAAAACTCACACACCTTGTCTTCTTCGATACTCCCGAATGCGCCTCGGTCGCCCGCTCCGCCGCTAATTTCAGTCCCGTGCCCACTGTTTTATGACAACCTCCTTGACATGACAAATCTAGCTTCTGTATCTGGCCATCAATATGGGATAGTGCTCAATTTGTAAACTTGATGTTTCAAAGTAACAGGTCGAGCTTCCTCCAGCATCTACCAGCAACCAAGCAATGACAAAAACCAAAGCTTTAACTTCCAAGACTAAAAACCCAGGACTATGAGAACACGCTGGCCAACCCTGCTGAGGACAAGCCAGGATGAGGACAAGCCAGGAGTGGGACAAGCATGTAATCTCATTATATGGAGAGGTGTCCTCGAAGTTCCCAGCTTTAAAATTGTGGTAGTGTTTGAGTTGGTTTAAGTTCGAGTCTCAAAAGAGCCAATAATGCAATGTAATTTATTTTGATTTGCATCCCTTGGATTCTGGCAGGTGTTCGGTACGAAGGGAATGGAATAGACATGTTCATTTATGCATTCTGTTGCTTCAAAATAGGCTTTCACTGATTTTAAGTTGGTAATGGCATGGGAGGACAAATACGCTGCTCAGGGTGTAACCGGATCGTTTGACTACTGGGACGACTCTTTTACAGGGGACGACATCCTGTCCAGCACCAGCTTCACCGTCTGGGACCAAGTGCATGAGGGGGTCGCACTGCAAGCACATGAAAGGAGGGCACTGCGACTTTGAGGTCAAGCTTGTACATCTACCATTACAGAGTCCTAAATGGATGCCAATTGCTACTGATGACCTTATGAAGGTGAAACGTCCCTGGATCTAAAGGGAAAATCTGATTGAAGGCGAGCTGGCTTGCTCTTTATGTTTATACAGCCTTGATGGAGATGCGCCGAAGGCGAGCTGAAGTTGTTTCTGACTTTATTCTCTTACGACTTGAAAGTAATCTGCCTACTTCATGAACTTTGAAGATGCAAAATTTGTTTCCGTAACTGTCCCACTTCAACGTAATGTGCACATTGAAACCTATTCCTTTTCTTTTTCTGTTTTTTGGCGATAAAAAAAAGCCAACGAATCTCCCTCTTCCTTTTCGCAATGGGGAGGTGTGGAAGATTGATTGGATATTTTATATACGCAACCAGTTTCATAAGTGAATGAAGATAAAAGCAGAATACATGTTCACAGATTATTTGTGAATCCTTAGACTTGGTGAAGTGAGTAGTTTATGTTCGAGTCATGTAATTATAAAGTCAAAACCAGCTTTAGTGCATTTTTAAGAAGCCTTTTAGACCTGAGAGTTCTGCTTTGACTCGGCAATACACAACTCACCTTTGTTATTCCTATAGCACAGCCGAAACTATAAACACGAGCATGTTGCCTGACCAATGCTTGAACTGCCGTGAAATCGACGAAGTCCCTATCCTTCGAGAACAAGTGCCAACGGGGATAGTCGAAAGACCAGGGTATTTATTGCACACGCATACTTGATTTCAAGCTTGTAGATTGAAGTAATTGTTTATTGAATCCATTCTTAAACCTGTTTGAGATTGTATTGGTTCATATTCACAGTATATTTATTTTTCATTTCAGCAAGGAATAATTTAGAGACAGATGTTGGTGTTCAGGCGTGATGCTTTTATTTTCGTAACATGCAAGAGTGCAAAAAATTAGACTTGGCTTTGTAAGCTGATTTTTTTATGTATTCTTCCAAACAGCATAGCAAGCAATAAAATAAGGGCTACAGCTGCAAAAGTGGCTACACCTGGCATCTCATTTGTTTTATAGCGTGTACAGGTGAGACACTATACTCCGTTTCACGGTCACTTGGCAAACATTGCGACCCAATAAGAGCATCGGAGCCAGGCACATGACAACACTCCACGGTCGAGTCCTCGTTATCGCCACAGCAAGAGCGTCATTTGCAACAAAACATAGTTCTAGGTTTTTTTTTTTTTTTCTCTTCTTCTTTTAGTAGTGTTGCTGTCGGATTCTTCGGACCGCAACACTGCACGACACTGAAGAAAGACTAAGACATATGTTACTTATTAACGACACTTAATATAGATCAACACTTTTGAGAAAAACATGGCTTGTGATCGACGTTCAAACAATCGTAGCCGTGAATCGACCACTTCCGCTCAAAACATCGCCCTAGCATTAGCACCCGCCACAGATTCATGGGCAAATTGAGCATGTGGTTGCCTCATAAAAGTGTTACTGAAAACCTCGCTACTCTAGCGGACGGCAATGTTGCTGCAGTGGACGTCCATCCGAATTCGTTGGGTTTCTGAGCATACGACAGCCGGTTCTGGTGGGTGGTCCTTGCATTTGGCGCGGTGACACGGGCGCTCCTGTGACATGCTGCCATGTGCCTCGCTCCGACGTTCTTACTGGGTCGCAGGAGCCTCCACAGTTCACCAAGCTATCGTGAAACAGAGTGTAGACTAAGTTGTCTGCTAATGAAAGTAGCGTTGCCAGCATCATGTATTATGTATGAAACAGTGTATACTTCGAGAAAACAAATAAAGCCATTCATCCTTTCCACTGATTGTTTTGGTTCATTAGTAAAACTTGGTTCAGTGAACTTTACATTTCAGCATTAGCATGGACACAACAGGTAAGGTCAATTACAAGTGCTTTAGAGCAGTCCAAACAGTTTCCAAGTGTCTCATGCAAAGCAGCTGACATGGTATTACCCCCAGGAAAGAGACGAGACCTCCTTGATGAATTTACTTCAGCCGCAAGGCACACCAAACTGAATATTGGCGTTTCTAGGAAATTGGGATCAACCAAACAATTCCATGGAAAGGTACACCACCAACAGCTTTGGTGTGAGGGTGAGCCCTATCAGCAGCGACGATACTGAAGCCTCGCAAGCCACCATCACTAACACATGCGAGTAGTCACTCAGTGCCTGGCATACTTGGGCATTGATGCAACAAGGAAAGATTATCAATGAGTGGACTAGGAATGTGGATCCAAATGGGACTTTCTTCACAATCGCTGTATGACCACCATCTGTTGGAGTGTTTCTGGATGTCAACAGCCCATCTGGGACCTAGAAATGACAAATGATGTTAGAAAGTTTGTCACTTACACACTCAGCCCCAGTCTGCTGAGCGAACAAAACAAAAATATGTACATGTTAGCCAGTGTTTACTCCCGTGTCAATTCCATGGGGCGCTCATTAGCTAGGCTTGGATAGTGCACGATATCCGAATTTTCATCTTGGTATGGGAACGAAAAAGGAGACAAGCGACACACAAAAACACGTCAGACACTGACAGCGTCGATGTGGTTCGAAGATACACTGCGCAACACATTTTGCAGAAAGGCGGCATCGGTACTTCGTTGGCAATTCACTCATACTGGGTAATGTGAAACGGCAAATTTGTACTGTCCGAGTTGGTTCACTGTATTACACGTAACAGCCATTCCAACTGCATTCCTGAAAGAAAAAAAAACAAAAAAAAACGATCGCGTTTTTGTGGTAAGTTTTGAGCTCTGTGCTTTTCTACAGCGCCATGATTACAACCGTAGACTGAAACTACTGTACCAAATACGATGTATGACTATACTGCGTCTCATCTAAGTGCGAACGAAGAGAAAATTACAAACGCGAGAACGCACTGCAAGATCGCACATGGCAGCTATGATCAAAGCTCGGGACTCGCCCATGTAGATTTAACTTCGATCGCATTTAAAATGAAACGGAACATAGTTTATACGGCCTCCGTGCAGTTTCGAGTCGAAATTCCTAAATATCACCTGCGAAAATGGGCTTCGGAGGATCGCGAAAACACCACATTCTCGGCTGTTTTTCGATTAATAGCGCCTATCGACTCCGCCACACAAGATTTCTAAAGACCTGCTAGAAGGCAAAATCTGTTGTGTTCGTAAAGGAAGCACAAGATAAAAAGCAACTTACCGGTACAATCGGGCGGCGGTCTCGTAGTGACCGGCGCAACCGGCGTTTCAATCGCGAGGCTAGGCAAGCGCCTTCTTTTGATGCTCTTCGTCGTCTTCATCTTGGAATCTTCGAAATGCTTCTAGCAGACGACGGAGGAATCGTAAGGGGCACAAAGCTGCTCGATCTTGTGGACTCGGCAAATTTAAACCGGGCTACAATAAACAAAAGACTCGCGGTCGCCGCTACAGCACGGCCGCCATGGCCGACGCCGATGTTTGTTTACCCCCCGGCCTCCCCGACATGTGCGAGGGCGGAGCTTAGCCGGAATCGTCATCAACCTCCTCTCCCGCCTTCGCGCCTCCTTTCTCATGCGCAGAAGACGAAAATGAGCCCACTTGCGAGGCGTATACTCCGACGTAACGCGCGCGCAGGCGAACGCTGGCCGAAGTCGGCTACGTCACGTCAGTCACGCCGCGCGCGTCAAAAATTCGGCCCTGGCGACTCCCGCGGCTGCGCGTCGGTGGGCCGCCGGCGTGGCGCATGCGCAGAATCTGACTACGAGGGCACGTTTCCTGCGAGAGTGCGCCACTTCCGGTTCCTTTTCGTTTCGAATAGCAGACGAGAATGCTCGCGCTTCTTGAGCGCCAAGTTCGAGCGATGGCGTGGACGTACCTTGCTCGACGAAAACTCGCGCTTGCACTGTTGGTGCACCACCTGCGCCGCAAGCGTAGGCGATCAATGTACATACGGTACATCTCCGAGAAGCGTACGGTCTACGGTACTCAAGCTTCCTCGTGTCGTAGACACACGGGTGAGGACGAATTCCTTCGATGAGCTTCTCGACGACCGAGTCCGATTCTTCAAACATGACGCCACACGGAGTGGTGCTCCTGTCGTCTGCTATTGCTCGCATTCGCCGCACTTCCCGCGCGACGCCTGCCGGGAGCCAGCGCGTGATGCATCCTGGTCCGGCGTCGCCGGCGCGTCCGGCGCGGAATACGGCATGCTCCATTTTGGCGTCGAGACGGTCAGGCTGCGTCGAACGCCGCCGGTCGCGTCGGTTACGCCACGACGCCGGAGTATAGAGCGTCGGGTTTTCGCCGACGCGACGTCGCTGTGACGCGCTCGCACGCGCGCACGCGTTACGTCGGAGTATAACAGAGCCTTAACAGCGAACGCCACGCTAGCACGCGTCGACGCCAAGACGGACCGGTGTCCCGTCGAGCTTTGGTGTGTTTGCCGCTTGGGGCGGGGCCACTAAAGATGACGTCACGCGCGGGCCTTCTCTTCCGCGTAATACTGGCGTATCTGCACCCCACCCCCCGTGATGCCGCGCGGCGTCCAGCTCGTCCTGAGAGCACGGCGCGTGGTCTGGCGACGCGCCCGCGGTACGTTCTCCCGGACGGCGCAGCGACGGTCCAATTAAGCGCGCCGGCGAACTAATTGAACGGGCAGACCGCGACCAGCTGCCGATCCCAACGGGCAGAAGATCGGACGGCACACACCGCAGCTGCGGGGGCGATCTTGGCGCGGGAATGGAACGGATTCGCCGATCTCAGCGGCCTTCTGAGCGCCTGTAATCGATACCGGGGTCCTGACTCCAGCTGCGACCTGGGCGGGCCTTCCTTCCTTTCGCTGGCCGACGCGTCCGGAGGCCGTTAGGGGTGCACGGCGGGGCGGCCCGAGGCGGGGCTGAGATAAGACCGGTCGCCAAGTCTCTGTCGATAAGTAGAACTCGTTGCTCGAGCGAGTGCACAGTAACGATGCACTCTGCGCAACACTGTTAGGGCGACAGTGACACCCTTAAGGCGCACCTATTAGCCTTTACATAAGATTCGGGCCAAAAAATACAACTTAAAAACAATACAAGAGATCAGAATACAAAATAAAGAAAAAGCTCAAAGTTAGGTTAGATGATTCCAGAGTTGTGATAATGTTATCACGAAGGGAAGTCCATTGAGAAATAAATAATTGAAGAGGTGGAAATTTAAAGAGGTTTGTTCCTAAAAAAACCAATTGAGGTTTTTTTTTTTTTTTTTTTTTTTTGGAATTGTAAGTGCGTGGGAGTTTTCGTTAGACAACGTACTGGTAGGCATCGATCATTACAGCTCAAATTAGTGTCCCGAACGAAGTCTTTTTGCTCGGAATGTGTTTTTGGCCGGTATTTAATTTTAAGAAAACAAACCACGGAACACTGGCGATCGCTCATTCACGCTAACAGTGTCGCGACATATTTATATTTGTATAACTCGTTCGCGAGCCCCAGAAGAAACGTCTCTGGTTACTTATCCATTTGCGGATTTATATGAATGAATGAATGAGGCGAAGTTTCTCGCGAACGCTGATGCAAGGGCTGAAAGAAACAAATGAACGGAGCACGGATGACAGTGTTTCTCGACGAATTGGAGCGAGGACAAGGAAAGGACAGGCAAGGACGTTTTGTCCTGTCTTCCTTCTCTGTGTCGCTTTCTTTTTATTCCTGTGACAGTCTCTCGTCGCGAGGAACAGTGTCGTCGACCGGGAGTCGGCAGCCCACTTGTCCGCGCTCGCTCGAAGGCAGGTATAGGGTAAAGTGGAAGCCGCTTCCACCTTTCTTCCCCCTTGGCAGAGTGAACGCTGGAGAGGACCTCCTTTGCAGCGTTCGCTCTGCTAAAGTGGACTATAGAAGACGAGGTCTTCACCCCACCTCACGTCATCACTAGTGAATCCACGCAGCATCGCCTACCTAATGTCAGCGTCGTCACCAGCGCGTCTCGCAGCGCCTCGCGACGAAGAGACGGACGCGTCTGCCCCTTTGCGGCTTCCCTCGTGGAGCTTGAGCGTGCTCGCCGCTCGGGCCGGGTCGAGGATCCACCGACGATGGCGCAATGCACGGGCCTTGTCTTCTAGGTGGGACTGCTCGAAGGCGTCCGCCCCGCGGCCGACTAATTGGTGCGCTGACCGTAATCGCCGACGACGACGAGTGCGGAACCTCGGCGATGACCGCGGCGGGCGAGATCCAGGGAGCGTGCGAATTGACCCCGGGGGCCGGACTTAATCTCGCCAGACAATCAAGATGGCCGGGGAAGGGAGGAAAAGAAACTCGAGACCGCGAAATCTCGCGTAATGAATTTCTCTTCCCCCGCTGAGTCGCTTTCTCTCCCGTGTAGGGAGCGGCAGTGAGGCCTTCCGCTCTACGCTGCTGGAGGTTCAGTTCTTAACTACCTTCTTCTTCCTACATCCGATGACGAGGAAATGAGAGTTCTTGTTTTACTCATATTTTTTGTTGTTGTCGCGTGATAATCACAGGTGAAACGACGGCATTAAGTGTTTTACGAAGTAAACAAGTAAGAAGAAAAAAAAGAGAAACAAGAAACGAATAATGGAGACGACAGTTAATTAGAATATATATATATATATATATATATATATATATATATATATATATTCCTTCGTCTTCCTGACGAAGGCCGGACTCCGGCCGAAACGTCGAAGATTAAATCGTCGGTTGTTGCTGTTTTTCACAAAGGGTTTTTTTCTTCTCAGTTTTATATATATATATATATATATTGGGACGGGGTAATGATTGGATATCATCATCAGCCCCAAATATTCCCAAAAGATCAGAGTGATCTTTTTATTTTTATTTTTTTATTTTTCTTTTTGACACGATTCAGTGAAATAGATTGACATTTACTTCCCGAAGACTAAAGAAACGTTTTTATGTGTTCATCTGGTGACGCGAAGTGCTTTTGTACACCACGTGAGAAACGCGAGTTGGCTACTGCTCCCTTCAGTCGTCAAGGCAAAGCGGCGGCGGCTAGCGGCGCGGCAGCTCGCCGCTCGCCGTTTGCCGGACGCGCAGAAGCCTGGTTCTGGAGAACGGCGAGATTTCTTTGCCCACCGGCAGATCCGTTGATGCGCGATTTCTGCCGCACTACGTAACAAAATGGGGCCCAAGTGGCGTATCCTCCAGTGGGGAGGCTTATGGAGCTCCAGATTTAGCCGACCCTATAACATACATACGTATGAGGGAATCCAGTATTTACTCTATGTGCTGGGCCTCTCCCTCGGGGTGGGTTCAGTCTTCCAGCTTGCTTCGGTCTTGTCTCGCTTGAGATCTCACGTATCTTGTCGAAAGTCTTCTGGGCCCTTGTAGTTCCAGAGCACATCTGTCATCGTCAGTAAAGCCCCCGCGGTGAATGCCTTGCACACAGAATCAATGTTCTCCTGTACGTCTCTTTTTTTTTTCTTTTTTTTTGACAAAAAGCTGCATTTTTCGTTAGTGTGAGGCTGTCCTAGTTCTGATCCTTCATAGTCGCGCAGTCTCCCACCTCTTGTATCCTTGTGGGATTGGGTCTTCTCCTTTGAGTAAAAGACACTTTGGGTAAAGTTTCCTTTCTTCATTGGCCGATACGACAGACGATAAAAGCGGTGATTACCGGTGAAAACATCTCACGAGAAAATAAGTTCAAGTTTAAAGGTGGAGGGTTTTGTGTCGACAAATACTAAAGCCTTAGCTGGGAAAAAGGTTTCCAGAATACAATGTCTTTGCTCTTTTTCTTTTTCTTTTTTTTTTTTTTGGGGGGGGGGGGGGGGGCGGGGGGATTTAGTCGTTTTTTTTTTATTTGGACATGATGTTTATCGGTGATTTTCGGTGATTTTCGGTTTTAACCTATGTTTTATATTTGATACCGACGCATGTTTATGGGTGCACGCTTTCCGACAAAAACCGTCAACGGTCTTAGTTGCAAACGTAGTTAGACATCCCCTGCTCTTGTTGCGGAATAAATTGGTGCGTTTTTGTGCTCAGGGCCACAATTACAGAGCGCACACGCGCATTAGTTGGCGTGGTAGCGATTCCAGGCAGGCTATTGTGTGCGAGGAAAACGGACCGCAACCTCCAACTCGGACGCCGGAATGAGCGCAAGGAGCGAGAGAGAAAGACACACAGCGGCCAACACCAGGGGCTGTTGCATACACGCACCTTGCAAAAGAAAGAGAGAGCGAAAGGAGAGCCCGTTGGGGCTACTCCCGCCTGGGGTAGCCGCGGTCACGCATGCTTCTGCAAAAGACACCCTGCACACGCTGTCTGAGACGCGTTTCTCCCTTCAGTCCTGTCACAATTGGTCGTAGAAAAACTCTCTGCAGACATGTTGGAAGCATGTACGAAGCCTTCGAACATGTCTGGGGCATGTCGCCAGATGATCATCGCACATATGTCCGCTGCCACGCCGTGTATTTTGTATGATTTATGAGGAGTGTGCCTTCGGCGTTAGGGTGACGCCACTCTTCGGAGTATAGCGCACCCGACGCCGACAGCGCGCAATCGAGGGAACAAAGAATTTAAGAAATAGCAAGAACCAAAATATACCGTCGCATCGGTTCAGGCTAAGAGCTTCAGCCGAGAGACGCTCTTTAAATCAATCTACAGCAAAAAAAAAAAAAAAAAAAAAGCAGTTTATTTACTTTACGTGAAGATGGAGGACCACGATAACTATTCGACATCTATACGATTTACACACGATTGCTATGAAGACACGTACGCACACAACTTCGTTGTTTAATTGTCTTTATTTAATTCTTAGTGACTAAAGTTATATTGCCTTATGGTCACTATGGTAAAGCGCCATTGGTTGTATTTTGACTTGGGATGCGTTCTTGCTATGACTTAGATAACGATACCCAAAGCCCCGCCGATGTCTTCGCGCGTGCCTTGTATCGTTGTTATCGAGTATCGTTATCGGAGGTACCGGGAATAGCGTACGCACCTTCTCTCTCATTTTGCCTCAGCGAAAAGCGCCTTCGAGTCAAGCCTCATTTTTTGCCTAGTCATTCTGTGGGTGCGCATCCGCCGATGGCAGTGATCGGGTCACCACGTGCTCTGCGCACAAGTACGCACGTTTTCTTCTTTCCTTTTATATGGTGTACACGGACAGTGCCGCTCCCGTAGCGCGAAATGCACGTCAACGCGTCGGGCTGGAACTAAGCACCGAGCAGCTACGGGAATTTCCTTCCGAAACGCAAAAAGCCGCAGTAAAACACAGCTCATACATCATAGAACAAACACGGCATTCGCTGATGACATCATGTCATAATTATGTGCGGGCACGGCTCATGCATGTTCGAACGTGTTTGCAGACAGTTTTTATATGACCAACGTGACATGACTGTCATAGAAGGAAGAAACACGCTCCATAGAGTATCAGAGAGTTTCTGCAGACTGTCTTTAGTACGCTATAGCAGTGTGAGCGCGGCCAAAGGTGCTTTAGACAACGAGTGCCGGCCCACTGCGTCGACGACACCCGCGCTCGGCGGACAGCCCGGGACGACGTTCGCTCGCTGCTTTCGTTCCCGCGAAAGCGCCACGTGACCGACCGGCCCGCTCCGTCCCTGACCGCTGCTCGTGGCATTCCCGAGCTCGCGGCCAACGTACGGTACGCGGTGGCCGCGCTACCGGCAGGACCGGTGGCGAGGGTCCGCGGATGCAAGAGCGGGTTGTCCGACACCCGCGGATGCCTTCTCCTGGCAGCACGGCAACCCAATAACATCGAGAAGACAGGTCCTGCGCCTTTCTCCCTCAAACGTCATCACTGGTGGATCCACGCAGCGCCGCCTAACTAGCGTCAGCGTCGCAGCCAGCGCGTCGTGCAGCGTCTCACAACGACTGCGACGCTAGAAAGCGGCCACGCCAAGACGGACGCGTGCGCCACTTTACGGCGTCTCTCGTCGATCTTCGGAATGTTTGCCGTTTGGGGCGGGTCTGGGAGCCACTAAGGATGACGTCATGTGCAGGCCTTCCAGGCGGTATCGTCCTGGCCGGTAACGCGCGGCAGCCCCGCCGTCGGGTGTGGGTGCTGCTCGGAGCGGGTCAGAGTGGCCAAACTTCCGCGTTGCCCTCCCTCTTGTGCCTCGCTTTTCCGACGCTTTTGGTTTCCGCCGTCCTGCCCACTCGCCTGCCTCGCGCGGAAGCTGCCACCCTTTCTCGCCGACGGAGCGGTGGCGCTTTGTACGCGGGATCGGAATAGAACGGTGCTGACCCTGAACTTGACCGTTTGGGAATATAGTTTTTTTTTTCCTACCGGTTTGAGCAAGGAAAAAAGCGTTTAACGAAGATATCATATGTTGCTTATTTTCGCAACAGAGGGGTGACTGCGTCATTTCCTGGAGACGAAAACGAGCGACGTCCTTTAGTTGCTTTTTAAGCGAGCAAGGTGTAACGGTGTTTAGTTATTTTTTTAAGAGGAACGTTTACAACACTAACTTATCCTCGCCGCAACCCGGTCTGTGTTTGCGCCACTGTCTAGAAGAGACAGAAGGACAAACGCGGACACGCGGCGTTCACGAAGTGTTGGGCAGGAGACGATTGGGCTTAGAGCTCCGCAGGTCAACCTAATCCGATTGCTCCTAATAGTTTGCCTCTCATTGATCGGAGAACAATACAAATCAACTATATGTTTCTTCGGCCAGCTTACCAGCAATTTGTCTGGAGTTTTGCACAGCACCTTCATTGCCTGGCTTCACCTCGTCGGCTAGCTCTGAGGGCAAAGTAACGCATTCCGTACGTGAGTCGCTAACAAGTAACGTGGTTGGTTACTTTTTATGAAAGTGGACACGTCTGACTGGAAGAAACAGCGTGGACGGATGGAAGCGTCGAGGGATACTTGAAGGACGTCGAATACACATATGTTGCTCGCTAGGGAGCGTACTTCTACCCTGACATATGCCACAGAATCGGGCCGCGGTCAACCCGTCGGTGCCCTCGATGGCCCTCCCTTTTAACTCTCATCGAGATTTCATAAGGATATTTATGGCGTCATCGAGTTCTCTGATGTGTTCTTTTAATATCTCTTCGATCAGAAATTAAAACAGAAAGCAGCTGTTTCTAACGCGTTGGACGAGTGCAGTGGACGACACAGGCAGCTAGCTTCAGGTCCACCCACTAATCCTTCCAATGAGAGCTCAGCGTCCCGATGTCCCTCTCGTCGCCTCCTCTCCCCCAATTTCTGGGCGCATTGTCGTACCCCGAGGGGCCGGCATTCTCCCCTCAGAAGTGGTCGCCGTTGCTCCAGTCCCAACCCAAGCGTTTCACAGATACGCGACAGTTAAAATGTTAATGAGTCACGGGCACAAAATACGCCAATGCGCCACTCGAAAATGCCCGCACAAATAAGCGAGCAGAAAACTGACACAGAAGTCAAATTCGGAGTTTTTTTTACGTGTCGAACCAACGAAGGGCATCTGCCGCGTCCAAGCGGGGGACTGAGGATTGTTTTCGGCCACCTCGGGATTTTATGGCGTGTAGCCGAAATCTGCGTTACACGGCGGCTTCTGGCCAATAAGCCTCCGTCCTATTGAGGGCACCTCGGCCGGCACTCGAGCCAGCCACGAACGCCTTGTCTCGGAGCTACTGAGGCGGCTAGAAAATTATCGCCATGTTTAAAACCCCAGACTGATGTGAGGAAAAAAAAAAAGGAACTTTGAAGTAGAAGAAAAAGTCTCGGGAGAAGACTTCTCAAATTGAAACCTCTTCTCCTGTGACTTTTTCTTCGAGTTCAAAGTTTCCTTCTTTTTTTTTTCCTCACCATAGTCTCGGTGTTTAAACATCATGACTAACTCTCACCAGCTCGCCTGCACACTCACTGTTTTTTTTTTTTCTTTCATTAATAGAAAAGTGTACCGATCAAGAGTATAATTTTGAAGTTATTTCACTTGGAGGTTTTGTAAGGCACACGATCGGGATTCACTCATTGGCACGCAAGTTCTTCTGCTTTTTGAGCGAGAGATTCGCCCCTCCTTACGGTTGTCCAGTCAATAAGAAACCAGCCATTCGGGAGAGGATGTCCCCACACAGGCCGGCATTTTTTTCCCCTTATTAAAGTTATATGTTTCTGCGAATACTTCCAAAAATTTAAAGCCACATTAGGCTGGTTGAAAAAAGAAATTATATTTTCGGGAACAAACTGACAGCGACGGCAGAATGTCAAGACTTGCAAAAATCATAGTAATTATCTAAATAATTACATAAAATTTACTAATTGACTTTTTAATTGGGGAAAGTAAACGTATGGTTTCAATTCGAAATTCGCTGAGCGTCGTAGAAGACCCCTTGATCGGTCATTTCAGTGCGACTCGAAGAAGGCGGGCAGCGCGGGGCTACGTTTAACTTTTACCACTGGTGCAGCGGGCGCAAGGCCCACGATGCGAACACGCGGATTACTGGAAATAGAGAGGTCCCGGGTTCGATACCCGGACCAGGAGGATTTTTTCGGTCGCGCGCCCGCAGCAACTTAGCTGTGCTTGGAGATTTGTGGTTGCCCTTTGTCCCTCTTGTTCCCTTCTCCAGGGATTATTTTCGTAATTCTTCTCCAGCTCGCTTGCATTTAATTGCATTAAAATGATATTCGTAACGCCCGCCTTTTCGTATCACCGGCCTTGCGCCAGCTGCACGAGTTGTGACTTTAGCGCGCCCCCGTGCTTCTTGCCACGGGCTTCAAGTCGTCCTCACTGATTTAGGGGCGTTCGTGATGAAGCTCGGGAAGTTCTTAATTAGAACCTATGTTTATTTTGACTCAAAAAAAGAAAAGTAAATGAGTGAATTCTAGGTAATTAGTTTGCTAATTAGCATGTTCTTGGCAATTCCTGACGTCTCCTGTGGCTGACAGTTCGTTCCCGAAAGAGTTTCTTTTTTTTCCCCCTCAACCACCCAATGTTTTTTTTTTTTCGGAATTTTCGTAAGTATTTGCAGAACCCGGTTTTCGCGGAGACATCACGCCACGCTACACAGTCAAATCGAGAAAATTAAATCAGGTTTTCCGCCCGCGAAAAGAAATTACGCATCGCTACGTGGCGCTAGCGGCGGTGGAAATATGGGGAAATTTGAGAACAGAACATTCCCTAAACCAAAAGAAAACAAAAAAACGTAACATTTTCTTTTTTTTTTTTTGTTGGCCGACGTCCACCTAAGCGTAATATACACCGAGTAAAAAAAATTACATTGTGGACGCCTTCATAAATTACAGTGAAAAAAGCTTGCCAGCGAACAAGACGGTGCGGTTTTATTACCGTCTACAATCTCTTTTTTTCTTTTTTTTTTTTCTTAACGATAACAAATGCTACAGGCGTTAACAATGTCATTTCTTGGTTCGATGAATATTACGCTTAGGTGAACCTTGACTGATTGACGAGATTTATTTTTCTCTCGTATCTTTTTATCTGGGTAACGTCATGTTCTCAAATTTTCGCATTTTATCACTACACTGTTAGCAAAAATAACACGCCCAGACGTGTAAACCGTTGTCCCATAGCGGACACGTCGAAACGTGTTCGTTTTACACGAGGCCATCTGTGTTTTTCGTCTACACATGAGGTGCTGTGTAAACTTAACACGCTACACCGTGTCTGCCTTCCGCAAAACCGTTTCGAGCGTGTTCCTTATGAAACATGGCGGCCAGCGGCCGAGAACAGGCGAGAGACGAGCCCAGCGAGCCGCGCGCCTTTCAGCCGAATTGAAAGCACACAGGGCGCGTTAGTTCTCGTTCGATGTTTTTTATACACAGTAAAGTCTCCAAGCGGCGGACGTAGCTACTTGCAAAGGTACGTACGTGCGTTGTCGGCGGTCGGCGGCGTCAGTAGCTTCAACAAATCGCTAAACAAAAAAAAAAAAAAAAAAGCGAATTCACATGGATAAATAATTTGAGCAAACTATTTAGAATCGGGCGGTAACTTGCGCCACCTATCGAGATTTCTAGCAGCCTGTTCTTAAAAAAAAGACAAGTCTGTTAACACTGCGAACGACCATGACTACCCAACAACCCTACATACAACTCAGGCAACACAGCACACAGCTACACAGCACCGCCATGTACACAAACACAACAACCGACACTACGCCCGACACTTCCTACTCGATATCCACTTCTCCCCGCGGCGCATATAAGCTTGACATGTGCGGGTGAGCTCTTTGGTCGCTAACCATTACAGATTTATAGAAGAACACACAAAACACGGCGCAATGGACAGCCGTGTGTTAGAACTGTTTGCATTTAAAAAGTATGGAGGCAAAATCTATAATGTTAGTCCGTTGCAATAAATAACGATATGTTAACAATAAATCTTAAACCGGTCATGAAAAAGTTAAATTTGTGTTATTTTTTTGCTTGACTAGTGTTATGAGCAGTCCGACTAGCTTGAATCAGATAGGAAAACAAATTATTGGGATTTTGTCATTACGTATACAATAATAAATGAAAATGATCTTTGCGCAAAGCATTTTTTATATATTTTTGTGAAGGACATCCGGGCATCCGCCCAACACTTCACTTCCGCTAGTTGCAGCAGTTGCAGTACGGGAGCAGACGCCTTCACTTTTGGGGCGTTTTGATGCAGTTTGTTGTCGTATGTCGTGTCGGTGTCGAGAAGAGCGGTGGGGCCTGGGAGTTTGTGACCGGTGTTATTCGTGAACACTGGTGTTGGGCGCTGATGCGTCTTTTTTTTATACTGCCACCACCCCGAACTTTGAAGATACACGGGCCCGTAGCGGTGCATTATGCTGAATCGCGAGCTCCTTCTCTGTTGACGTCGCTTTCCTGGTACCACTCGTGGATACTGCAAGCGTTTAAACAGTGTGCACCGTCTCGCCTACATCCCCGGTGACGTACTCGACCTGTTGAAACTTATTGCTTCCGTCATTTTAGAGTACGCAAGGCAGTTATCTCGTTGGTCTGGTTTCGGTTATAAAAGCAAGGCAAAACGCTCGTAGTTCCCGCCCTCAGTACACGTTGGACATCTTCCACACTTTGATACCGGATAACTGGATGAACGAGGATTTACATTCACTTCCGAGATTACTCTCGCCGCTTCCTCATCGTTGAGCAGCAGGATGAGGTGGCGACAAGCCGCGCATGAAAGGCTTGAGCATCAACAGCCCAAGCGCACTTGGTGCCGATGCGGGCGACGCGGGTTTCTGTCAGCCGGGAGGCCAGCACAAACCGTGACCGTTCCAGCTCTTCGTCATGACACGGTGTTGCAGAGAGCAGGGTAAAATACAGCTACACGGATCACCGAAGCAAACGACTGCTATCTTAAATCTTGGCTTGTGATTGCGCCTTTGTAGTAGATCATCTTATTCGTTTTTCTGGGGAGACGCAAACGATCGACGGGCATAACAAAATCGCTTGCATATTCCGCATATCTCACAAAAGCATTTACCTTGTCACCTTGCGAAAAGCGCGAAACACGGAGTCCGCACCGTCCTAAGCTTCCCGTTTTTTACCTGCTTTAGAGCAGTTTGTACCTGCTAGTAGATATGCCTACTTAAACTGAAATAGGGGAGTGCCAGAGAGAAAGAGGCAAAGTTGAGAAAGCTTGCTCGCTCTCCAATTTCTCAACTCTCAAGTGATTGTACCATAATAAATGCACCAACGCGTCTTCCAAAATAAAGAAAGAGCACTACGTTCACAACATAAAAAATGGTCTCAGTACATGCATTTGCGGGCAGGTAGGAAACCTTGCCCTAATTTATTCACGCCGCATGATTGGCGCAACAAACTCGTTGCAGGACCGAATCATCTACTCGAGCGGTGTGCGTCGCTATGCAAACGCAGTCCAACACGAAGCATAAAAAACGGCAGATTGAAGACAACGGAAAAAGAAGGGGATGAAGCCGGTAGCAACGGCGCCTTGCTTCTTCGATCAACCTAGAACTGTTTTCAGTCGAAAATTCTGATATTTTCTTCGTGATTTTTGTGTCCTTCGACGCCTAAAGTCGTCCAGACCACGCCGATACGAAATTTTCCACGGTGGGTGGATTTTTTGCCAGTTTTTCAAGATACTTTTTGCTCGACCACACCGCGGACGCATTAAGCCTCACACCATAGGCCTACCGTCCCGGTGGAGGCTCGGCGGGCTCGCTCCCGTGCGACCTCGTTTGCTTTGATTAAGATGGCCATGCAAGTTGCAGTGGAGGGGGAAGACATTTCTCCAGAAGAATTTCAGTGCGCCGGTTGGCAGTCGGCGTTGACCAAGCGCAAATCTTCCCAGAAGTGCCTGCCCGCCGAGAGCGAGCAGCCCGCCAACACACCAAGTGGCAGTAGCAATGGCGGCTCCCGCACTCCCGCCAGCGTGAAGAAACGCCTTGTAAAGCCTCGAGAATGCCTCGCCTGCCGAAGGAACACTTTAGAGTCATCGTCCGACCTCGGGGCGGTCTAAACGTTAAAAATGTTAGTCAAGTCAAGGTCGCCCAGGCTCTCGTGAATGCGGCGGGTCTCCCTTTCGCGAATACTGCGGAAGACATCATCTGCCCCAACACCATGCAGAACATTTTGGTGGTCAGCACACCTTCAGAACACAATGCCAAGACCTATGCGGGGATTGAAGCCATCTCCATTGGCTCAGCAATCTACGAGGTCAGTTCCTACCTCGCTGCGCCCGACAACACGTGCAAGGGGATCATAAGAAACATTGACCTGGAATTAGATCACGAGCAACTTAGAAGTCTCATCATACAGCCGAGGAACCCCAAGGCTCTCGAAGCTAGAAGAATCAAGAATTCCACCACAGTCGTCATTCTCTTTGACGGTCTCAAAGTGCCAAACCACGTCATGTGCGGCCTCAGTATGCTCAGATTCACGCTCTACCGAAGACAAACGGAGGTCTGCTACGCATGTGGCAGGCTCGGTCACCGAGCCGACGTATGCCCGACTCCCGAAAACGTGGTCTGCAGGGGCTGCGGACTAAATTCCCCAAGCGACCAACATGTTTGTTCACCGAAGTGCGCCCTCTGCGGGGGGCCTCACCCCACGGCCGACAAGTCCTGTAAGAAGAGATATCAAGTGCCTTACATCGTAAGACAGAGAAGAAAAGAACGACGTGACTACAACCAGGATTTTCCGCCGATGGGCACGCTGTTTGGACCGGCCATTCCACCCCGGGCCGGGAGTGGATCCCGGGTGCCGGGCATAACCAGGGTGCCCTCGAGAGGGCGATCCAGGGTCCGACTGCCGCGGGTTACCTCCGGGGGCCGCTCTCGCTCCGGGGCCCACTCACACTCCGGGGGCTCGGCGGTTCGCATCCGGAAGCCTGCTGCCCAGGAGACCGGATGGGCCGATCGCGTCAAAGGATCCCCGACAAAAGTAACGGGGGCTACGCCGCCTGGGCAACACAACACCAGACTCGTACAGTTGGAAAAAGAAAACGCGGCGCTGAAGGGCGCTATTGAACAACTCAGGTCAGAGATGGCAGAATTAAGGTCGGCTCGCAAGTGCGAGGCTTCGCCGTCTCCGCAGGCTCCGAAACCCGCCAGGGAGGAAACACCCATGGAGGTTCCCGTCGAGGCGCCCTCCGAGGCGCGTACGGCCAAAAAAAGGGCCCTAACTAAGCCCGTTTGCGATGAGGGACTAGAGGAATTTCAGACTGAAATGAGGGTTATGCTCAAATCACTCAGCGAAGCGGTTGCGATGCTTAACGCTAAAGTTGATGTCCTTGACGGCAAGTTCAACGCGCTGGAGGCCAGGGTGGACACTTTGGAGGCGAGGAGAGGGACTATGGAGATTTGTGCTCTTGCGAACAATGAGCCTTCTCCGACCGGAAACCCGGTATCTTTCGGTGCCCAACACCTCCAAGCGGCTACACCTTGTAACATTGTACAGGATAGGCTAACTGGCATATCCAGTCATGGAGGCTCATCTTAAAGCAGTTGGAATCTGGCAGTGGAATTGCTGGGGTTTTCAGCGCAAGAGGGCTGTCCTCCAGCAGTTCATTAGATCTCATCCGGAAAAGCCACACGTCATTCTACTTCAGGAAACACTTTCCGACGCGGTCACGTTACCGGGTTACAAATCGCACGTCGTTTACAGTGAAGGAAAGAGGGGCATCTGTACGCTCGTCTCCAAAAATGCACTTTCATTACGCATGATCTTTTTTTAGACTCCAGCAAGGTTGAGCACTCCTTTGTTGAAATAATTCCGAGTGGTCGGCTTAAATGTAGCATCTTTATACTCCACATCTACAGCTCACCTAAGGATCTAAAACAGAGGTTCACACCGCTTTTTAGCAGGGCAGCTGGTAAAGCCGGTGGTTCCCCTCTCATCGTTGCCGGCGACTTCAACGCCCCGCACCGAGCGTGGGGTTACTCGCGAGCAACGCGCAAGGGAGACGACCTGTGGCAGGCGGCGGCAAATCACGACCTCACGCTCGTCACGGACCCCGCGTTCCCTACCAGGATCGGCAACTCATGTTCGAGGGACACCACGCCGGATTTGAGCTTTGTCAAGAACGTCGGGGCTGTGTCTTGGCACAATCTAAACGAAGCTTTAGGCAGTGATCACAACATACTTGCCACTTGCATAGACGTGAAGAGCAAACCGCTTAAAGAGTTTACCATCACGGACTGGGATCAGTTTCGCAAGAGCAGAGAGGAGCGGGCACTGATCCAGGACTCGTCTATCGACCTGGAGCGCTGGGCGACACAGCTCAAAGGAGACGTCAAATCGGCGACAAAGACGGTCCAGACGGACCTAGAGATCGATAGAATGGACAACCGCCTCGCAAACCTTCTGGAGGCAAAAAAGGCACTTCTCGACAGGTGGAAGGGGCAACGACTCAACCGCAGGCTCCGCAAGAAGATTGCAGAGCTCAACCGAACCATCGAAGACCACTGCCAATCCCTCACCAGACAGCAATGGGACGAGGTGTGCAACTCGGTCGATGGTCAAATGCGAGTCGGCGGTAAGTGGAATCTACTGAAGCACCTGCTGAACGAGTCCAACTCCAACTCCAATCAGAATCGGGTCATTAGCAGAGTCCTCCACGAGGCCAGGCAGTCCGAGACGGAAGACGCCATCTTGGACGTGCTGACAAACAAATACCTACCTATCGGCACTTCGAGCCCGGCGGATTACCCGTCCTATCAGGGCCCCCCCTGCCTGGAGCTCAACGAGCCTTTCACCGTCAACGAGGTCAGGGAAGTTCTCCAGAACCTCAACGGTAGATCGGCCCCGGGCCCCGATGGCATCTCCAACAGGGCGCTCCGAAACTTGGAAGACGGCTCCATTGAATTTCTCACTGATGAAATCAACCGTATTTGGGAGCAGGGATCCGTCCCGGAGTCCTGGAAGACGGCGACGGTCGTCCTGATCCCCAAGCCCGGTCGGCCTCCGGGGCTGGCTAACCTCAGACCCATTTCCCTTACGTCCTGTGTGGGCAAGGTGGCAGAGCACGTTATACACAACCGCATATCAAGGCACATCGAGGGGAAGAATCTCTTCCCGTACAACATGATTGGTTTCCGCCCGTCCCTGTCTACGCAGGACGCAATGAAGCTACTCAAACACCAAATCTTTAACAGGAAGACGAGGGATGTCAGGGCTATCCTAGGCCTCGATTTAGAAAAAGCCTTCGACAACATCACCCACGCCCACATCCTGGACTCCATTTCGGAGCTCGGACTGGGCGACACGTTTCACAAGTTTGTTAGTTCGTTTCTACGATCCAGGAAAGCCACGCTCAAGATTGGCGATCTTAGGTCCGACCCCGTGGAGCTGGGCCCAAAAGGTACGCCACAAGGTGCGGTAATCTCCCGGCTCTTATTCAATATTGCCATGTGCAAGCTATCTAAACAACTCTCCACAGTTGAAGGCATCAATCACACTCTCTATGCCGACGACATCACCATCTGGTGTGTCGGCGGTAGCGAGGGCGAGGTCGAAACTGCCCTTCAGGAAGCCCTTGACCGAACAGAACACCGTCTCACCAACACGGGCCTTAAGTGCTCCTCGAGCAAGTCGGAGCTGCTCCTATACAGGCCTGTAAGGAGGGGTCCCAAACCAAAAGGCTGGATGCCACTGTCCGAAGTAGACATAACGATCCACACGAGTACCGGTAATCCCATTCCCAGGGTGGACGTCCTTAGAGTACTTGGCATGCTGGTAGAGTCGAATGGCAGTAACAGTCGAACGATTAACAAAATCACCACGAAGACGGAGAACATGATCAGGTTAATCAACAGAGTCTCCAACAGACGGGGAGGTCTCAGAGAAGACAACCTCCTGAGGCTTTTTCACGCCTTCCTCATGAGCCACATCACGTACGTGGCGGCCATGCACTGCTGGCACGGTCACAAGAAAAAGAAGTTGGACACGCTAATTCGAAAGAGCATAAAGAGGGTGCTGGGCATTCCCATGCAAGCCAGCACCGAGCGACTCATGCAGCTAGGGGCTCACAACACCCTGGAAGAAATCATCGAGGCACAGGAAACTGCCCAGGTAGCTCGGCTGTCGTCTTCGCCGGCCGGAAGGAAGATTTTGGCCATACTTGGCCTCAACCCCACGCTCGTTGCGGAGCGGCGACATCAGCTTTCTGACGCCCAAAGGGCCAGCATTCAGACCTCTCCTTTTCCTCGTAACGTTCATCCACAGCACAATGTCGGCCGACGCAGAGCCAGGGTCGTCGCGCTTCTCAGACAGGTTAGGGACGAACCTCGCTCGGCTTGCTTCGGGGATGCCGCACAGTATGGCCGCTCGGCCAGGTTCGCTGCCGTTGCCATCGATCACCAGGGTTCGATCCTCAATTCCGCATCCTTCAAAGATTCTACTCCTTCGAGGGCCGAACAGGCGGTCATAGCTCCCGCCCTCCTGGACAATAGTAGATCGCACATCTACACAGAATCTAGATTGGCGGTTCGGGCTTTTGCTTCTAACTCCATTTCTGACGAAGCCTCTAAACTTCTTGGCAATAAGATTATCTCACCGCACACCATTACTTGGTTTCCGGCACATCTCGATTCTCAGCTAGATTCCCTTACCAATCTCAACGATACTGCTAACTCTCGGGCGCGCGCTCTAACCCACCGCGCCGGGAAGGACGCCGATCTGCAGGGTGGCTACGTGGAATTTAAAGACATCTTATTCCCCTTTAACGAAGTCACCACGCACTATCGAATGGGCAGGCGGACTTTTCCGCCCCCGCACGGTAAACTCTCCAGGCTTCAGGCAATCACACTAAGAATGTTGCAGACTAGATCATATCCCAGTTTAGCTTTCTTCAGCATTATTGATCCGGATACCTTCAAGTCTACCTGCCCGGACTGCGGGTCGGTCAGCAGCTTGGATCACATGCTCTGGCGGTGCCCCTCGTTACGGGGGCCCAATCAAGTCACCGAGGAGGAGTGGAGCTCTGCCATCACGAGTTCCGAGCTTCTCCCACAACTCCGGGCTGTCCAGAGAGCCCACGATGCGGCGGTGAGGCTAGGCCTCCCCGTCCCCACGTGGGAGCGGCCCGCGGTGCTGCCCTAAGGGCAGCGCTTCTCAGGACCTCAATAAACTTCTTTGTCTGTCTGTCTGTTTAAGACAACAATCCGGAGTCCATTATTCAATTAAAACAACGTAATTTTGTTGAAAACGCCCGCTGCTTCTTACTCACGGTATGTGTCGGGATACTTCCACGGTTTGAAACGGAACGAAGGAAGATTTACTTTTAAAAACGCTCGCTGCGTCCTCCCGGACCAGCTGGACCGGATCAGCTGACGACGACGGGACTGTACCCGTTGAACCTCCACCACGCAACAAACAAGTTGCGCTCCGTGTTAAAAGCGAGTTCAAACAGACCCGGAATACAAAGCACCGCACCACACACGTCGAATGTTTCAGCTCTTTTTCGCATCGCCGGGTTGCACCAAACAGAACGAGATCGCCGAAGTCAACGCCGCGCTGCCGTGAACCTTGGCTTGTGGTTGCGAACTCGTGGACCCTGTGACTCCCTTCGCTTTCAAAGCACACACGACGATTACGAATGCTACTTTCCGTCTTCCAGGAACATCACAGGGGCACTTCTCCGGTCACGTCTTCACTATGTGCTCGCAAACTCCGAAGCTCTATGCGAAGCTTCTCGCGTCCCGTCAAACCCAGGTCAAACCAAAACAGTAGCGGCGCCATGCGTACTTGCCAGATTTTCTCCGGTCAAACAAAAACAACGAAAGCCAACCGGCCCTTGCTTCCAGCGTACATCGGCGTTGCGCTTGCGCCGTGGCCAGATCGCTTGCAGTTGAAGGTTGAAGCAAAAACGAAACCAACTGCAATGTCACGTGTTCACATCGAGGACACGCTTTTTATATCCATTTTAACTGTTTGGAACGAATAATTAGACCCATAACTTTATTTGTGGTGTCTAAGAAACTGTTATCAGGACCCCTAAACTAAATACAAACATGGGCGACATGAGGGAAGCCGCATTGCCATCGACCAGAAGATAGCGGCGAGCACGGTAAGCGCGGGTTTCGCCAACGTCCTGCGACATGGCGCAATTGCTTTTGGTGCATATCTGTCTCCGAGACATGTTTCTTTCCGCGGCATTTGTCTCGACGGTCCTTTCTAAGTGTGTCCCCAAGCATTCCGGTGCTTCGATAGCCGGCAATGCCGCGGTCGTCGCCGGGGGCGATGCGTGTTATCGAGGTCGGCTACACGGTTATGCGTGTATGACCGAACCAAAACACGTTTTTTACAACCTCGCATGATTTCTGAACGAATTATCCGTTACTCATCGTGTAAATTTATGGTAATTTGTGTAAATAGCGTGTTTTTCACCCCAAATATTCGCCAAATACACGGGACTTGCTAAAGTGCTCACGTTTTCACGTAGTTTCAGCTTTCGGCGACGGGCAGTTTAATTTTGCGGGTCGAAAAACCGCGTTTCATTTTCTCGATCGACCCCTGTATAAGCTGATGACGGGATTCACCTGTCCCCCGATCCTCGAATATTTGTACGAACGTTGGCACAATCCTGCACCGACGGTCGTCGTGTAATAGCTCCGGGTTTGCGGGCGCGTTAGCGACTTTGGCAAGAGAAGAAACTCGGTGCAATTACAGCACTCCCGTTATGACGAGACGCGCATGGGCGAAAGTAGCGCGTGCGGGTTAATTGCGTCCTAATGGGCGATAAATCTCCCCTAATGGATCACGTGAGAACGTTCCGCGTTCCACTTTTTAAAGGCATGGCAGTTTTCGCGTTAGCGCTCATGCTCGCTGCAGAGGTGGTGACAATCTGCGCATACGCCTGAAGCATGGTCGAAGCAGGCCGCTGTATGCTTCGAACACAGTCAGTTTTGGCATGCACAATGTGACAAAAGGAAGACCTCATACAGTGTCTGAAGACTGTCTTTTGTGTAATGTATGAGCAGTGGGACCGCAGCTCTAGCGGTCTCGTATCCGTACCATGAAGCCTCGCCGGTGACCAACGTTATTAGATTAGCTGAGTTACGGAACTGCTCATAGACGCCGCATGCACGAACAGTACCCCCCCTCACTCACCACGACTCACCAAGCGTCGCTCGACGCGCCGCCAGACGGCTGCTTTGGTAACTGAATCAGGATACGTACGTTTCAACGTTACTAGAAACGTAAAAACCAATGGAAGAAAAAGAAACTCTTTTTGTAGTAACTTTTATTGTAGTTTAGTGCAAAATGGGGGGCGGTGATGTTTTCTAAAATAGCCACGAAACTCCATAGCCACGAAACTCCAAAAACAACACCGCTGTCAAGAATGCCGTTAAAAGCAACGTTACTAGAACACTCAGTTGGGAAACTCCCCGTCGAAACCTGGGCCGCTGGCGTCCACCGAGACCGATCTAAATACGACAACAGCGCCACTCTTTACCATTTGCCTGTACTGTGGTCACATTGAGCTTTCAGAAAGCATGCTTTTGCGTAAAAACAAACGGAAAAGACTCTTTTTGTATGAATTTTCGTTGGAGTTTAGTACAAAATGAAGGGCGCGTGATGTTTTTATAATCTTTAGTTTGCAAGGTTTTGCGGAACAATTAGTATTGTTTTTATACAACCATGCCTCAGCGGTCCTTTCTGGTAGCGCGTCCCGACCTAGGTGCATTTTAACTTCGGTATAAATTCGCGGCGCGTCCGCTGGGGAGACGGGGGTGGCATCCCTGTAACCCTTTCCACTGTTTCTGTTTCGGCTCCGAAATGGCCGATTGAAGCGAATATAGGTGTTAGGTGTGGTTCCTCGAGTGACCGTTGCAGGGTTAATGGCGGCGTTGTGATCGCCATTTGGCGCTTCAGCTGGGCTTTTCGGAACGCATAGTTATGAAGCGAAAATATAGATGACGCTTGGCGGATTGAAGTAAGTAAAGGGGGTACCCCCTCTCCGCGGGAGTTCCACAACTGAGGTAATCTAGTAACGTTGCCGGTGACGTAACGCTCATGACGTCACGTTGTTCGCGTGACGTTATCAGCTGTTTAAAACGTTTACTGTGCCGTCATCAACGTGACACCTTGACATCACGTGAGACCACAATCTCACGTGATGTCTTTTGTCACGTGACACTGATATCACGTGATACTGACTTCACTCCACGTCATCATTTGATGTAACCTGACACCGTGCCGCCAGGTGACACCATGGGTAAGCGAATAAGCGAATGTGTGCGTTGTAGTGTGCACAGAAGCGTGTAACACATGCTCGAAGCACCCGAATGATTGCCAAATTCGATCATGCTGAATTATGTCGGATTCGGTCACCTTTTTGGCGGGTCGTACGACGCGCAAAGCGTTTCATCGTGATGTTCGTGGCGCTTCACCAACAGTATACAGTCAATCAATCAATCAATTTTATTTCCTGTCCATCTGAGAGGGGAAGTCAGGGGGAAAAAGCAGCATGTCGCGACTTGACGGAGCCCCCGCCTCCCCTTTACATCCGCAGAAAGACAACGTATGAGTGAATAACCAATTTAACATATATGAACACAGGTAATCGAGTGTTTATACAGGACAGTGCTGTCAATTATATACAGTGAAAATGGTTAAACAAGGTAAACATAATTCAGAGGTGCACACGCTTGCTCCGAAAGTTTTTTCTTTAAAGACCTATATACTTTACAGAAACTACGTCGAATTTCGGTGCTAGCGACGGAGAGGTCAACGTCTCGCTTTTGTGATATCAGTGACGCATACTCAATATCGTATAATGGTGCTTCCCAGCATAATATTAAACACCACTTGCTCTCAAGAACGTAGGGTTGGATATTGAGACAAGAATTCCTAACGGTATCCCGTTCCGCGAGGACATGGATTGAGAATAGTGAAGAAAAATAACGGGGAATCCACTTTTTCATTTCTTTAAGATGATACAATATTCGACGGATTCCTGTAGACGTGTGGCTTCTTCTAGCGTCTCATTTTCTCAAGAGCACGTGCAAGTCAGACGAAACATCAAGATACAGACTCATGCCAGCAGCGAGCATTGCGCATTAAGCACGAAACCGAGTGCAGCCCGTACACATAACATACGAAAAAGTGCCGTGTTCGCGTGCTGCGCGGTGTAAAACAAATAATACGAGACTGGCCGTGCGTCCGTGTTCCCGCGAAACGCTCGGATCGAGAACCGATATAATTGCCATCAACACAGAGAGCAGCGAATGTCGAAGGCGAGAAATCTCTAAGCCGCGCAAAACTGTACAAAAAACAGTCTGTAGACGCTGTTTGAGGCGTGCTTCTTTCTCGTGTGACGGACATGTCACATATGTTCGAAGCACACACACGTATGACGCAAACATGTTGCGAACAGGCGTGTGCGCAGATTGTCATCATATCGGTAGCGAACACCGTGTAGTTTGTATGCTGTGCAAGGCAGAGTGAGTCCGGTTCTATAGTATCAACATTGGGGCTTGCATGCGCTGTAACTCTGCGTATGCCGCGAGAAACGTCAAACTCGGTGTCACGTCGCCAAAGAAAACCTCACTTTCAAACTGAAACGTTGTTTTCTGTTTTTTCGACCTCGTGATTCTCCGTGATTCGAAGTAGATCGCTCTCCGGGAATGCTGTGTCGGAAAGTACGGACGCTTCATTTGAGTGCACGAGGAAGCAAAATAAACTTGCTTATGCCACGGTGCTGCGCGAACAGGTAAAAACCCGGACGACGCGCTACTTGGATACCGGCGCGGTGATCATCGGGCACCGTTGGGCCCGTTCACGGGATCCACCCCTTCGTGAAGGTCTCGAAGGCGGACTTCCCCGGAGAAAGCGAGTGGAGGGACCTCGGTCGGCAATTCTATGCCGACCGTTAATAAGTGCTGTCAAGAGAATCGTCAAAGCTTTCCCGTACACATAGCTCCAAGGGGCAAAGGGAAGCTAAATATGAACGCGCGTAAATTAAGGGAAACATATATCGAAAATGTTATATTCTTCATATTTTACGTGACCTCAAATTAAGTTTATCTTTGTCCTTTGGAGCAAAGTTTTCCCCACCAGGGCCCGTTTGCTCGAAGCGCTAACCGCGGCTAAAGTTAGCCGCGGTACCTAGGAGAGGGATTTTGAGATCACGTGACTGGGCTCGGTAGGGATGCGGGGAAACATGGCGGTGCCCCAGTGAGTGAGCGCCGCTCGCTTTGGAACTAATATGTCGTTTTAGCTGCAATATCGGGCGCGTTAGTCAGCAACGAATAATGCAGGAGGTTTTCGCTTTGCCTAACCTCACTTAAACCGCAAAGCATGGGCAATGACATCGCCGCATTTTTTAGATAGTGTTTCGATTCTGGGCATTCCTAAGCCTAAATGAACGCGATAATTGTCGGCATGGCAACGTCTTTGGAACGCGGATTGCTGATAGCACACAAAAGCAGACAGCGTCCCGACAGACTTTTTTCTAAATTATTCAAGCACCGCGAGGAGAACGCTGGAAGTGTAATTCTACGGTTCACGCGCGCTGGCGTTCCTCTTATAAAAGATTTGAAGTAAAAAATCATAATAAGGCTTTAAAGAACGCGCGTGCAAGGCAAAATTTGTTTTATACTTTTTGCTTTAGAACGGTTACTACTGCAGACGCCAGCACGTGCGACGCGTGTAACTACAGTCGTAGCATGCACCTCGGTGCTTGGATAAATTAGAAAAAAGGTCTGTTGGGACGGCGTCTGCTTTTGTGTGCTATCAACAATCCGCTTTCCAAAGACGTTGCTATGCCAACAATTATTGCGTTCATTTAGGCTTAGGAGTGCCCAGAGTCGAGACACTATCTAACAAATGCGGCGATGTCATTGCCCTTGCTCTGCGGTTTAAGTGAGGTAAGGCAAAGCGAAAGCCTCCGGCACCATTCGCTGCTGACTAACGCGCCCGATATTGCAGCTACAACGACGTATTAGTTCCAAAGCGAGCGGCGCTCACTCATTGGGGCACCACCATGTTTCCCCGCATCCCTACCGAGCCCAGTCACGTGATCTCAAAATCCCTCTCCCAGGTACTGCGGCTAACTTTAGCCGCGGTTAGTGCTTCGAGCAAACGGGCCCAGATTACGAATTCCCCACTGGTCGGCAACACAGCCTGTGAGGAAACGAGACGCGCGAGCACTTCTTGCAGGGTGCGCGTATGTGCGGCCCCACAGTGAGTTCGAAACACCGATTATCGGTCTTCGTTTATTCAGTTCCGCCAATGAGAAGGGCGAGCAATGCCGAATCGCGGGAAGGTAATTCTCAGTGGCAAAATTGTCACGCGTCCAGTCCTTTTCCCACGGAAGCCTCGTGGCCATTCAAGCTTGATACCGATCGTTCTTTCATTTTTATTTTATGATTGACAGGGATTGGATACTCTAAGTGCATTGTGTTACAGGATACATTCGGGGACCTCTAAAGGCGCACTTCTGGAAGTGAAAAGTTCAATTGATATACTTTGTCATTTACATCCTCGGAACCCTTTCGGTGGGGTGACAGGAAATTGGCACGGGATTTCGGAAGATCACTTCCGCGATGTATGTTGCCAGAAGAACCACTGGCGATCATCGGCGAAAGCAATTCTCAGAATGACATAACAGTGAAGCGAACGAGTTGTATAAAGACTTCCCTTGTTAGTTGGACAATACTTTATTTTGTCTTTTTTTTTACCTGCAGACGTTTATTAATCACAACCGGATGTTATAACCGTTAGGCTAGCAAGTGTCGAGAGACCGATGGTTTTTAACCATTTTACATTTTCTTCACTCTTTACATTTATCGACGCCGTTATTTGCCCGAGTGCGTTCCCACATTTGTTTCGAAGTAGCCGGACTCTAAAGAAGACCATTTTATTTATCGCATCGAACAAACATAAATAAATATAACTTTTCTCAATCTGTGTTGGATGTTTCCAATAAAAGTTTGTCGTAACCAAGCCAGCATAAATTCACTCCCCTGCTCTTTTGCGAACGAGAGCAAAGCTTCCCTCGCTTTGTATACCTGTCCAGAGACTAGTTATCTATAACATGGAATGTTGTGCCTTTGGCAACGCAAGATCCTCGTCTTTATGAAAGTTACACACTTAGCGATCATCCGCGTTCCCTCCACCTCTGCGTTATATTTTGTACGCGCAAAAGATGGATGCTTGGTCTGCCTTTGATCAATTCCAGGAATTCCCGGGGAGGATATCGTAAAGCAGGTCGTTAATTCTTCGAGACTGATTTTCCAGGTGCTCTCCCTTTTGTGCTAACGGATATCTTAGTGGCCTTTTGTTCAGTCACGGCTGGGCTAGAATGAAAAGGCGCGCTTTTTGACGGCCTTCATAATGGGGTAGTTTCTCTCTGTCGCCGCAGCTTAGTGGAGTCGCTGCGACCTTACCCTTCCTAAAGCCCCTTTATCCTGGGAAAAGTGGCGCCATTCATTGTTGTAGAAATGCTCGAGGTACGTGCCGCGCGCCTCCTCTGGGCAATTCGTGGCGTCTGAAGCTCAGTGCTGCGCCGTGCCGCCATGATCTTCCCAAGGGCTGCGCGTTGCACGTGCCTCTTGCATCGACGAACCTTGCGCTACTTTTGAAACATGAAGGGGCTTTAACCCTTCCCACAGCGCTTTAAAAACCGACGACCAGTTCGCGTCTCCACTTTTCTCTCGCTCGCTCTTCTCTCCCTTCTACCCTGTCCACCGTTGCCTGTTTCCCCCTCCCCCATGGTGAGGGGATCTTCTGCCTTGCAGAATCTCGAGTCGGGTGGTCGGTCTTTAACTCGTTCTAGCAAGACACTCTAATCTCCCCGTGTTGCCCTGTTGGCTCCGGGGTTTAATTAATTAATTAATTTATTTATTTATTTGCATACTCTCAAGGCCCGGAGGCATTACAGAGAGGAGTGGTACTATACAGTATAAAATCGTTGGCTCCTTTCTTGAAGTCTGTGGCTTCAGTGATGGGAGCAATGGAGGCAGGGAGGTGGTTCCAATCATTAGAAGTTCTTGGAATGAAGGAGTCAAAGTATATGTTTGTTCGACATGATTGTTGACATGTTGGAGAAATTTCCATACTAGTTAGAGCTACAGCCCTTATGTCAACCGTAGATGAGAACAGTCAAAAAGACACCCACACTCGCAAATCATTCCTTCGGCCGTCGAAGCAAAGGGGTTCTTTAGTATGCTCCGGCAATAGCGAACTCCCTTGATTGTTCACGACAGTCTCCGCTGCGCTAAAAGGACACTCGCACCGCGTTCAAGTGGCTGGGACACGTATAAGCTTCTCCACTTGTTTGGAGTTACAAATCTCGCTCTTACAATTTCCTTTGGGTCATAATTTCACCTAAAGTTTGCCTTCATAGAGGTGTACTCGTCCACGTGTTGAAAGCGCTGCATTTTTACTCTCCTTTGAATTAAAATTTACCGATTAACCGGTTAAAAATTTAACCCCGATTAAAGCATTAACGATATTCAATTGGAATGTTTTTCGCTTTACACGAGCTTACTGGCATTAGTGGGACTCAAGGATGCTCGCACGCAACGCCACTGACCAGAAAGCTTCTTTGTTGCGGTGTAATTTCAAGGACAAAAGCGAGCGTTTTCATTCAGCCTCTTCTTCGCAAAACTTGATGACATAACTGCGGGACCACGGTATCCCCCAGAGACGATATTTGAATGTGGCTGATAGACTGGATCCGAGCATTGCGTGGGCACTAGATTTGGGCTCGTGATCAGGCACGTAGCCAGGGGGGAGGCCCATAGGGTCCGGCCCCCCCCCCCCCCCCCCCCCCCCCCACCCTGAAGTCTTCCGTTTTGCCTGGGACCTCCTTTCCCCCCTTCCCCTCATAAAGCATTTTGTCATGGGTGCCCCCCCCCCCCCTCCCCCCCCCAAAACAAAATTCTGGCTACGTGCCTGCTCGTGATCATCAATAGCTCGAGCAGCATTCGGGTAGTGACCCGAGTCCAATCGCTGCAATGACGACAATAGCCGAACCATAACAATGTTTGGAACTCAGCGCGTCCTGCGCTTTGCCAACCCCAGCGCGTGGCTATGATCAACACTGGCGGTATAAAATCGACTCCAGATCACGTGGCCGCTTGTTCTGGCTGCAAGGTGAGGGGGTGAATGCTGCTCGTTTCTCGTTAATTTTTTCTGCGACTTTGACTGCGTGTGTTGAAAAACGAACGGGTGTTTCACAGGTCATTAACGTCAGGGATCCGTTCTAAGCGGTATTTGCGCAAAGTACAAAAATCGGTGCATCGCCCCTTTATTCGATTATTGGTAGGTTAATTGATTAAGACTCTTAGGTGCATACTTTTATTTCTAGTTTAGTACTTTTCAACACATGTGTAGGTGACCAGATATAGTAATAATAATTTAAAAAAAAAACGGCACTCTATACTGGCAGGTTAGAAAAATAATGGTACATATGTACTGAAAAACAGTATTTCCAGATAATTGAGTTAAAGAAAAACAGGCAGGTGAATTAAAAATCGTTATTGGCACCGAAACCCTCAAAGTCCTTTTTACAATCGATGCTAGCTTGGTTGTCACTGTTAGAGTCATGCCTTCGCTTTTCAGCCTTTCGCCTCGCTTGCCGGGCCTTTTTTCTGGCCTGTCGTGTCATTCGGTCGGCAAAGTATATTCGAGTGACATCAACTTCCCCCAGACACTTGATCCAGGGTTCAATCCATGGGACTTCCAAACATTGGCTCGTGCGATGCTACCTCTATTGAATGAAAGAACAGCATCCAATGTCGCCATTTTGTCTTTCAAAAACACAGGCGCTTGAAAATACATACGTAGAAAGAACGTTCACAACCATTTGGAATTGCCTTGGTTAAAAAAAAAAAAAAAGCTTCGCAATAGTTGCAAGATCATTTTTAATGTGTAGCTCATTCCAAACATGCTTTAAAATCTGGTGTGAATTTGTCTTTTTTAATTTATCGATAACAAAGAACGCATTCCAAAAGGGGGTGGTCCACCCTCTACTTGCTTTCGTAAAAAAACAAAAAAAGTGTTTTTCAGCCTGAAATATAACTTTCTGAGAAAAATGTGACCATGTAAAATGCGCAGAAAGAAATAACAATTTTAAGTTTTTAAGGGCTAACGGAGTATAGGTCTGTGCCAGTTGTTTTTTTTTTTTTAATATTTCGCGATGTCAGCAAACGAAGAACAAGACATTTGCTTCGATTGCTGATTCATGGCTCAGTTTCTGACGAGGAAAATATGTCGCAGTTTTCTTTTTATTCGGCGGTCTGCTCGCGGCAGAGATCGAAACAGTGACAATGCGCATAGCGCTAATTCTGATTCTAAATCGATTCAATTTTTTTAATAAACCATTTTCAAAAGTTAGAGTCACCTTGTGGCAGCCTCAAAAGCTCCAATATTGCCGTTTTAATGGCAGTGATGGGAGATCATGCTCGGCTAAATCAAGCACCTTCGATTTCTATAATCGAAGGTGACATAAAAGGACCAACATCTTTTCCCCTTTCTGCTTTATGCTTTCGAAGACGTTCGCTTTTTCTGGTGCGGAGAAGCTGCGTAGTGCCGCCATTAGAGCTTCGGGTTTGGCCAACATTAGGCCTGGCTTTGCACAGGGTGGGTAGACTGACTTTCGGAAAGGAAATACACTCGAGAATTTAACTAAGTTAGTTCTTCGCAAAGATGGGCAGTATTTCAAGTGCAAGTATTTGAAATGCGTAGTTAAGATACTTCGAGTATTTTGTATTTTGTATTTAATCACATATCATGAAATATTTGTCATTTGTATTAAAATACGAAAAATAGAGTATTTCATACACTTGTATTTTATCTACTGCCCAAATGCAATTTTGGGCGCTGTTCTTCCCAACCGAATGCGATAATGCGCTCTTCAGGGTCGGAGCCATATGTAAAGAACATTAAACCTGTAGCGCTTTGCTTATAATAAACATGAAAAACAGAAGAAAGAGTAGAACGAAGGATGATCGGAGTGGGTACGATTAGTGACCTTTTGGTGCACCGATATAATTGCCTAGACATCGTATTAACGACATGTTTGAAAATGCTTTATTGCTTCAACCGAGCCTTTCAGATTAAACTGGCACTGAATATATTGTGTTTCCTGACGGTGTACCCTCCTGTATCTGATGACAAACTTTATTAACTTGAAACGTTCTTCGGCTAGGTGCTCGGCATTTCGTGAAACCCAGATAAAAGCGTGGCCGCGAGGCTCGACGCTGATTGGTTGACGGTGGAAGAACAGGAGTGAGGTGGTCGACGCTGATTGGTTAGTAGGGAGGTCATGTGACCGGAGGAGTAGGCAAGGTAAAGTGAGGTAGGCGAAGAGGAGCTTTACCACCTGTGCGCATCGAGGGAGAGGAGCTTGCGAGTATGGAAGGCTCTGGAAGATCGCCAGGTTTATCGGTCCGAATAGCGGTACTATCGCTTCATTCTATAGGAACATCAAGTGTGCATATAGTACGCGTTAAGCTACGCAATGAGGAGCGCCTTGAACGCAGGCGTCTGGCGTCTGGAAACTCGGAGTATCGCTAAACGTTTGTGATGGTAGGACGTTTCACGTATGCAACATATTCGCCTAGCAATTTGCCATTAATTTCTTTAGAGCTAATATAGCTTGATTGGTAATATAAACTCCACGATTTATTTTGAAATGGTCTTTTGTTTTTTTTTTTACCCGGAGTTTGGATTTAAGTCATTTCAGACTATGGAAGCAGAAAGTATTTGTAAAAAACTCTTTAAAGATCATAAAATACTCTCGGTATATTGGTATCTTGTATTTAGGTACTTTTCTATAAAGTGTAATTGGATTTGTTATTAAATTAGTTTTGAAGTATTTTCTATTTGTATTTCGATACATTTTTTTTTTTAAGTATTTGGCCCGTCCTCGCTGGGTAACGTGGGAAGTGAACGTAAGGCCCGTTCACACACTTGGGTTTGACTAGGACCGACTTCGACGCGACCGTTTTCGAAGCCTCTTGTAACGGCGTACGACCGGCTGCGCTGCTACGGAGCCGCTCGTCAGCCGGAGAAGGAAGCTTAGAAGAGTGAAAGCCGTTTACAACTTCCTGTAACGCCGAATTAGAGTGCAGCTCTTGAGGAGGAGGAGGAGGGATGGGTACAGAGGGGGGGGGGGTCACGTGATCTGGGGGGTCACGTGACCTCCCTGAGGTCACCGTAAGTACCCGAGGTCCTCCCGAGCTCCTCCTGAAGGAACCCGAGGTCCTCCCGAGGTCCTCGGGGGGGGGGGGGGGGGGGGGGGGGGGAGTCGCGGTTACGCGGACGGCGACGCCGACGCCGCTCAAGCCGGAAAGGGCGCCTAAAAGCCGCGGTCTAAAAACAGACTTTTAGTTTCTTTGGTCGTAAGCAAAAACGTGCGAATGGGCTTTTAAGCGGTGAAACTGTAACTAATTTTTGATGACTCGTCGGAACACTTTTACACCGCATTCACACTGTCGGCTGAACCGCATTCGCAAAGCGGTTGCGAACGCGATTGCTTAATAAAGGGGCAGTACAAATTCACGCGCCTATAACCATGAAAACTAGTTGCGATTCAAACGCCAGTGTAAATGCTAGTGAGTCAGTTTACAGCCGTGGCGTTAACTCGAGCGAACAGTCCCCGCGTGCCTCGTGCACGATCCGGCGCATCGATCTTTGACGAGACAGCTCTCGTCTTGGCTGCGGTCTTCCTCGGAGGCAAACGGCGTTCGAGCGTAACGTCGCCAGTCAGGCCTTCCATCCAATACCGCCTAGAAAACAAGGCTCGCGGGTGACGTCATTGTTGGTGGATCCCCGACCCGCCCCGAGCGGCAAACACACCAAAACTCGGTGAGAGCCGCAGGTCCGACCGTCTAGGCGTCGCCGCGTTTGTAGCGTCGCGCTCGCTGTGAGGCGCTGCGGGACGCGTTGGCTGCGGTGCTGACGCAAGCTAGACGGCGCTTCGTGGATCCACTAGTGATGACGTTTTGGGGGGGAAAGGCTCAGGCCTTGTCTTCTAGGTGGTATTCTTTCTTTCTGCCGCCGTATCGGACGGCTTCCGAAGACGTGGCGGCCTTGCTTTTTCTTTGCAGCGAGACGCCTATTTGTTGGCAACTGTCTTGGCTTTCCCGCAGTGGCCTCCGTTGTCTTCTCTTGTTCGTCGTCGCTGTTGTTCGGGCCTCGGTGATTTGCCGACCTAATGGGCCGAAGACGCGCCGTCGCGCTCCGAGGCAGCTTCCGCCGAGGGGGTGTCACTGCTCTTGGCGCATCGTTCGCGCATTACACGCGACCTTGACGTGAAGCGCGGGTCCTGTTGACGCCCGCCCTACGAACCGCTGTCCAGGATCGCTTTATGGTTGTACGGCTGCTCGTTTTATGTAGATAAGCAAAGTCATCAACATTCGTGTGCGTAACGCGTTTCTTGTTTTGGTAACGAAGTAACGATCTCGTAACCTTTTTTGAGAAAAAGAACGAGTAACATATTTCGGTTACTTTGTTACGAAGTAACGATAAAAGTATTTTGTTACCTCTGGAGAGGAACGTGTACTTCACAAGTACCAAACCTAGTTCTCACCCGTGCTATCGCCCGTAATTTACATGAAGAGCAGTTATTTCTGAAGGAACGCGTTGAAAGCAAGGAATTGTTAACGACGACAAAAACTAAAAGCGGTTATTGCTTAAAAAAAACAAAAAAAAAAAAAACTACATATTTTGAGTGACGAGAAAATAACGCGTTATTTTCAAGCTGACGTAATGCGTTCCTTTTGAATCGCAGTAACGAGTAACATAGTTAATTAGTCTTCGAGTGAGGAAAGAGCAAGGGTAAGTATTCGCTCACTCTATGTGAGTAACGCGTATATGTCTGGTCTACAGCCATAAGTGCTAGCGCCGAGATGTTTCGGCGGCGCCCTCGTATGGTTTCCTTTCCCGACGTCACGACCAAGATTTGCCTCGCCGCGATTGGCGGGATTCTCCTCGCTGTGAACCGGCGATTGGCTGTACATTATAATAATACCGGAAGCGTCTGTTTTGGCCAATCGCGAACTTCGACCACAGCGACGCTCTCGATCGCGCGCGTCTCTAATAGACGCGTTTTAAACCGCGTGAATCGAAGAAATCGTTGGCTATTCGAAGGAACTGTATGCATTTGGTTTCTTAACGTATCGCGCTATAGACTCAGCGCAAAGGTGCCCGAAGGCAATGGATCTTGTGCGTCAAGATTTCCCCGAACCAACTTACCCAAATGCAAAGTTAGAAAGAGAGAACTTGAAATGCTTCCCTGCGGCGTACGTCTGCTATCGAAAGCCGTCTGATTGACGCAACCGCCTACAGCCGATCGTCATGGGGGCGTCAATGTGCGTTCCCTATCAGCGGCTAAACCAATGACGCGCAGAAAAATAAAGCGTAGGATTATTCACGTTATGCTATTACACTCTTCAAAAAATGCCTGCGCGTCTACTTCCCCGCAAAACACTCAAAGAGCCAATCTCTGCGTAATGCCACAGCGCAGACTTCATTTTTAGCTCTAAACGGATGTTCCGCCTCGTCATTTGCTGAGCTGATTTTGTAGATCGCAGAGATTGCCTCTTTGAGTGTTTGGCGGGTAAGTAGACGCGCAGGTATTTTTTAGAGTGTATAGTTTTGGCAGTTGTTAACAAATGCACAAATACGAAGAGCGCCATGACAATGCACTTTTGGCGCTGCTCGGTCATACGCCGCGTTCGCACTGGCTCTTGAGTAGCATTCGCAAGCCGATGGCGAATGCGGTTGCTTAACATTTCACCCGCATTTTGGTGGTGAAAACGAGCGGATCCACTTCGCGGTTGCGATTCGATCACCAGACTGTATACAGCTTTAGCGCCAAGAAACGAACTAGAATCAGAATCTAGGAGGCGAAAAGTTCAGGGACAGGCACGTAGATGTGTTCCTCGAAATGCAATTCTTTACGCACCGTGCGTCGGTTTGACACCACCTAACCATCCAGACGGGAGGCCGGGCGTCAAAATCCGGCTAATGTAGTTTTCTCTCGTTTTGCTCTTTTTAATAACCGCTAAGATGGAAGAAAGCGTTCGAGTTAAGACGTATTTTTACGTAAAAAGAAGCAAAATATTTAAAAGAAAATTATCCCAGTCTCTTCTCAACTTATCGTGTTTCCCCAATCCAACAATAACAAATAGAAAAATATCGTGCCTTCGTGAAATTTATTTTAACGGGTATCGACGGAATCGGGCTTTCGACGCGCGCAAACAGTCGTTTTTATTGCTTTGACGTTCAACTGCATCTTCTGAGTTATGACCGTTATTATAGGGTATGGGAAATCGAACGACTGCTCTTGACGAACTTTCACCGATCAGCCGTCGAATTTCTATGCTCCAAGTCCACAAAAAGGGAGGTCACAAAAAAAGAAAAGTGAAGAAAAACGATTACAGATTTAAACAAATGCAACGCTTACAAAAGGAAAGACACTTAAGCTTGAGTTCGTGGCAGTTAAGGTATTTTCGGAAGACCCATATCTTCTAAAGAGCTGTAGAAAAAAAAAAAGGGAACAATAACGAGGAGCTAAAGAATGAGGGAGAGCTCATTAGAAAACAACATAATCTAAACGCCGTTACTTTATTTATTTTTGTTTGGGGGTTTAGATTATGATAAGCAATAACCTCGTCAACTGGTAGAGCTTCGCTGTCACCAATAACAAACGTTGGTCAATACATATTCAGTTACATTGATTACAACTTCTGCCCCCCTTTTTTAAATTAAAATCCTAACTGATAAAATGCAAAAAAAAAGTGCTATTCATTAAAATGGGAGAAACGCCAGTTGTGGAACAATAGAATGAGGCCGAGGCCACGTTTCATCACCGCAGCGGAGTTAAGTGCAATCCACTCATAACGATACCACATACAACGATGTGCCGCTTATAACGATCAATTTCTAGAGTTTCTGGGCTCGAAACGATCAGTTTGTAGTCCAGATACAACGATAATTGGTTATAGCGATCGAATTTTCGGGTTGTTTGCTCAGCATCGTTATAAGTAGATTGCACTGCATATATAGACCCACACTCCAAAAAGTGCCCGTTAATTTGACGCCAAGAATGCAGTGTGTCAATTACTGCGATCTAGCGAACACTTCCAGCAAATGACGAAGCCGAAAGCAAATCTTCGCTCTCAACAAAGCGCGGTGACAATGAAAGAAAACTTTATTAGGACGACTCAAATCCGAGTTGCATGTGATAATTAGCTGGACGCAGTCTTGCACACGCATTACTAAAAGAAAGTAATTGATTACAATTACTACTACTCTGGGCTAAAAAAAGTATTCGATTAAATTATTTGATCGCTCGAAAGGAAAGGTAATTGAGCGTTACTTGAAAAAGTAAACGCTACTTTTGAGATCACTTTAGATTTTCTTAACGGCTATTGCTGCCTCTTTGAAAAAGGTCCTTTCGTACTGCCGATTATTCGATTCGAATCACCGGATTGGAAACTACTCATCTTCTAAATCCGCCACCCTTTTGGTAAATCGTCCCCTTGTCGGAAACTCGGTTTGAGGATCTTTGCCAGGAATGTTCCGGAAACAAAGGGCGTTATTAGGAAGAGGTGGGACAAATAATTACGTGTAATTTTATTACTTTCAAAGGTAATCGAATTACTATCTAATAAAGGTAATTAAATGATTATACAATTAACTTAAAGTACTCGTAATGAGTAGCGTATAAGTCTGACTGGATATTCGATAGGCATTTAGTTGGCAAACTTTATCGTTCGTCCTGGACATGGGTCAAAATGGTCTGAAATCGTTCACGGGAATATCTTCCGGAGCGTGGAACTCTAAAACCTGTCAACCGAACGTTCGTGGGGAAAGCGGTCGGCCGGCTTTAGCGACCATTTCTGTCCCGTAAATTCCCTCTCGCCCCAATGGGCCTCTGCCGTCTCTGCTTGACGTCGATGATAGACAGCGAGTAGTTTGAAAGACAACTTGGCTCGTGTTTGGCTACTGCCGACAAGAACATTCTGACAAGACATAAACGAGGATGTCGGTCGGGGGCGAATAACGTTCGCTCGACGAGGACCCGCGTGCGTTCGCGCACTTGAGCGCAGCAGCTGTTTGCAGGGAGTATACGTTGAAGCGTGCGTCTTAATGCGTTTGAATATCACGACTCGAAAGATGAATGACGTCGAATAAAAGTGGCGTTCGGCAAAGACGAAGAACGAATTGCGAGGATATTCCAAGAAAGACGAGAATCTTCTTCCCCTGCCGCGGTGCTGGATGCCTCGGGACGCGTTTAGCGTAAAGCTTTTATCAGTTCTGCCAGTAAAGGCGATGCACTCAGACTGGCAATCGGTCTTACACCCCTGTCATACGGGAAGATGAAGGACGTTTGTAGTGAATGCGATTCGCTCTAAATTGTCATTTGAGGTCTGACACGCGGGAATATTTAATGATGTTCATTAAAAGGGACATTTCGCTGCCGAATGGGTTCGGAGGAATTCGTTCGCGGTTGCTCTCAGAACTAATGAGCAATCTCGACGAGAGAGACCGACACCACCTACAATCACGAGCTACGCTAACTCTCCTATATTTCGTCAGGTTAATAGTTTAATCATGAAAAGCGCGGCGGTTGATTCGCTTCCTCTCTCCTATCTGCTATCATACTCGCGTGATCTTGTTGGCGCGGCCAATAACCAGCGGCACCCGGACGACAATAGAAGGGCCTTGTATTTAGATAGTGTTGCAGAGACGCAGTGAAGAGGAGCAACGTGAAATTGTACTAACACAAGTGTGCAAACAAAAAAGTTATTTTTATGTTACTGGAACCTTAAACATAGGAAGAGGCAGTCTGACGTTTCAACCAAGTACCCATCCAAATTCAATATTCGGTGCCCGGCGTTCGGACCACGGTATCGATGCAATACGCGCCGTTTTAGATTTGCTGTAAACTTAACAAGATGGATATTAAAGGGAGGTATGACGACTACGCGAGGGCGGTTCTGCTATGTTTCCGCGATTGAAGCCTACAGAGCGAAACATCACCCATATGAGAGAAGCAGCGCAACCTTTCACTCGTGGGGTACGAAAAAAAGTAAAAGAAACAGAAAAACGTGTCAACTATAATTGGCAGATTGAGCATTTTATTACACTTTGTAGGGGTATTGTTAAGCCGTAAATGGGAACACGACCACGTATAGTTTACTTGATATTTCTTGCCCGCGTGCTTTGTTTCCTATATTTATTTGTGTATTTATTTAATTTACCCCAAGGCAAGGAAGCATTACAGAGGAGAGTGCGTAATAAAAAAAATGCAAAAAATGAAGCACAATAGGAACAGCCTAAATACTCAAACAGTAGGGAACTGGTTGTTAGCCGTACTCGTACAAAAAAGAGTGTAGTCAACAATTAATGTTCGTTATGCAGATTAACGAGTCCAGTCCTTGGACGTTTTAGGAATGAAGAATGCAAAAAATGAATAAGAGTGGCAAAACGGGACCCCGACTTTGTGACGATGATCATTACGTGCAGCAACCATTGATGGGGGGATTATTAGCTGTGCATTGAGTTGAGAAATATTTTGGTATATCTTATGAAAAAGACAAATGCGAAATTCTGCGACGATGTGCGAAACGTGGGAGTAGTAAGTTATTTTAGATGATGTGATACTTGCAATGCGATTATAATTGGCTAGCATAAAACGCGCGGACCTGTTCAGAGCTGCTTCGAGTGAGTCAGTGGGATGATTAGTATAGGGATCCCACATGGAGGTGGCATACTCGAGTTTAGATCGCAGAAGCGTTTTATAGAGAAAAAAACAAAACAAAAACAACTTTAGTGATGGAGGAGCGAAGTAGAAGTTACGTCTGAGATAGCCAAGCATCCGATTAGCATTGTTAGTCACGTAATTAACATGCTGCTGCCAGAGACGATTGGCGCTTATGATCATGCCTAGTATGAATCTACAAACTGTAAGGGTGTGTGATAAATGTTATAAGTAACAGGAGACTTTAGCTTTAGGTGTTATGTGCATCGTTTTGCATTTGCTAACATTAAGCTGCATTGACCAGAGTTCACACCACTGAAAAATTGAACCTAAATCATGTTGTAGTTTTTGTGAGTCGGAATAAACCGATCTCACCAAGCGTTCGGAGCATGCGCGAGGCCGCCATAACTTTGGTTCACAGGAGGCTATCTGCAGTGCACGAGACTGTTCGTGCCCTGCACGCGCAGAGCTCCAGCGAGGTTGTCGCACGCGCAGAAAGACTAAAGTTCCCTCGATGCATTGCGGCAGCGGTAGTCAAACTGGCTGGTGAGATCGGTCTATTGCTTGATATAGCACGATAAATAGCACAGTCGTCAGTGACGGGTTTAATTCAAGAAGAAACACAAGTATGCAAGTCATTATTATAAAGCAAAAAAAAAAAAAGAGTAAGGAACCTACAACGGACCCTCGAGGTTTACCAGAAGAGACGGATGCGAGAGAGGAGTTAGCGTCATTACTCGTTGCAAATTGAGAGAGATTGGTACAATCCAATTAAACACATTAGAGTAGATGTTAAGCTTACTTAGCTTACAATAGAAGTTTATGTGAGACCTTGTCGAAAGCTTTTGAAAAATCTAAAAAGATGCAGTGCACCTGAGATCCCTGATTAAGAGCGGTATGAAAATCCTTGGTGATAGAGAGGAGTTGTGTTTCACAAGAAAAATATTTCCTAAAGCTGTATGTTGTACTGATGAAAAGAACAAATTGTTTCCAGGAAGTTAACGAGTTGTGTACAAATCACATGCGAGAATACTCCACGGGGAACGCTGGTTAGTGAGATCAAAGTCAAAGTCAAAGTTTATTAAGACAACCGTCGAGGAATCCAGTTGTCTGGGGGGCCGTCACAAAAGGCATCGACACGCCTGACAAGGCGACGAATTTTCGCCTGGTGTTTTCAGTGAGATAATGAACCGTCTATCCACGGTGGGACATTGCGGTCCAAACTTGACGTGGGTTATTTCTTAACGTGACTGGAAGAGAGTGACTGAAGAAAGTAAGCTTCGCATTTTTAATAGACCTTTTGTAACACTGAGCAGCAACTAAATAATTCTGCCATCGGACAGGACACGACGTGCAACTGGCGGCTCCAAATAAGCGTTAGAACACAATTTACAAAGACTCAACTGATCACTGCCGTTGTGGCGCTGCTGCCAGCTATAGTTTTGGTAGCATTGTGACAGTGACACTGGCGCATGAATGGTTGGCCACTGGAAAAAACGAGCCATGGCCGCACATCTCTTTCTGGCCCGCCATAACCTGGCATCAAATTCGAAGAATACAGTGCGCAATAGAAACTGTCAATGACATCCACACTATTATCTGAGAGCTTCACAATCTCAAAAATGCTGATATACGAAAAAAGGTGAGCGAAATTTTTGCTTCCCTTCCCCGTATTGTTTAGATGAAAGTTTTGAAATGTCTGGGGAAGGGGGGCATCGCCCCCCCCCCCCCCCCCCCCCCCCCCTTCCAGTTCCGATGCAACTTTCCAGGGTCATGACTAGGAAACACGACATTTATCTGATCGCGCCTTTAATATCATTTACCACGAACACGTAGCCCCTTGTAATGTCTCTTTCTTTAATTTTAGCTGATAAAGTGATGAAGAAATATTAACCTCGAGAAATTTTTTTTTTTTTTATGGGAGAACTTCATTTAGGCGGGACAGGTTGGGGTTGAAAACTGCACTCGTTGTCACATGAAGTTTTGCGCTGTATTATAATCTAAACCGTAAAAACAACAACAATATATATGTTATTTTCTCCTTGTCTCAGGGTTTGGATTAGGATGTTTTCTAACCAGCTCGCCTGCATGCTTTCGCTCCTTGTAAGTTTTGCGCGTTGTTCGTGCGCTCTGCGAAGGAGTGCATGCAATATTTAGTTGTCGGGGGAATAAACGATGCTTTTGTCGTCTGAAACGTACGGGTCTCGATAAACCAGCATAGAGTTAATCTAAAATGCATCTGCAATATATCTAATTCACCCCACAAAGGAGGAAATTAGTAATGCTCCGCGAAAATTCGCTCTCTTTTTTTTTTTTACTACTGTTCTTGAGGTAAATACAGGCATAGACTATGTCTGTAAAAGGGAGAAAGAAAAGTGCGAATGTTACGTCCGCGGCTAAGTGTGTCGCACAGTGCACTTCCGGCAAGCAACAACACCTCTCCGCTTCTACGCATACCACAATTTAAAAAACAAGAACAAGGAACTAACTAACTAGTCAAAATAATGAATAGGAATAAGTATGAGGTTATTTTCGTTCCGCGCGTTATGGTGATCCGTTCCGTCCCCGCAATAATTTCCGAAAGCAGCGGCGATCGGAAACGCCTCTGGCCTTGGGGCACTTCCCGCTCGTGAGTGGCCCTCGGGAGCTGCAGTTTCCGGAGAGCTTGCTGGTCGCGGTAGCGGCATAGTCCAATAAGACTAGGCCTGCCCATGACGTCACCGTTAGTGTACCCCGACCCGCCTCGAGCTTTAGCAAGCACGCTGAAGCTCGACGAGATTCACTGCAAAGCGGCAGTCACGTGCGTCTGCTAGCGTCGCGCTCGTTGTGGGACGCTGCTAGAGGCGCTGGCGGCGATGTTGCGGGGTGGGCGGCGTTGCGTGGATCCACTCGTGATGACCTTCGGGGCTAATAGCTGCGGGCCTTGTTTTCCAGGTGGTATTGCTCAGTCTCGCCAAGAAGCTCATTGCCGCCGCGGCAATCACGCCGAGTCCCTGGGGTGGGCTCCTCAACGCGCGGCAGGGAAGAAGGGGGCAATCTAATAAACCTCGTTTCACAATACGAAGGCGCCGTGTAGCGCCAAGTTAAGTAAATTATTAGTCGCGCGACAAAATGTGAAGTGGCAATTCGTGCGGAGATGGGGGTCTCCATGTGTCGGAGTTTCTTTTAAGTGTAATTCTAGCTTATGACACGTTCGGCCACCCAAGCGATGATTCATTCCCTACTTTAGTTTATTCTTAACCGACGGAGTCGAGGTCAAATCGGAAGTTAGATGTTTGCACAGCGTAAGTTTAGCTAGTCAAAGTCTCGTCGACATTTTTAGATTGAGAAGTTTAGCCAGTGCAGTTATTGTCCTAACCTAGGCCCGGGGACTTCAGCGAGCATCTAGAACGCTCACCGGTGCGCTGCTCATTCAGATCGAAATTGACGTGGGAGGGGGATCGAACCCTGGATCCTTAGCCACTGCAACGCGGGCTTTTTAATAATAATAATAATGTATTTTATTTCCCATTCTCGTTGGTACAAAAAGGAAGGACGTCAGGACAAAAAGCTGCGGTTGCAGCTTGACGAGGTCCTGGCGCCCTAACACACTTTGGCGGGAAAGCAGCATTGGAAACACAACGAAAACACAAAAATGGACACTAAAACACAATAACGACTATTCACATTGTTGCACTCAGCTTGAATGCATCAAAGCAAATATTTTTAAAGTAGAAAGAAGTTTCACCACAGATACAAAAACTCCAGGCACAAGAGGTAAAAATTATGCTGTCTGTAATATGATTTTTGCCAACATCCGATTTGATGTCCCATAGATGCTGATACCATTGGCTTCGAGTTTATTAAGTAAAGATGGTAATGCGTATTTTAATGATGTAAAGCCGTAATTCGTACGAGGTATTGAAACGCTCCAAATTTCGCCGTGACGTGTGACATATTTATGGTCTAGTTTTGCTAAGCCCGACAGTGCGAAAAGGAAAGAAATATTATGTTTTAATGCCATATTATACATCACCAGCAGGCGAAATTGGTACAAGTGGTCAATAGGAATGACGTTATGTTTAAAAAAAAGCTCCCGAGAAGGGTGCAAGAAGGGTACATTTGCGATAATTCGAAGAACCCTCTTTTGGGTTAGCAGTAGTTTTGTTATATTTTGTATCGCTGTTTGGCCCCAAACTAAATGGCAATACACGTAGTGAGTGTAAATCAAAGAATAATATAAAAGTGATTACACACCTGTTGGAAAGACATCCCGATTCTTACAAAGGAGACCAATAGATTTACGAACTTTTTGATGTATATAATCAACGTGCTCATTCCATGACTACGATGCAGTGAAATAAACGCCCAATATTTTTCCCGACTTTACCACTTGAAGTGTTGAAGACCCTAAAGTTGTTTGAAGCAAATTAGGTACTTGTCTATTTCGTGGTCGAAATAACACACATTTAGTTTTTTCCGCGTTTATTTTTAGCCCGTTTACTTTCGTCCACAAATCGATGTTTGAAAGGACTCTTATTGCCGTGCTCTCTATTTCATCCGCTGTGTGGCCCTTAATAAAAATAGTTGTGTCGTCAGCATAAGAAACAAGGTTTGCCTGTGGTACACTATTTTCAATATCATTAATAAAAATAATGAATAAGAGTGGCCCGAGCACACTACCCTGAGGTACTCCGGTTTCAATTTTTTGAGTGGTTGAAATATAGTTGTTAATGGTAACGAATTGTGTACGGTACTGCAGGTAAGATCTAAATAAATTCAGAGCAGTTCCACGAATACCATAGCGCTCTAACTTGTCCAGCAATATTGTGTGATTAATTAAGTCAAACGCTTTCGAAAAATCGATATATATACCCAAAATAAGTTCCTTGTTTTCAAAGCTTTCAATGATCTGCTGTTTTTGTACTAAGAGCGCTGATTCTGTTGACCGGTGCTTACGAAAGCCATGCTGACTATTAGAAATAACAGAATGTCTCTCTAGGTAAGAATAAAGTCTCTGATGAATTATTTTCTCAAGACCCTTTGAGAATATGGATAACAATGAAATAGGTCTATAATTTTTAAACACATTTTTATCGCCACCTTTGTACAAAGTGACCACCTTAGCGCGCTGCATTGCTTTAGGAAAAACACCGGAAGAAAGCGATAGATTAAATATATACGTTAACACAGGTGTCACAATATCGACGACATACTTAATCGGTTTGATATTGAAATCATTTACGTCTTGACTAAATCGAGGTGGATTAACGTTCAAACAAAATGATAAAATGAAATTGGTTTAACTATGGTGGGAAAGAAAGGGGAGATGGTGACGATCACGTGGGCGTGAGCGGTTTCGCACTTCCTACAGAGCGTCTGTATGCTGGAAGCGGTGCTGCCTTGCACCCAACAAGGTACAGGGGCTTAGAGCGATAAACTGGTATTCCGGGCCAAAGTGACCCCCCCTTGACTGCCGCCATGTTGTACAATTTTGAGCACTAAACACGTGACCGTACCAAATCCTGAGGCTTTTACGCAAAATTGAGCCGAGATTTGTATTGCGATTTTTTCGATATTGTTAGCCTCAAAGATCAGTGTCTAGCCCCGATAAAAACCCAAAATACAGCAAAGCGGCTAACGGCATCTAGCGGAGGCATTGCGAAGCTGCCCGAGGTTTTGTCGTAAAAGCACATGCTGGACTTAAAACGAACGAAACATAACTTATCTCGTCGGTACTGTTATTAAGGATATAAGCAAATACTTGTGCGCGGTACTTCGTTAAAATGTAGAAGTCAAAACGATAAGGTCACGTTCCTAGTGGGGTCAAAAATGTGCAACATGGCAGCGGCTAATCGGGGGTCACTTTCAGCTGCCAGTTTATCGCTCCCTCTACCTCGTTGCTTGCATCCCAGGGCCACAAAAGACGGCGCCAATGAAAATGGACAGATTGTTCATTTTATTTCACTCTACAGGTTTTTTCAGCCGTGAATGAAAGCAAGATCCCTCATAGGTTCTTTTTTTGTTGTCTGCTTTGTTTTTATTAAGAACCCAGTTTCTAAAGAATTAAGTGGTATTCGCCATTGTGGTGTTGCTGCCAGCTTACAAATGGCATCATGGTGATTGTGGTGCGTGATGCACGGAGCGTGGGACCGCTCCCAGCCAATAGGAGAAGGGAGCGATCGCCACCCTTCACCCCCCCCCCCCCTTTCCCCCACCGTTCTAGCCCACAATTGTTGTGCTATGTTGTGTTTTATTCACCACAGGCACTGCTGTTACGCTTACTTCTTACGGATGTAAAAGCAGGACTCGGTCAGGAAACCGCGCACTCAGTGAGCACACTCCCAAATCCCCGAGTGCATTCGATTCAATGAGTTCAACGACGGTGCAGCGCCAATTCACAAAAAGGGGTGCACGCCTTTGTGCCACGGCAGCGTGATTGCCGAGTGCCCTTTTCACCGTCCGGACCAGAGAGACCGACCGTTCGTTTTCCGAGTGCGTCAAATATGCACGCAGGAGCTTCTGAGGGGGCACGTCAGGCTTTTGGCGATGTGTTATACCAAAATCGTTGCTGTGCTTGGCCTTCCATGATTGACCAAATGCTCACGTCATGTCTTCAACAGGATTAGTAATTCTGCTGTCATCGAAGGAAATAAAAGTAACGTCATGACATTCAACTTTGAAAGTGTCGGTTTAAGAACGCGACGCCTTCGAGCTTCCAGCGTGCTTTGTAGTACACGCACCATGGAGCTTGCCGTCTGCAATTCTTGACTTCATAGCTATAGAAGGGCGCCACCAAAACATCTCGCCGACATATTCTGCGCCGCCATCTTCGTCTGCTGGGCTGTGGAAGGTGGTCAGAGCATGAGCGGAAGCTCTCTTCCGCGGAATATCGGATGCTTCGCATGCGTCAACAACCCAGTGACTCGACATTTGTTGCCTGGGTGATAGCGGTAGAAAAGCGTTTAGCGGAGAGATCGTTTTTTTCAGAGGCGAAAAGAAAGAAGAGGAAAAAAGGAGACAGCGGGAAAAAGTCGGAGACTCAAACGAAAAAAAAAAAAAAAAATACTTGGTGCTACCAGCTTGGAAAATTCCGATCTTCATTTGTCGGAAAAGTCGTTTTCGTGTTGTAACCGTGTAGAGAGAGCGGGGACTCGCCGACGCCGAAGATCATAATGAGCCGCCGTACGAGGAAACTGGGGTTGTGCGGTCGGCAGTCGATTACCGCGCTCGCACGCCGGGAGAAAGCAAACGCAGCCAGAGAAAAGCGGCTTCTCCGATAACGACGATAGTGGCGCCGAGCGACGTATTAACCGCCTGACTACGTTACCTTGGTTAGACTGTAAGCGATGTCTTCGGTCTTGTAGTCACTATCAAGCCTCACTCACGCTGGTCATACATTATACAACATAATGCTCTTCGCCGTGGACATAATGACAGAATTCTTTGCGAACAGGTAGTAAGCTGCAGGTTAGTTGGTGATCGTTGAACACAACGAAAAGCAGCAGCGCTCAAAGAGACAGAACAAAAGATAGGAACCCAGCGCGTGCCTGTCCCGTTTTTTTTCCTGTTGTCTTGTTTTTTTGAGCGTTGGGTCTCACTTGCCAATACATTAATACATTGCAAGGATTGTTCCTCGACATGCGGCAAAGTTGGAGATGGTGGAAGCGGCCCTTGCTGGCGAACAAGATCGCTGTATCAGTTGTCGCGTCTGCGCATTTAGCGAGCGGAGAGCTCCATTTCATCGAAAGTGATTAATCGTCTTTTCGATACGACGTGTTTCCTCTCCCACCTGATTACATATTTACGTGTGACGCTGATTGTTTACACGAGCTAACGCTCGGGTTAATCTAGTGCTGGTTTTTCTTCGTGGAATGACAAATATGGGGTTAAATGAGCACGCGCATGTGCGCCGACGCGTATGGAATTTTCCAATAAGCATTTAGTTGTCAGTCAGCGTCTGTCTAGTGTGCTCCCTTTACTTTTGTCCCGTCCTTTTGCGCTGTTTTAGAGCGCAGCTTTTAGGCGCCCGTTTCCGGGTTGAGCGGCGACGGCGACGGCGTCGGCGTAACCGCGCGCGTTGCATTATGGGACGTCACAGTTTCCCCCGCTAAATTTAGCGAGAAACTGAATTCGTGTTGAGGCCATGTGACGATAGTTTTACCGCTAAATTTAGGGGGGAAATCGACGTCACGTGACCTCAACACCAATTCAGTTTCCCCGATACATTTAGCGGGATAAATGACGTCACGACTTCATCTCACGTCACCCATGAACAAATTCAGCGGCAGGAGGAGAGGAGGAGGGCAGGGTACGGATGAGGAGGAGTGCCATTCTCTCTCCTCCGTACCCTCCCCTCCTCCTCCTCCTCAAGAGCTGCGCTCCAGTTTCGCATTACAGAGATTTGTAAACGTCTTTTTTTTATCATGTCCTAGCGTAGCTTGTTCAAAAATTCTAGGCTTGACACATTGAGCCGTCGAAATCTCGTCGCAAGCACTTGTGCTTGGCACACGCTTTCGAAATCCAAGCGTTCGTGCCTGCGTGCAGGGAAGCTTCTTCCGACGCTCGAGGTGGTACGCGTGATCTGCGCATTCCGTGGCTCTGGTCAACCTCGCGCCCAAGCCCTGTTGGCGCTGTTCGCTGTAGCGCGCGCATCAGTCGATTTTCGTTGTCCCAAGCGAGCTACTATCCAGCAGTGAGGAAGGCTTCATTTCCTTTTATTATTATTTTTTTTTTTACTTTCTAAACATGTAGCATTTAAGAGGCGGTGTGGGGAAACACTGTTTACCTTGTACATCTTAGAGAACAAAAAAAAAGTAACAGGTTAACAATGCTTTTCTCAAAATATCACACATGGCCAACTTTGTGGGTCATTCAATCGAATCAAAAGTTTTCAAAGAAATATCAAAATTCTTATTAAGCTGCGTTCTATGATATAAGGCAATGACCGTCTTAGAGGATATTACAATCTTTTATCAAGAAAAGCTGAAATTTATTTTTTTTTTTTTTGCGAATGTACAAGTGAATGTACAAGGCGTCGAAAAGTTTACTTACTGCCTATTAATATTTTATGGCTCTCATGTAAAATCGTCCCGGGGAACATTGCGATGTTTTTTGTTGCTCAGTTGAAATTCTAATTTTAGCGCATGCGCCGAGGCGTTCATGTCCAAGAAAGTTGAGGCTGGAAGGTCGTTGCGCTCCAAGGAAGGTCAGACGTAAAACATATTAAAAAGTGGATTCGGGTTTCTTTGAGGAATTCCAACTTAATTATGCCGGGGCCACACTGCTCATATATCATACAAACGACGGTCTGCAGACACGAGTGACCGCAATATCCGCTGTTCGAATGCCGCGTGCCAAGTTTCCCCTTCAACTCATAGCCATGCGGCATTCAAAGCACGGAACTCGCGGTGACTCGCGTTCGAATCTGTCCGAAGACTGTCTTTTGTATGATATATAAGCAGGATGATCCCGGCTTTATGTTCATCGACACGGGAGGAGACATAGAAAGAGAGTGAGCCGTTCACGCAGTGTAATGTCGTTGTAATCAGTTTATTGAAATACGCGAAGACGAGCTCGTTTTCCGCTCTGGGAGTGAAAGATTGGCTTTCATTGTGGCCACTCTCAGACTCCCACTGTGTCTCGAAAAGCAACCGCGCTCTCCGCAGTTTTCTGGGACCTTCGATGCGCTTGCGACAAGGGCTGCCCTCCACTGTCTCAACTCGTTCGGGTAAAGTGCTCCTCGTGCGACCTCTTTTCGGGAGCAAAGGTCCCGCGAGGGTGAACGAGCTGGCTCGATCATGGCCTGCGATGGAGTCTAGGTCCGTGACGCAACCGCCAGTTCGTCGAAGCGTTGACCGCGTCTTCATCGGGTCCCCCTCCCTTCTCTCGAGGTCGAAGTGGTCCAAGTGGGGGACGCTCGCGGCGAAGCATTACGAAAGCAGGGCTTTCAGACACGTGCGCGACGGAGCACCGCCATTCTCTCGTCAAACGCGCAGGGAGCCGCTGTTGCGCGCCTCGGTAGACAACCGCGCAAGAGAGCCCTGCTGGGAGGATGTGAGAGGCAGCGGGCCCTTCTCCGAATGTGTACCCGAAGCGCTGGAAATCCTCCACGGTGGGGGACACAAAAGACACCGTCGAAGCCGCTGCAACCCAAATAAGTTTATAAATGCCGCTTTATTACCGTGTTAGAGTAGTTTCAAGGCTCGCATCTTTCGCGGTGTCGGTCGTACTGCCATTGGCTAGTATGTTCGGACTGGGCAACTTTCTGCGGCATTTTAGAATTGAGCAGTGGGCGTGCTGAGCTTGAATCGGCGCTGAAAGTGCGCGAGTGCCCCTGCACCCATAGTTTCGACTACATTCGCACGGTCCGGGAGTATAAAATAGTTTGAACATTCTGAGAGTGGACACGAGAGCTTCGGCCTGAGTCCCTTCCACCTAAAAGACAAGGCCAGCGCCCCCCCCCCCCCCTTTCCCCTCCCCCAGACATCATCACCAGTGCATCCACCCCAGCTTCAGCGTGTTTGCCGCTTGGTGCGAGTAGGGGATTCACTAACAATGACGTCATGAGCAGGCCATAGCATGTGTGTGCGTGCTGACTGCGGGTTTACATGACCCATCCGCACTTCGAATTTCACGCGGTTACGAGTAAACGAGTAAGGGGAAACTCGAGAATGCCGTCCAGTGAATACCACACATGATTAGACAATTGCAATGACGTTTACTCGAGTAAAGAGCGATAATACGACCCCTTAGTCACTACCGCGTAATAAATGCCGTAACGATTTGTTAAAGCGTCACAGTCTACGGCAGTAGCCATTTTAAAAGTAAATAATAAGATAACTACAACTCAAAATAATGTCGTAGTAAGAAATTCGATCAGTATACACCAACTCATGTTTACAAACAAACCGGAGCACCCGGAGCGCCCGGAGCGCCCCTAGTGGACGCCACCGGCGCCGCGCATGCGCGATGGGGGTGTGGGCAAGAAGCTCGCCGTCGCCCATAAACAAACCATTGAAATGCGATGTTGTCGGCCTCGGTGCGAGTCCCCGCGCTCTTTTTCGCGTTGGAATTGTTGATTCTACGTCCTCCTAACGATGTCTGACTACTTGAGCGGCGTCAGCGAAATTTACGAGGCTTGTTACACCGCAAAACTTCGCGTGAATAATCTGACATGCGGCGATTCATTCCGCGTGGACGCCGCAGGATGTACGCTAAAGCCTGATTCACATGATGAGATTTCACTCACAATTTTCAGTAGCGACATCGCTCGTACTGCAAAAGCGTGAACCGTAGCTGAGATGGTCGACGTCGATACTGAAAATCGCAAGCAGAATCTAACCAAGTGAATCAGGCATAACAAGTCGGTGATGGCCACTGGTAACAATGATCAACATCTCCTTGTATCTACTGCTTACGTCGAGTCTGCTTACCAACCTTCAAACTTAAGTCTTTTGAGGCCTGCACTTACTTCTTATCGCAAGTACCGGGCCCACGTTTGGTCTGCGGGCCGGTGTCCTCTAAAAGAGCAGACGACAAGCAGAAACGTTTGAAAGAGCAGACGACAGTTCGAACGATCAGGCGACCGTTTGAACTTGAAGACGCACTGAACGTAGTTCGCACGTGGTCCGTACAACTTGACGGTTTTCCGGCGTTCATTTTGGAACAAAACAAATAAACCTGATGGCCAGAAGTATCCGTGAATTCAACCCAAAATGTTTCCCGCCCAAGCAATCGTGGTCCGACGGCGTCTGGTTTTCCCTTTTCGCGGCACATATCCACGTTCTCGGACGAACCGAGCGCATGAAAACTGACCTTCAGACCTTTCTCGACCCTTTTGGTACAGCCCCAGTCGCAGCATTTTGACCAGAAGACAGGTTTGTGTCTGGTTTCTTTCAAAACAACGCAGGAATACACGTGTCACATGGGCACTTCCGCCCACACCCCCGGACCGGAAGTGCGTCCGACGCTCCACCACCGCGCCGTGACGTAACAGAGATGAGTTCGTGTATAGCCTCTCATATAGGACATCACGAAGGAATCGAGCATATTGCTCCACCAAAAAGGAAATTATTTTTGCGGATTCCATTTTTAGCGGTACAAAACTGAAATTTAATAAAAAGGGGGAAAAAAAGTCGAAGATCTGATAAACATTGTCCAGAACAACTTTCTTTTCGTTTTCGTTTGACTATTTTCTTAAAGTACCTCTAAACGTTCCGGTGGGACATTACAAAGAGGAAGTATTTTAAGAATAATTTGAATATGTATACGAAATATTTTTATACACGCACAAAATGATCACTCGAAGCAAATAGCAAATTATAAATTGACGATAAATAATCACGCACACATTGGAAAGATGTACAAAATAAAAATCACGAGCGAGAGAGAAACATGCTTACAGGCGGTTAGTCAATATGAGTTACGGAGAAGTGACATGAAGTTGTTATCCCTGGTTAAAGCTCCGAGGAAAAAAATAAAAAAAAGGAAAAGGGGACGAGGCTGTAAAGGGGTGAGCCTATTACTATCAGTGGATGTACAAACATGATGTATGCTCGACCGGAAGTTCGCTATTCTTCCCTATATCCTGGCAGCGCGGTCGCGTAGGAACTGTGCACCGGAAGACGGGGAGATGTGAGCTGTCCCCTCAAATGAACCGATGGACGCCGTTTGTTTTTCCCTCAACGACCTCGGCGAAAATGGGTCTCCATCGAGCCAGAGCGACGCCCGTCGGCCGTCCAGTCGAGAAAAGGACGCGAGGAACGCGGAACTCAATCAGGGAAAAAAAGGGAACTCGCGCCCGGCGGACTCTAAGCGACGAAGCAGGTTACCAGAGCCGAGCTGCACTCGCCCTCACACACGACACGCATAAACAGAAAAACCGAAAAAAAGGGGGAAAACGAGAAATTGCAGCTTGCGGGAATCTAGTATGCAATATACTAGATTTTGGAGAAAGTACATATATACTTTCTCCGAAAATGCACCGCTCTGGCTTATATCCACACAGCTTCCGCGTAATGAATGCCGAAAATAAAAGGGGGGGGGGGGGGGGAGATATGGGGGAAGGTTTGAGAAACCAGTGGCCTCTTCTAAACTCGATGTAAGGCTCGCACGAAAAAAAAGAAAAAGGAATAGAAAGTGGAGCGCAGAAGCTAGAGCCTGCGTGTCTGGCGGGGCGAGATGGAAATGTTGGTTCGTTATGAGGCCGCCTGCCGCATAAAATCTGCAGTTAGGCGTCCAGCCTTTGAAGCCGCGATGAAGCGCGCTCTGTTTTAGGCTGCCGAGGTTCTATTCGATCTGGGGAGAACCCTTTCTTTATTCTCATATTTTGGGGTCGTAATGCCTTCTTTGTGTGTGTGTGTCGGAAATGGTGTGGGGCGGGGTCCATTTAGGAGGAAGGCAGCCCAAATAAAATAATCCGGTCCTCCTGGAGGCACTGACGTGAGGCCAGACGGCCCGATCCTCCGAATCGGTCCCATTCCCTGCAAGCCACTGCCGAGTCCGTCACTGGAGCGCGCGAAACGACCGTGCGAGCTTCCATGGCGGTCACTCAAAGCCGCGTTCACGCAGCTTATACGTGCGGGCTTCTTCTAGCTCCGATTCCCACAGACCCTGTTCCCGGATGAATATGACACTGCAATACTTCGCTCTCGGCAAAAGGGTTTATTCACTCACTCATTGCCTTGGGGGGTTTCGGGATCGGGGGACGGTCATCAGCGAGGCCGGGGGAGAGTCCGCTGCCACAGCAGCTTCTCCGAGTCCCAGCGGTGGTCGTCCACACCGCGTCATGGGGACGTCGTCGTCCAGGGTCGCTGTCCGGTCCGCTTGTCGAGTCCGCTACTCGACGTAGTGCCCGCACTCCCTGCGCCAGCGTCCAGCGCCGTCCGAGCTCGCCTCCGTGACCGGTCCCTTGTGAAGTCGGCAGCCCAAGCCCTCTTCCTTTGTCTCCGTTCCCCTTTTGAGACCTTCCCAAGTCCTTGTCCCGCCGACCGTCCAATCGGGAACCTTGCTGCGAGCCGATCCTCCGACGTCAGCGCTGGGTGAGGGGGCGCTTGCCCCGTCCCTCCCGGAGAGCTCGGACGTTCCGCGACAGGACGGCGACGGTAAACGGGAAGGTCACGGGGAACGAAGGAGCCCCGACAGTACGGCGCCAGGGAGCGGCAAGGTCACGGAGAGCGGAGGAGCCAGGGAGAGGGTCCCCACATACGTCACACAAAAAACTGTCTGCAGACATGTTTGAGCATGTTTGATGCAAACATGTTTCGAAGATGCTTCAGGCCGCAGAAAATTCTGTCATCGTGTCTGTAGCCGAACAGCGTGCCTCTTCTGCGATATCCGAGCTGTGGGTAAACGTTCACCGCGGCACTACGCGTCGTCAAGCTCGTTCTTGGCAGACAGGGAGCTCATTGGTAGGCGTGCACTGCGAGCGAGCTATGTAGACCATTTTGGGGTCCTGGTAAAGTTGTTTTAGAGCAGTCTTTTTTACCAGTCCCCCGTTGTCACGCGAAATTACCGTGTGTCAGCGAATGAATTAATTTAAATCGAATTGATTCGATCGTGCGTCGAAAATGGTTCAGTAGTGCGAGCTTCACATCTCGTCAAAACAAATCAAGCTCGCCATGTCTTTCTTGTCCTCGTTATTATGTTCTAGATAATATTTTTCAATCTCTTATTTGCACCGGTTCAGCCAGAAGCCACAGCTATCACGAAGGGCATTTCATGTGCTACGTGCCAGTAGAAGCGACAAACTGCCGGACCTGCCAATTTAACTGTCGCGAGTACGATTTGGCGAGGATGAGCGTGACGCAAGTGTTTGCCAACTGCGGGCACCACGTGGCTTACCTCGCGTTGTTTGCAAACACGCCGTCTCCCCTTTGTCCGTGACACGGAAACAATGGACGCCCTTTCTGCGTATTGTGCCGACCGCCCGGGCGAGGTCGCTTTGGCTGACACTGTTCGCTTTGCGTCCACGCATCTTGAAAGAAGGAACTCCGCCGTTTTAACGAGACTACGCGGCGTGCTCCGACAGATCGAGACTCGCTGTTTTGGAAACGACCTTTGTTTTGTCTGAGTGCATCGCTTTTAGGATTCTCCTTTTCTGATGCCGCGGGAAATTCGACTGGAGAGACAAGGACGCGCAACAAAGAACGTTTCAGCATGGTGAGCTTCGGTTGTCGATACAGGCTGCTCCGGACATTCCCGTCGCCTGCGTTTAAACTCCCGCAGTCCCACTGGTAATTCTGATGTATACTGGGCTCCAAAGTTGCACTTAGCACATAGAGACTAAACTACGAGATGATATGAAAGACAGTTAAGAACATGACATACTTGTGAATACGCAGACTTCTTCTTCCTTCTTTATGCCTTTCTTTTGAATGATGAAGATTGCCTGATAATTTACGGAATTCAAAATTAATGTCTTTGCGGGTATTTGTAGACAAGGTAGGACAAGATTGGACGACGAGTATGTACCTGAGAAGTCGTTGAAGTCTACAAATGACAGAAAAGACATTAATCGTCCCTTTCCGTGACTTCGCAGGTACATACTCGTCGTCCAAACTTCAGTCCCACCTTGTCTACAAATGCCCGCAAAGACATTAATTTCAATTCCGTAAATTATCAAAACAATCTTCATCCTTCAAAAAAAAAAAAAAAGGCATAAAGAAGGAAGAAGAAGAAACCAAAAATGAACAGTTGTTAGTCTGCGCATTCACAAGTATGTCATGTTCTTAACTGACTTTCATATCATCTCGTGGTTTACGTCTTTATGTGCTAAGTGTAACTTTCAGCGCATTATACATCACAACTATAAACCAACTAGCCCTGGCATTATTAGTTCACTGATAATACATCATACCGTCTGCAGACACTTGTCTGACTTTTTCTTTTCTGATTGAGATTCACATATAAACTGTCCGTGTTCGGAACATACGCATGTATGAAGCGAACATGCTTGGAACATGTTTAAGCTATGTTCTCAGATCATTTTGTCAACATGTGTGCAGCCATGTCTTTTGTGTCATGTGCGGACACTGGGACGGCGGCTCGAGAAAAACAACACACACACACACAATGCACCCTAGAGCACCCATGGCGTGCCAGTCACAGCGCCTTAGAGAGCTTGTTCGGCCAACGAGGAGGCCCAAAGGCGAGGAGAATTAGAGACGAGAGTGCATTTTTCTTTTCGAACGTGTGGTATACTCGCGATTTCTTCCAGAACGATGAGTTTCCTTTCTTGTGAAGCAGTCTCGGTGTACCGCTCTCCAAACCTGGGCGCAGCGGTCCGCGACGACGGCGGCACGCCGAGGGGCGGAGACGCCCGACGCGATAATCGACGAGGAAAGAACGGAAGACGTCTGCACGGCGGAGAACTCGAATCTCCCGTGCTCTTCACCTCACGTATCGTCGGTGGCTCATTTCTTTCTTTTTTTTTTAAGTTTGCTGTTTTCCTGCTGTGTTGCGTGTTTTCGGTTACGGCCGCTTTCGCTCGACCCAGTTTTCGGGGCCAGAAAGATTAGGTCACGCTCCGTGTTTCAATGTCTCCGTGTGGTGTCGTTTCTTTGGGCTCTTATATCGACAGATTGGCCGGGCTTGCTAGAAACAGTCTTAGCTAGGACTGCGCAAAAGAGAGCACCGTCAAAGCTAGCGCACGAGCAGAGTGGCAGGTAAAAACTAAAGTAAAAACGAGTGTCAAGCGCGCTTGCATCCCAGACTTGGAAGGCATTCTTTCACACAGTCTTAAAAAAAAATGGGTTGTGTGTATGTTTATACAGCCTAGAACTTGGTCTGCCTCAACGGGCGACGGGTCTACCAGCTGTCGTTAAAAGATTTAGTCAGTGCAGTACAACCGATAGCCTGGGGTCTTTAACGTGCATCATGCCGTAGTGATACACGACCGCACGCCGGTACGATGCTCATACCAGATCGAAACGGGCGGGGCTGGCGATTGAGCCCAGAATCCTGGGTTCTGCAGCGCGAGCTTTCGCTCCATGTGCTCCGAGCTGGTGTGCGCTAGCCCACTCGGCCACCGATCCCACCCCTCACACAGTCTTAGCTACGTAAAACGCTGTTTTTTTTTTTTTTTATTTAAGTCAGCTTTTGCTTTATCGCTTGCCTCGCGCGTCGATCTGTGTGCCCGTCGCCGTTGCCATTGGCTTCGACAAAACCTAGTTCAAAGAAAAGTAAACTACATCCGGGAGCGTCTCGCACCATCGATAACCCTCGCGTGTGAGTAGGCTGACTCGCGAAGCATTCGGAACAATCATTATTTTTTTTCTTTTGTTTTCTTAGTGAGTTCTCACAATGGTCATAAAAGTTCGGTTGCAGGTGACCCCCCTTTTTGGCCTCACGAGACCTCAATGCCATTGGATCGTGATACCGATCGCTTTTCTCATTGGCTGAGCCAAATAAAAGAACCCTCGATTGGCTTACTGAGCGAATTGAAGTAAACGCACTCGGGGGCCTTAGAACGTGCTCAACAATTTTGCAATAAAAAAAACACACAAAAAGAAAAACACAAGGATTTAAACGTTTTGAAGCCGACTCAGTCACCTCATCAGGGACGATAACGTGATCGTTTAGGATATATAATATCTGTCTTTATCGTACCGTGGCGGTTGTTATTTATTTATTTTCATTGCATCACATATCGCAGCCCGTTGACGTCATTATTTGCGTAGTTTCTTGACGTTTATTATGATATTTCGGCTCGTACTTGCAATGCAAAATTTGCAATGAGTTGACAAAAACCCTCTGCCGGCGGTTAGTTTCAAAATTTATGATACACGTACGTTTTCGAAGTCGATACAGTGGTTATTGACGTCACTGTATTCAGCGACTAAACAAACAACAAATTAATTATTCGTTAGATGCCTATTCAGTGTGAGGTTAGTCTGTCAAAGCTTTTGCCCAGATTGTTCTTGGCGCTAGATGAGAAATTTTGACAGCGCAGTTTTCCTGCTAGCCTGGAGTTTTTAACGTGCATCAGGCTGCCGTGGTGATACACGACCGCATGCCGGTACGATGTGTGTTTATCGACAACGTAGCGCTTTTGCTGAACCGCCACCGTATAAGATAAAGATATCATATATCCTCGTCGGCCATAGTTTCCTTCAAAGAAAAGAACGAATCGCGTTTTTAGGCCTTGGGAAGAGACCTTCCTTTAATTACAGTTTTCACCCAGCCGCACAGACTTCTGTCGAATGTTTACCTTCATCACGATTCTCGGATAGGTAGTTGGGATCCTTCGCAAAGTTGGCGAGGCGAGCAGGCGAGGCCTCCCTTCAGCGCACGAAAAAGGTCTACGAGGAAGATCAAAGCCAGACCACCCCGGGGCAATGTTGACATCACGAAGGCGCGCCTTTAAGAGGAAGAAAAGAAACCCTCCTTGAGACGCCACTTGTTGTGGTTGAACTCTTAGACGCAACTCTGTTCGTGCCCGAGGGGCTCTCCGATCCAAAGAAGAAAAACCCTTCCTCGAAGACCTACTTTTTAACGGCTGGTGTTGCACGACAGATTCTTTTTTGCACCGCGTTCTTCCGCAATGCAGTTACGCCGCGTTGCCGACCGAGATAAGCAGTCTCGTTGCATTCTTCTCCGGTTCCCGACGTTTCCTTTAACTCGCTTCAGCTTAATCGCGACCTTTCAAGGGTAACACCTTTTGCACTGTTGATGAGAGGCGTTCAGAAAGCGTTTGAAGCTCATTCTTGTTAAACCTCCAATGGCATAACCTTCGTTGTTACATAACTAGCTACATGTTTACCTAACGGTGTCCCACGTGGTATGCGTCAAGATTCTATTTGGAGCTTTGGAAATGTTTTGGAATATGGTTCACGAAAGGTAATCGGAGGTTTCAAGATTTAGCCACTACCATTCCAGGCTAAAGGTTGGCACGTGAAAGCCTACTCGCGCACTACGTTGTTTTATGTGTTGCCACACGGCGCCACGCGAAGGGGTATCTCGGATGAACTTTACTTGTTTTTTTTTAACACAGAGAGTGCTTGTGCTTTACGAATGCTGCCCTTCTGGGAGCCTGGTTTTTCCCAGAATATAAAGCGTCATGATAGGTGGCATCCCACACAGCCCTAAAGCCGCACTTACACTGCTTCACATACGTCATACGAAAGACATTTTTCGCGGCAGTCATAATGACAAAATTATCTTGTTAGCTTCGCAGATACCTGCTTCGAACATGTCTGCAGACAGTTTTTAAATGACCAATGTGACATCTGTCACAGAAGGAACGACAGAGTGTGTCTGTAGACTGTCTGTTGTATGGTGTATATTTGCAGTGTGACCACGGCTTCAGAGTGTAATGGAATTACGCGATATGCACAAACACATTGAAGCCTGAAAGGAATCGGAACTCTAATGCGCTCGGCAGTTGTAATAAGAAGGCCCTCCGACAGGTTCCATCAGTGAGACAAACCACATCGACTGCAGTTCCATCCGGCGACAACAGGCGCGTGACTGAGCTGCACCGGAGCTAATAGCGAACGCTTCGACGAGAGCCCCGAGGAGACAGAGCGCCCTGCCCGTCGAACAAGACGGGAGCGGGGCCGCGCAATACCACATAGAAGACAAGGCCCGCACCTTTCCAGCCCCCCGACGTCATCACTAGTGGACCCCGCAACTCGACACGCGCGTCTCGCAGTGTCTCACAACGAGCGCGAGGGAAGCACGCGGGGACGCCACGACATACGCGTCTACCGCTTTGCGGTGTGTCTCGTCGAGCTTCAGCGTGCTTTCCGCTCGGTGCGCGTCGGAGACCCACCAACGCTGACGTCATGCGCACGCCTCCTATTTTCGGTGGTATTGGGCCGCGTCTCCCGGCGCTCGGGGACCGATGCGGCCGGGTCATTAGGCGCAGCGGGCCCAAGATCGGGCGCTCGACACCACTTCTCGGGAGACAAAAAGGACGCTGAAAACCCCCTCCCACTTCCGGTGGCGACATTGTCCCAGCTAACGAGCCGAGACAATGGAAGCCGCGGAGGGAGCCTCGTTTGCATACTCGATACTGCGAGCGGTGCTGGTGTGGGATGCGCCCACTCTTCGGCATTCTTATTTTGCGTTTATTTGACAATACTGCGGGCCCCGTGAGAGCCCAGGCGGGCTCGGACATAACGCGTAAAAGGACAAAATGAAATAAAAAGTGACACATATTCAACACAAAACGTGAGGAATAACAAATAAAAGAATCATTTTAACGGGCAAGTTTGTAAGGTCATTGATAAAAGCCGCGGGATCACACTGCTCATAAATCACAAAAAAGAGAGTCCACAGACGCTGTCTGAGCCGTACTTGTACGGCGGTCTCATGGGGCATACAAAAACTGTCTGCAAACGCGTTCGAAGACATATGGGTGAAGCATACATGCTTGGAACATACTTGAGGCCGCGTATACTCCCGTTCTCGTGTCTACAACGGACACAGTGTATTTTGGGTGCTGTGTGAACAATGTGAGTGCGGCTTTCATCTCGTAGTCACCCCCTACGGACCGAGGAATTTTCCACCATTACATTTTCGTTTCGTCACCAGCCAGTTCCGATCGCTCTTCTCGTTGCTTGAAAAGCGACTCTGTTCCGAGTGTTACAGCACACTCAGGGACTTCTGCGAGCTGCAGCGGTCCATTAATATGTGAAAGTCGATTTGTGAGGGTATACTCGACGTAACTCAGCTCTACGATCTGCGCAGATCAGATACCTTTGTCGTGGAGAAATGGGCCGCGTGGCCCTGCGGTGATCCTCCGCACCTGGGCGTGGTGTCCCGTTTTCGCGCGTCCGTTAGCGCCATTATCTCGGGCGAGTCTGGGGCAGTCCTTCTTTCTACGCTTCCCTGAATTATTGAAGGTCTCGTCGCAGTCCCCGGCATGGTCTTTCAGTTGCGTCGGTCTTCTTGCCGTGCGTTCCCTTTCCTGGCTTGTTTCATTTCCGTCCGGCTTTTCAATGGAGCGGCGAGACGTCGGCAGTAAGGTTGCAGCTGGAAATGGCTGCTGGATGGCCAAACCAATACTACCTAAAAGGCAAGGCCTGAGCCTTGCCCCCGCAATCGTCATCACTAGTTGATTCACGCAGCGCCGCCGAGCTTACGTCAGTATCGCCGCCAGCGCTACTAGCAGCTTCTCACAGCGAGCGCGACGCTAGTACCGTTAAGACGAACGCGTCTGCCGTTTGGGGATCCACTATCGCTGACGTCATGCGCAGGCCTTGTCTTCAAGGTGATATTGATTAGCCAAACTCTCCGTAACATCACTTAACTGTTCCTCTACCTTTCTGTATGGATGTTGCACGCCGTCTTTTTATGGTAAATTTAGTTCTAAAGGTTTGTTTGTTAGTCGCTCTCAGGTAGCGAAAACGCGTAACTGCTTCCTTTCCTCGAAAATGAAAGAAGGCGTTAATTCCCCAGCGAGAAAAGAAACTCGTTTCGAGCTACCGCGGCCTTTGGAACGCTAAACGGGTCCTGCTAATGAACGCGGCAATTAACACACTTACCTGTACCTTCTAGGAATCCTGTGTCTTTCCAACTTTATAACACAGTCTATTTAGAGAGTTTGGCCTCAACTGAGTCGTTTAGCGAACGGCATCCCCACAACCACCGCGACAACACTTTTTTTTTTTTTTTTGTACAGTTGCTATTGGTTGTTTCGGTGATATTTCCTTACACACCAAGAAGTGTCTGCTCTCTGACGATTCTTCGACTCTCCGTGTTTAGAACCCTTTTGTGTTCCTTAAATGGGCAGCTATATTGTAAGTTTAGCGCGGCTGTCAGTAGCTCCCCGAAAGAAAAGAAACAAAAAAAGAACTCTCTCACGATTCTTCTGTTCGAGAAACAGAAAGGAATATGTTTCCTGCATCTGTATCGCGTCAAGAAGCGCGCCTAACCAGCAATTTTAGTATATATCTCGTTCAATAATAATAGTAATAATAAATGAAGCGTCTACCTAGTTATAAATGTTTTGATAGCGATCGTTCATTGAAATCCCTGCTATCATCAGACTAGTCTAGTGTCTTTCTGCCCCTACCGAACTTACACAAACCTGTCATGATGAAAGGAAGACTATCTTCTTTTGTATGAACTTTGTATATCTTCAAAATAGTAAATTAGCAAAACCGCAAGGAATATGTTAGCAAAGCTACTCTCCAGTACATATTATTTAGGTTTCTTTTAAGAAATTGAAAAGCCGCTTTCGTAGCTATTCAGGATGGCTACGGCAGGATAGAGGGAACATATGGCGTCAGTTGCGCAGTGCCAACTGCGGAAGCACGGGCTTGCGACACCCGCTGCGCTTCGGTTCGTAGACGCGTCGCCGCGAAGACCCATCAAAGGCTCGCCGAGGAGGGAGTCGAGGTCCTTCTCGAGGACGGAGTCGTCTTTCACGGGGAGAACAAAGGGGAACTGCTTTGTTTCGTCGAGGTAAAACTCCCGACGAACTGACGAGAGCCTGCTGCAAAGAGAGGCAGTTGCGAAGAAGGGAATCTGATCCAGGGAAGGGGGGGGGGGGGGGGGGGGCGGTCTTCAAGCCCCGACACACTGATAAAACGTTGCTAAGGCAGGCGCGTCCGCCTGGTGCAAGTTGTACCGAGTTACTTTTAACGCGTTACTAATTTTTTGAACACGGAATATGTTTATGGGCTGACTTGATGCGAAAAGCGTCATGCTCGTGTGTGACGGTCATACGTAGGCCAAGGCAACGTAAACAAGTCCATAGCAGGCAATGCATCCAAGCAGAAGCCATACTTAGTAGTAATTAACCGCAGGTGATAATAATCAGGCGCATTGAATAGTAACGTGCGAGGTTGACTACCTGGCTGAGCAGGAACCGCGTGATCCGTAGCCTTTGCTTAGCGCCACAAGGAGGAGATGCAAGCGGCAGGATCAAGTATGATCTGAGGGGAGCCTCAGGGTACCGTCGGCGCGCGCAAGTGGCCTCCGGATGACAAAGCTCCCCACATGACGTCACGGGACGGATCGCACCAACGGATAGATCAGCGGGCGCATGACGTCGAGACTTTGCACAGACGCCGATAGATAGCGTGGCGGGCGCGACAAGCCTGAACCGCAGTCACACTCTTCGTACATCATGCAAAAGACGCTGTTGGCTGGAGACGTGATGGCAGAGTTATCTGCGCGCCTTACGCACCCGTTCGAAGCCCATTTGTTTCATGCGTATGTATGCTTCGAACGTGTCTGCAGACAGGTATCGAATGACTTATGCGACAGTCAGACAAGGAAGGAACACTGGCACTGTCTGAAGACTGTATGACGTGTTTGCAGTCTCACCGCGGTTCTCCCAAAGCGGTTCTGCTGTCCTTGATTGTGTGTTGCTTCTGCTACGTCATTGTTCGGAAGTACCGCGAAGCAGGGTCTAAACACCGGATTTTCATTACGTGCCTGCTGATTGAGCGTAGGAAATGCTAAACAACTAGCAATAAAAAAACGCAAAAACAAACCTTATACGCAGCTGTGCCTTGATTTCCGAAATCTTATGGTGTGAATGCCTGTTTGCAAGCACTCGCGAAATGTGGTGGCATCACCGCCTTTTTTTTTTATTTCACGCCATATCGCTCCTATGGCCCGCAACGATGTGGCGGTGTTCGTAAAATTTTCCCCGTTTTAATATTATTCACCCGGCGGTGTCGTGTGCCAACGAGGCATATTGCGATCCTCTCCAAGCCGCCTACGAGCGCACTGGGGCGCTGACACACCCGGCTGTAAAAGGGGTCCGCGAACAAAAATGCTAAATCGAACATATAAAAAGGGACTGGTTATGGCTGGACCCGTAAAAGCCATATTTTTAGCTGCGCCGATATATTTTTTTCCCGGCAAATAAAAAAAAAATAAAGATAGAGATAAAATCTTCCGAGCAAGCTCGACTTCCAAAACACGCGCTCTGTGGCGAGTGTCCAGTCTCTCTATAAAGAGTGTTTGCTCTAAGGGTTAGGGTCGCTAGAGCTTAAAGACGAGTATTCTGGTTTATTCTGGGTCGTACTTGGTATACATTTCTTATTGCACTTTTAACAGTGATTTCTGTTGTTGTAAGTTTTATGCCTCTGTTTTCAAGAGGACGCGGGTTTACAACTTCCCGACGTGCAGCGCGCGCAGAAGTTGAGTGGCTCGCGATGCGTGGGGATTTTGAGCGGTCGTAAAAAGGACGACGAGGAACTTTGGGCATTTCGTCTCGTGAACTCGCTGAAGGAAGGGACGCTGAGACACTTCGCGGTGACGCGCAGAGTTCCTTTCGGTTTCTCGTTCGCGTATTCTTTTTCGTACCCGCCACGCTTTTTTGTGGGGTATATGTTACACAACGGGGGATATGGTGTCTTCGCTTCAAGTGGTTTATGGCGCCTTTCTGCCAACACAGCGCGTGATTCGAGCTGAGTATACAGACTCGTGGCGTCCGCATCGAAGGAGCCACTTGCAGTCACAGCGCTCACCAAATTGCCTTCTCAGGAAGCTAAACAGCAACAACAAACAAACTTAGAAACGCGCAAACGACAAAAAAAATTATATATATATATATATATATATATATATATATATATATATATATATATATATATATATATATAACGACCGTACACTCTACTGTGTTTGATGTCTCTAGTTGATGCGCTGACGCTGCACAAAAGAAACTAAGCTACTCTGACTCTTTGTCTGGAGATCGTGGCGCCGCACCTTCTGAGGACAATTTCTGAATCCACTTAAGCTCAAATGGCGATATATTGAAACAACCAGGGGCTAACGCGAAAACTCTTTCTCTGGGAAATCTCGAAACTAAGTCCTGCGGCGAAATGCCGCTGCCGTTCGGAAGCTCTCAGCCACGGTCTCACTGCTAGTACGCCATACAAAAGACAGTGTGCAGGCACTATGTATGATGCATTCTTCGTATGCCGTCACAGTGAACTTATAGAATCGCATAGGAAGTAAACGCGCTTCGAACGAGGCATGTGCATCGACAATGTCATCACGTTTACAAGGCGCATTTTGCTCGATGCATGAGCAGTGTGGCACGCGGCTTTACGGGAGTTTCTTTCGTGACTTTGTAAACACGCGCTCCTTACAAGTCGAAGCGTATGCACTTGGGCTAGTTGGTGATCCATGTATGTGAGGTTAGGTTACAAGTCGAATGGACGTTCGAAAACTTTCGGAAACAGTCCGACTACCCTCGACCCACTTGCATCGTACATGCAAATGTAATGTGACCAATTTCGAGTAAATTCGGTTTGCTCGATTAACCGTGATTCGTTGGTTCGGAAAGTCCGCGCTGCGGTGGCATTGAACAATTCTGGCAGCGGATGTCCTAGAGCCCTGCTCGCCGAGTGGGCTAAGCCACTACCACCGAGATTCCTAGAAGACAAGGCCTGCGCATGACGTCACTGTTAGTGGATCCCCTACCGACCCGAAGCAGCAAACACGCTGAAGCTCTACGAGAGTCGCCGCAAAGTGGCACACGCGTTCGTCTCGGCGTCGCCGCGTGCAAGCGTCCCGCTTGTTGGGAGACGCTTCAGGACGCGCCGACTACGATACTTACGCTAGGTAGGTGGCGGTGCGTGGGAGTGGGTACAGTGTGTAGAGCTTGTGCAGAGGAAGAGGAGACGCATGAGCCCTGGATACTTCACTGCAAGGGGCTTCACCCTATAAAAGCTGAAGAGGCGACTAATGGACCTTTTCCACATACCGACGGCACCAGGCGGTGGCTGCACGAACTAAAAATCGAGGAAGTGACCTACCTGCGCTACCAATCGATAATGGGAGCTACGCTACCAGTTTCTTCGCTCTCTGAGCAGCGGCGCCTGCCCACCGCGACTTTAAAGAGGGGCATCCGTAGCGTCCACCCAAACGTCGTGTTTTCCTTTCCGTCGACGTTCTTTTTTTGTGTAACACAATCATATATATGCTGCAGTTACGTGTTCTACTCGCTGATATACAGCCTCCTTCCGAATTTCCTCGATTTTTCGTTCCGACTTCCGCCGCTTGACATCGGGCGCACGCGCGTGCGCAGAACGCTTCTCGGAAAAGGTCCATTGAACAAACATGCTGGGATTTAGGGATAGTGATGAAAAAATAGACACGCGGAAGGTGGAGATTACCAAGAAGGGATTGTCTGTCTGGTGGCATAGGTCGAGGGAAGGATGAATAAGGACAGAACGAGAGGGTTGGTAGGGATATTTAAACTCGAGGAAGAGAACGTCCCTTCTCGCTTTCTTCCTGAAGTTTAATAAGGATGAATACTTTCTTATTCCCTTCCGGGCGACCCGCGTGGCGGAAGGTGTGTTCACCCGGTCGCATAGAAACACCTCCATCGTACGGATCGTAGCTTTTAAGAATAGATCTCTAGATATAAAGATATGTGTTAAATAATTGTCAGGAAACAAAACAAGAACACAAAAACACTGGCTAAGTGGTGCAAGCTGCCACCCGAATCAAATGATTCAGCCTTATCCATCCATTCATTCATCCAGTAATAAGGTGTTTTTTTTTTTTTTTTTTTTTTTTTTTGGGGGGGGGGGGGGGGGGGGGTGAAGGCTCAGCCTGTGTGTCTGGGTTTCTAGGTGGTGTCGAATAAGCGCGGTTCCATCGGCGAGTGGCGCAAGAGACGCCGGTGCTGACGGTTACGAATGGGCGATCCCAATCGGAATCCAGTCGACGGCCGGCTGCTTTCGCCGGAGGCGAAACGTGAATCTTGAGTGCGCTTTCACCACCGTCAGAGGCGAAGGGACGACGTCAATCCGGAAAATAACCCTTAAAAAAGTTGAAAAAGACCCATAAAAAAAGAAAGGCCGCGCGACCCAAAATATATATAAAGAAGCACTAACTTACGTGGGACGAGTCTCAATACCATACGACAAGGCCCGCTGCTTTCCTCCTTGATTATCATCGCCAATAGATCCTTGCAGTGCCGCCTGTAGGCCTGTTTCTATTGACCAGGGGGCGCTGTAGCGTCCACGATACTCGACCACAGAAGAGGCGCCCTCGTTGCGTCTTTGCATGCAAAGATGGGACGCGACGCACCAACGCTAACCCGACCTAAAACTATTCGATTTCGGTCGCCGAAGCGATGCTTAAAACTGGAGAACTACGGTCCTATTCCGCGTCCACGTCGCCGGTAGCGCGTTTTGTCGCTTTGGAGGCTTCTTCCAACGGTGGCAACGCTGGCGCGAGGCGACGCCAAAATATCCGCGTATGCGGCCTCGTGCTGCGTTTCTGCCGCGTGGTGCGGGCAGAAACGGATCCACAAACAATGACGTAATGAGCAGGCCTTGTCTCCTGGGTGCTATTGTGACTAGTTCCAAAGCCTCGCTTTCTATAAACAACTGGCGGACTCCCAAAGCCCCTCTTACGTCACGGGAGATCAGCGCCAGCCGATGACGGGATTTGGGAGGGGAGGCGGCTGGTGCAAATAAATTGGTGCGTTGGCTCCTTCATGTCCGCACACTGGACAGTATGGATCGTTCAACTTGTGGGGTAAACCACAAGCTCTGTTGGCAGATGTATTATTATAGATTATTAGCAACTTCTCTTTTTCTTCTTAAGCGACACGAATGTCAAACACGGAAGATCGTGTTTTTAAATAAGCTGTATTGCGGAAAAGTGCGGGGTCACAACTAACTGACCTTATGTCGTCACGAACTTGAGACGAGGGCTATACTAGTGCTGGTTTTTTTATGAACAACTATTCCTCGCTGCAACGCCGAACACACGGAAAGTAAGACAGTTTATATTTAATTCTCTATTTTAAAAATTTGATCTGGCTCGTCGAAGAATATGAAAATTGTGAACATTGTGTCAACATGAGCTCAAACATACTAAAATTCAAAGCATCCTCGTGGTAACTGGAGTTCAAAGTGAGTTCAGCGCCCCCGTGCCATTACCTCTCTCTGTCTCTCTCTTTTTGTTGTTTTGTTTGCTGTTTGCAGTATGATTGGACGTGTGGTTCTCCGTTCCTTGCTGTGGGTACCGTACACAGTGAACCTATGGTTCAGATAAATCGCACACCGTTAAAGGCAATTTATTGGTGTTTACTTGTTTTGAATACGCCATGGCACGAGAATACTTACGGTGGTAAAAAGGTGGAGTTCAGCTAGAGAGATGGGATGGTGCATCTGTCTTAAAGTAAAGCATTTGTGCACCAATTTTTTTTTTTTTTGGTTGGGGGGGGGGGGTACATTTGCGTGTATTTTTTTTTAAAAGTGTTTTACTCTATGTAGCTAGCTTACCAAACTTTTAATTAAACTACCTTCTCTTTCTTTTTTTAGGGGGGGGGGGGGGGGCGCGGAGCATGAGCGTTTTCAGCGTGTCGTGTCTGGCAATCGCGTGCTCCTTCAATATCTGACATCCACGGAATAGAACTGCTGACGACATCGCAGCTGTATACACCTTTCGTCGATCCACACAAAACTTCCTTAAAGCTGGCTTCTGCCAACGCAGAGGAGCCTGCGGAGAAGCATCCTTGCGGGTCCGGCGCATGCTGCGAAAAGGAGTCTGAGAATCAAATAAACCTATCGCTAAATAACCCAAGCATCAAGAAGCGCACAGGAACGTAGTTACACGTGCTGCGCGTGCTGGCGTTGGCAGTAGCATTTCTTAAACAAGAAATTTTAAAACAAGTGGCCGTTCGCACGTGCGTCCGCAAACGCCTTTTTGTTATGATTTCTTGAAAATCTTTGATACAGGTAAGGCGAGCGAGCGCAGCGCGTGTAACTACATTCCCTGCAGGCTTCTTGATGCTTGGGAAATTTAGCAATGCGTCTATTGATTCGAGTACGGCGATCTCATTAAGGCCTGTTCACACATGCAGCGGAGCGCTACAAGCATAGCGCTGATCTCGTGCTAAGCGCGCGCTGACGGGAGCGTTCCCCAGCTTTGTATCGCACCGTCAAACCTGTTGTTCATGGCAGACGATAAGTGGCTGACGACACGTGGGCAGCGCTACATCAGCGCTTCGCTGCATCTGAGATCCGGCCTTCAATCCTAAGAAAGTACACCTAGTGTGCCGGCCAGCTGGTGGAAGTAAAGTCCCTTCATGGTTTCAAAAGCAGCGCAAGGTTCGTCGATGCAAGAGGCAAGTGCGACGTGCACCCCTTGGGAAGATCATGGCGGCACAGCAAAGCACTGAGCTAGATTTCAGACGCCATGAACTTCGCAGAAGTGGCGCGCGGCGCGTGCCTCAAGCATTTCTATAACAATGAATGGCGTCATTTTTTCCAGGATAGATGGGCTTTAGGTGGAAATCGACCGGGGTGACACAAACCCGAGACTAAGGAGCTGAAATCAAGAGTAATTAGATTTTGGTTTTTGTATTCGTGTCTCGAGCTTGTGTCCCCATAATTAACCCTAATCTGGAACGTAAAAAAACGAAGAGAAAAGGACCGCTGTGTTTAATACGTTTATACGTTTTATGCCCCCCCCCCCCCTTTTTCCCCAGTCTTTTTTACCTATTTATATTTCTTGCGCCTCAGTCTCGAGTTAATGTCATGATAGCAAACTTCCACCAGGTTGCCTGCACAGCAACTGTATTTGTGTAGATTCTATTGATATTTGGGCCCCTTGAAGATGGACTGCCATGAAATGAGTATGCCTTTTTTTACTATAAAGGGGAATAATTTGGCCAGCGCTGGACGACTAGAGTGTATTGTAAAGGGGGAGCGTTGTGAACCAACCCAAATTCCTTAGAGAGGCCATGAAGCCGAACGTGTAGAAAACATGGTGGCGTCGCGTTTGCTTGTTTCTACGTAGAAACCATCGTGCCCTTCTTGATTACACGTGTTATTGCGTAAAGCGCTTGAATGAACATCTAGGACGGCGTTCAAGATTTAGTTACAATTTTGTAAACACAAAAGACTAAATATGTTTCATCAATTCAGGTTTTCAGTATAGTCCTCTCCCTTCTTCGCGGTGCATTGGCGCCATCTATCCAGGGTCTTCTTAATTACGTGATTCTTGGAGCTGCAGCTGCACACGCTGTCGAGCACGCTCGATGTATATAATCTTGAAAATATTGTTGAGGGTCTGAAGGGGTTATCATCTGATGAGTCGATTTCTAAGCTGTATGGACGATGGAGGGTAAAGAATAACGGTCCACTCTAAGTTTCGTATTGTCTGAGTTGCACGAGCAGTAATACGAGGCCGCCAATTGGCAAGTAAGAATCGGACGGAATTCTTGGATTCCGAATATGCGGTTATTTCTCAGCGCATTGTCGTCCTCTTTACACGCCTTCCTGTCTTTATAAAGCTCGGTGACTTTTACCCAGTGCTGGTAAACTTTCTCCTATAAAATCTTTAAAATATTGTTGAGGGTCTGAAGGGGCTAGCATCTGATGAGTCGATTTCTAAGCTGTATGGAGGATGGAGGGTAAAGAATAACGGTCCACTTTAAGTTCCGTATTGTCTGAGTTGCACGAGCAGTAATACGAGGCCGCCAATTGGCAAGTAAGAATCGGACGGAATTCTTGGATTCCGAATATGCGGTTATTTCTCAGCGCATTGTCGTCCTCTTTACACGCCTTCCTGTCTTTATAAAGCTCGGTGACTTTTACCCAGTGCTGGTAAACTTTCTCCTATAAAATCTTTAAAATATTGTTGAGGGTCTGAAGGGGCTAGCATCTGATGAGTCGATTTCTAAGCTGTATGGAGGATGGAGGGTAAAGAATAACGGTCCACTTTAAGTTCCGTATTGTCTGAGTTGCACGAGCAGTAATACGAGGCCGCCAATTGGCAAGTAAGAATCGGACGGAATTCTTGGATTCCGAATATGCGGTTATTTCTCAGCGCATTGTCGTCCTCTTTACACGCCTTCCTGTCTTTATAAAGCTCGGTGACTTTTACCCAGTGCTGGTAAACTTTCTCCTATAAAATCTTTAAAATATTGTTGAGGGTCTGAAGGGGCTAGCATCTGATGAGTCGATTTCTAAGCTGTATGGAGGATGGAGGGTAAAGAATAACGGTCCACTTTAAGTTCCGTATTGTCTGAGTTGCACGAGCAGTAATACGAGGCCGCCAATTGGCAAGTAAGAATCGGACGGAATTCTTGGATTCCGAATATGCGGTTATTTCTCAGCGCATTGTCGTCCTCTTTACACGCCTTCCTGTCTTTATAAATGTCTTTATCGGGCAATCTTTCCTCGCCAGTTTGCGCTTTTTACATTTTACACTCGTGCGTAATGTCAGCTTTATTTGATTATTCCTGAGTAAGAAATGTTTACTGAGAATGCGCCGCTCCACACTCGAATGAACTATACCTCTTTTCCCGCGCGTGTCACTTGAACCGCACTACACGCATGCACGTCAACGACTCAACGACTGTTTCAAGGGCGTACAGTGTCCCAAACATCACAGGACCAATACCACTCCAGCGCAGGCGCCGTTCTATCGACCTTGTATAGAAATACCTTTCCTTAAGCGGACGCGGGAGGTGGTGCCACTGTCGCTTCGTATGTAACGCGTCGCTGTGTCAAAAGGCCCGTTCACGCACTTGCCTTTGCTAGGACCGAGCTCTTGGGATTTCTTCCGACGAGAGAACACACTGGCACGCTGGCGCCATCTATGAGGTGACCCTGGAACTGCATTTCACTAGAGCGAAGGTAATTTGGTGTTTGCGAGCTCAACTACACATACTATCTATCAGAAATGATCGTTTATAAAGTTGTTAAAAGGTTTTCGAGCAAAAAAAGAAATAATTTAAAAGAAATAGTAAATGCAAGGCCAAGGCTACCCGACAGAGGCGCCAGTGGTTTCTCTCGGCGTAAGAGAGTTTAAGAGACTTTAAAGCATACCATCGTAAGTAAGTGTGTGACCAGTCTTTGGAGTGAGTGTTCGTGACACGTTCTATGTTTTAGTGCTTTGAAGTACGACTGTGAAGGTACATGCTGAAGTGAAAGGCGACGGAAGTGCGCAACGTCGCGTTCAGTGTAAATCCCTAGATTGCACCATCTGGGGTTTGGACACTGCCACGATTTTTTCGAGTACCGCATGGATTCGTTTTATGCTCGCCGTACTGGAAACTTGAGGCATGGACATTTTTTTGGAGCGCAGCAGCCGTCCAAGGCTTACCGGTAGCCAACGACGCCGTCTTTCACAGAGCGGTAATGTAGAACACGCATAAATAAAAAGGAGACGGACAGCGAACTGCACTTTGCGATACGCCCTTGAAGCGCTAGACTTTATTCCACTGCCCCGAAGAGAGTGGAAAACCTGGCCTCGGTTCTATACATAGTTTAACGATTGTCGGCTACGGAAGCCGCACATAAGAACACATTAGAATTCCCAGTTGTTTTCCTGGCCATGCGTCGAGTGAGAAGAGAGAAAACAAACGAGGAGTTTAGAAAACCAGAACTCCGATGTCTGGAGCACGTCCCCGACTTTTACCTCGACTTCATTTTTAACTCGAGTCCGGCTGGAGGCGTGAACTCCGTCTTATGCTCCACTTCCTGGCGGCAGCACTGCAGTGAAGGCGGATACTGGCCATTTTGCTCTCGCTTGCTGTGCAGTCGACACCTGCGTCCGCTCCCCGTCTTTGCACGAGCTTCCATAAGGCCCGCTTCAGACAGGGCAACTTTTCCAGCAATTTTGAGGTTGCTGGCGGGTTGTTCCCTAGCTTTCCCTAGATCGACGCGAATTGCTGAGATCGGGACCGGCTCGAACAAGCGAGCAACTCGGAGCAATGCGAAGACTGTTGAAGCGGCTGCAGCCAATCAGAGACGCGATATTTTCACGTGACACCCCTGTGGTGGTGATGATGACAGCTAAAGACTTGGTTCTGGTTTGGAATATAACGTTTTCGGAAATAAACAGTTCCAGAAAAATGAGTTAGTATTCTCAACGCCGTTCAAAGATATAAGAACGCGTTTTTAGCGCGTAGCTGGGTGTCTAAATGGTGAAAGAAAAATCAAATTTAATGATGATGATGGCAAGTCGGAGCAATTCGGTTGCTGCGTGTGAACGCGAGCGGCCGGTGTTGCTGGTGTTGCGACGTCAAGTTGCTGGGTGAAATTGCTCCGTCTGAAGCGGGCCTAAGCAGCCACCAGGATCGCGACGCCGTGTAGCTTATGCGGCGTAATTTAGATTGCCGGTTTGTTGAAGGGACACTTCAATACATGACCTGTATAGTACGCCAAGTGCACCAGGTGGGGACGCGTTCCAGGGTTCCATACAGGAATTAAAAGTGACGTTAGCCCCGCGACTCTCATCGTTACTCGGGCGACCAATGAGATCACCTCATCATCTGATCATCCAATGAGACGTCCGCATCATCTACAGCTGCAAACACGACCGTGAGGCGATTATGTATATTTTGTTTCACTCGCGTTTTGGCTTCTAAAGCCAACTATTTCGAATGTTTTTAAAGGCTGCCACAACGAAATTTCGGCCCTTAATTTTGGGTCTCTACGTGTTCAAAGGAGCAGTATCACATCGGACACACCAATATTTTGTTAAAAAAGATACGAACAGAAATTTTAAAACAAACTTAACGATTAGCAAAGAGCACTTGGTGGATGTCGCTAAAGCTTTGTTTGTAATGCCCGTTTAGCAACCTTGACAGGTTGTGACGGTAACTGTCTCGCTTTGAGCTTGACGTCATCCGGACAGCTCTCCGGCCTGCAAAAAAGAAGACGGTAGGAAAAAACTCCCCTCTCACCGGGACTTTTTTTTTAGACGTCACTTTTCTTTTTCTACAAGATTATAGACGATTAATTTGTCACTCAAAATTCGTGTCAATTCAACTTTGGATTTAGTTGCGGTGGCCCGATCGCTGGCGTGATTCGAACGCTTCGGTGGCTGGAACGGCTAGGGCATCCTGACGACGTCAGCCTCGCCGCAGCTGTACTCGTCCTGAGACAATCTACGTCACGATTTGCGCCGGATGTCACGTGCTCTCCGAGCGCTCGCCGGAGTGGGCCGTTTATAACGAAAAAAAAGAAAGAAAGACGTTTACCACCCCCTGTAATGCCGAATTAGAGCGCAGCTCTTGAGGAGGAGGAGGGGCGACTACTGAGGGCAGGGTATGCCCCCCCTCCCCACCCCTCGTCCTCTCCAGCTCTCCTTTTATTTAGATGGACATTTTAGCTCCATTTCCCGCTAAATTTACTGGAAAAAATTCCTCGCTAAATTTAGCGGGAAAATTCCCCGCTTTATTTAGCAAAAGAATTTTCTCGCTAAATGCAGCAAAAAAAAAAAATTCCCCGCTAAATTTAGTGGAAAATTTTCCCGTTAATTTTAAGGGGGACATTTTCTCGCTAAATTTAGCTGGAAAACTCCCTTCCCCTCCTCCTCCCTCTTGACGTCACTTGTGACCGTCGTGACGTCATTATGGGAAACGTCCCATAATGCAACGCGCGGCTACGCCGACGGCGACGGCGACGCCGCTCAAGCCGCAAACGGGCGCCTAAGGGCTGAGCTCGAATACAGCCATCAGGCTCAAAATACAAACGTGCGACTATCATTTACGGATATTGTGGATGATATTCAGCCTATTTCGAAACACGACGGGTATATTTCAAATTTCGTTGATGTATCCCTTTAACAATTCCATTGCGCGCAAGAACAAACACACACGCGTGTTCGTCATGCATGCGCGTTGTCGGTAACGTCATCGGCTGCCGCGAGTTACGCAGGAAGCGTCTCCAGTGATGTCTGTTGACGTCAAGACCGACTTGGAACGATCCCCGCTAATGCCATTGACTTCTAATCCTTAGGCGGAAAGCCGCGTTCTATGCATACGTGCAAAAACAAAAGCGGGGCATACCCGAAGTCACGTGCAGTCTTAAACCGCGAAGCCGGCGCGATAAAAGAAAAGGCGCAGGCCGAAGCCGGCCACGCCGGCGAACCGAGGGTGATCAGTATTCAGCGGCGCCGGGAACTTTTCTCGAAGGGCGCGCTGTAAAGGAATCCGACGCAACTCTTTCGGAGTCCGTGCACGTTTCGGCGGAGACGGCGGCTGCTCAAAAGCACCGGCGCCGAGCGATCAAGTGTCAGTGCATCGTCATCAATATGCAGATAACGGACGATGCTCCTGGGCCAGGCGCTCGGCTTAGCGGGACGGCTGTCGGGGAGGAAGAAAATCGGGACAGCGCAATTTGTCCCCATGTGTGATTGGAGCAGCCTTTCTCTTCGCCTTCGACCAGCGTTGCTGCTGCCAGCTTGTCGGACTTATGTGCATCAAGAAACGCGAACACGACGTCTATCGTACTATTCGCTTAACTTCGAATTCAGATTCTTTACTTTCTTTATTTCAAAGTGTAAAAAAAAAAAAAAAACTTGGTTGTTATTTGACAAGCCTCCATAGCAGCAGAAAAGTACAGCGTGAAGTTATGGAATATTTGAAGCGGTAATAATACAAAATCACTCAAAAGTAGGTGTTAGGGCAAGAACGAAAGAGTCCATTTTTTCAGATGTCCTTTATTAGCAAAAAGGTCGCAAAACTCCTTAAGAAACATTCAACGCACATTTTTTCCTGTTGGCGTGTTGTACAGCGCTTGACAATTACAACAGGTACGCCACCGCCAGTATGTTTTGTCTTACTGTTGAAAAGCTGTCATTATGCACAGCAGAATGTGCTCGCGTGGGCCCCAATTTAGGCGACAATATTCGCCGTTCTGTGCGGATAAGTGTCAAAACGGGCGGATGTCGAGTTTGTGCTAATATGAGAGGGTGCGCGTGATTCACCTGACTTTGCGAGGAGCTGAAGAGCCGAACACTGCAAACTCGACAAGTTGCAAGGTCGAAAAAAACAAAAAACATGTCGAAATAAGCTGTTGAGTTTTGCCAACCACTTTATCCCCACTTTGTTTTTCGTACTACAAGTATTATGAACAAGACCAATTTTCCATACCGCTAAAACTAAAGTCCGTAAAAAAACTTTAAGAATATTACCTTTCCGAGGCTCACATAATGTTTAGTGTAACACTGCACGCTGCGTTTTTAGATCGAAACGCTCTATTTGCTTCAATCGAAACTCGCCATTTGTCGATCTCTCTTCATAGTTTCGCAATGATGAAATTGGACGCACGGACATTTGTTGAGGGGACCCCAAAAAGCTCTTTTCTACGAATGAAGAAATGTAGAAGCTGGAAGAATCTTCCGTGCCATCGAGTACACGGGCTCCTTTTCCCCCGTTTACGCTAAGACTCAAAATCGAAACCAACATAGTCGTCTGCTATCAGTGCCTCACTGCCATGTTGGAGGCATTTGGCGTCTTATTGAGGCAGCAGTATAGTGATATAGACTCATAGAGCCGTCTTTATATAACCACATTTCCGAATATTGTCTTGCCCTAGTCTATCGCAAAGGGGTCCCTCATCTGACACGAGGTGCAGTCTACAAACCCTTAGTTGGGTTACGAAGCTTTCCTGTCCATGTCGTGCAGTTAATATAGTTATCTAAACCGAAAGGTCCCAAGCATTTGGCCGCTTCGGAACGATGGGGCAAAGACGCGGTCCAGATGAGCTCATATATCACTCGCGATGACTTAATATGCGCAATGAAGCAGCAAAACGTCACTTCTAAGGTCTGTATCTCGTTATTTTTTCTTACTTTGCCGAAACACCGGAATCGCGCATTGACAAAATTAAATAGAGTTGACAAGCGCTCGAGCAACGTCAACTTGCCGCGACCAAATGAACAGGCGTAACTCTTCGTCTGCTTTCTTTCTCTGCTCTTTCGTCGCTTTCTTTTTCGTTCTTTTTCTCCGGATCGGAGATGTTAACTTCCAGGAATTGCCGCGTCCTGCTACCGTTTGTACACCCTGTTCGAGATTGTGCCGGCGTATCCGTCGGAGCCATGCATGACGCCGGCGAATCGATTGCTCGAGCGTCGCCTTGTCATGGTTCCCAATGATTGCCGGAATTCCAGGAAAACGAGTACTGCTGGCCGTAGCTCCGTTTCGTCGCCGACTTTTACGGCTGGAACAGTTAATTACGGCGCAACTTACCATTTTAAACTTCAAGTGAGCGAACAAACAGTGCGAGGACGGCTACAAAGCACACAAAACATAGCATAACAGCGACGAATGCCTCCAACATGGATTTCAGCGGGTTCCGGTGAGATTTACGAACCGGTAGTATAGCGTTGCATCATGATCTCGTGCAAGAAGTTTATTCGCGGCGAGAAGCTCGCTAGGGGCGTTTCTGTCTTCCTTATAATGGGTGGCGCATACGCTACCCACGTGGTTAAGTTTTAATTTTCATAGTGCATAGAAGCTTCGCATTGTACGTTCGTGCACCAGCAAAGGAAGTTGAAATATCCTCACTGTGGGTTGTGAAAAAAAAGAAATGAAAACCGTTTACAACTCCCTGTAACGCCGAATTAGAGCGCAGCTCTTGAGGAGGAGGAGGGAAGGGTACTGAGGGTCACGTGACCTCGGGGGGGGGGGGGGGGGGGGTCACGTGACCCCCCCCTCCCCGAGGTCACAGAAGGTACCCGAGGTCCTCCCGAGGGAACCCGAGGTTCTCCCGAGGTCCTCCTGAAGGAACCCGAGGTCCTTCCGAGGTCCTCCCGAAGGAACCCGAGGTCCTCACGGGGTCCTTCCGAAGGAACCCGATGTCCTCCGAGGTCCTCCCGAAGGAACCCGAGGTCCTCCCGTAAGAACCCGAGGCCCTCCAAGGTCCTAACGAAGGAACCTGAGGTCCTCCCGAAGGAATCCGAGGTTCTTCCGAGGTCCCCCCGAAGGAACCCGAGGTCCTCCGGGAGGACCTCGGGTTTCTTCGGGAAAATTTACCCATAATGCACTGTGCGGTTACGCCGACGGCGACGGCGACGGCAACGGCGACGCCGACGCTGCTCAAGCCGGAAACGGGCGCCTAAGAGCTACGCTCTAAAAACCTGCCAGGCGGTGATATTGAAACTTCTCGCCGCGAATTGCAGACGCTGCCCATAAACCAGGTTAACCCGATGAAGCAGTTGGAAACACTCTGAAATCTAGGCACTGTATGAACCTTCGTACTGTTTTCCTTCGCAGACGTGTCACGCAACCAAGCCCGGCCTCCTGAACGTGCACATCGTGAGCCACACCCACGACGACCTCGGATGGGTGCACACCGTGGACTTCTACTACGACCACTGTGAGTGGACGCCGCCGCCGCCATCGCCAAACAACCGCGCTCCCAAGTGGCCGCCACTTTAGTTTTCCCCCGGAGCTCACGCAAGAGTCACAGCCATGTATTGACGCTTTACACACGCGCCAGATTGAGCCGCCATAGCCGCCCTTCTCTTGTCTTACCGAGATGCCGAGCCACTGAAGCGGGCGTTGACGGGTCTTCACAAGGGCCTATGCTGGGCACAAGAACACAGTAGCATCTAAAATGGCAATAACCCGTCCTGCTCTGGTAATGATGAAGTGAAGCTAACGGAATAAGAGGAAACAAAAACTGAAGGTCAGTTATGGCGGCGCCCATGCACAGCTGCTGCAAAGCGTCTATACTCCGTTTTAGCGTGACTTGGCAAACGGTCTGGCAAGCTAATCGGGGCTTCTCAGCGAGACCCGTGACAATCAATCAATCAATCAATCAATCAAATACTCAATAAACCAATCAATAGTTTTTATGACTTTGGAGCCAACCTGACGTGATCTAAGGCCCGTCTCTAATTTAATAGGACATCCATTGTAGGACACAAAAGCAAACTACATACAAAAGGAGAGACACACCTAATAATGGAATAATAAACAACCAAATAATAAAATCGCATACTTTCAGCTTCTAACAACATTAGACAAAGCAAAAAAAAAAACAGAAAAAAACAACAACATAGACGCGACTTTAACAAAAAAAGAAAAGCAAATATATACGAAAAAAAAAATACCTGAAACAAAAAATGTATACGCATTACTTCGAACAGCAATATACGAAACTTAAATGAATGTAAAAGCTAAAGAAAACACATCCCCGCAGACACATTGCACACGCTCCAGATTACAGCCACCATAGCTGACTTTCTCCTACCGAGATACCGAGCCAGTGAAACGAGCGTTGATGAGCCTTCACAAAGGTCAATGCCGAGGAGAAGGAGAGAGTAGAACCTAAAATGGCAGTAACCTTGTCTGCTATGGTAATGGTGAAGTGAAGTAAACGGAATATAAGGATACAAAAACAGAAGGTTGGTTATGGCGGCGCCTATGCACATTGGCTGCAATGCTGTACGCGAAACAAAACGTTTCTACGTAGTGCACTAGAGGAACTGTGTTGTACATTTAGACAGGCGGACGTTAATCAGCCTCAATGGGCGTCTGGTGTCTGAGCTGTACATGAGCTAATTTAGCCAGTGCTGTACGACCGTTAGTCTGTGGTCTTTAACGTGCACCACGCAATACTGATACACGACCGAACGATACCATGCTCATCCAGATCGAAACGGGCAAAAGTTGGATTGAACCCAAGATCCCTTGGTTCTGCAGCGCGAACTTTCGCTCCACGTGCTCCGAGCTACAGTGCGTTGCCACACTCGGCCACCGATCTCCCCACGAAGGGCGCTCCTCGTGTCATAGGCTTCGTCCTGCACCGCTGATTGGCTGTAGGGTGTCATAGCCTTCACCCTTTGCCAAGACACTGAAATGGAGCCTACGGCAGATTCACGGGGCATAGTTTAGACTCAAAATTACGCTAGCCGATTGACGAGGGCGCAAAAAACGTGGGCTCTCCAAATGCTCTGTTAAAAAACAAACAATATATATATATATATATATATATATATATATATATATATATATATATATATATTTATATATTTTTTTTTTTTTTTTTTTGGGGGGGGGGGGTTGTTGGAGGGGTAGCATGCATGCAAGAAAGCTACCACGCAGCTCGTAGCCCATGAAGCGAAACCTCGTGCCGCAGAATGCAGGGACCCTCCCTGGGTTGAGTCCCCACCTCTGCCGTTTTCGATCTGGACTAGCACATCTGGCGTGAGGTCGTGCACCACTAACTACTGCGTGAGGCAAGTAAACCCCAGGCTAGCCAGTTGTATTCATTTCTTATATATAATAGGTAGCAATGTCGCCATACTCTGGCAGACTAAACTTCTGCTGTATAAACAACTAATCACTAATTTTTTTTTTTTTTTTTTGTGAACTCTATTAGGGGCCCTAATCTGTAGACTTGGCGAAAAAGTCAGCAAGGAGTTCGGTGGCCGTGATTGGTCGGCACCAATGTCAACCGCCGATTTCCTCGCCGACTTTTTCGCAAAGTGTGTGTAGATTAGAGCCTCAGCTCGTGCGCGAAAAAAACTCGCTCTCCTCCCAGCAAAAAAAAAAGAAAAAGATAGTAGCCTTTGGTTAGGGAGTTTTCAGGCGTCTTCCTCGGGCCTTCTCGTCGCTCGCATGGTCCCGGCGAGGCCCTGCGTCCTTTTCCGACGCCCTCTGCGGCGTCCGCGCGGAGTCGAGCGATGTGCCAATATTGACCAACGGCGGTGTGATGGGTCGCCGTCCTCGAAGGCAGCCAGGCCCCTTCCGCAGGAGCACAACGCCCGGTGAAGTCGGCTTCGCGATGTGCCAGAGCTGAGGGCTGGAACACGCAACCACACATCACCGCCCACACGTTCCTTCTAATTGTTACTATAACTATCTCGTGCTTTCTCGCTACTTGCGAGGATAAAACCAGTAAAGAGGGAGATCTAGGACAGAGGGGATCTTCGTTTTTGCTTGTGGAACAACCGATGCTCACGAGAGGTTGACTTTAAAGTCGCGGTCACAAGGCTAATACATCATATAAAAGACAGTACGCTGCCCGAGGCGCGTTTGTTCGCAGAAGGGCTGGTTACTGAATCATTGTATAGGAAAAAAGCGCTACAAAGACGACGAACAAATTGAAGGACGACGATCACCACAGAGCGCTACTTGCTATTGAAGTTCTATCTTTAACCTTCAGTTGCAAGGAGCGCTCTCTGATGTTTGTTGTCCTTTAAGTTGTCCGTCGTGTTTGTAGTGCTTCTATCCTATACGCGTTTCTTCCTCGTACGTCGGTCCCATTGGCCAGAGAAAAGCGGCCTGCAAACATATCCGAAGCACGCATATGTATGAAACCAACATGCTTCAGAAGCAGACGTCACCATGTCTCCAGCGGTGTCTTTTGAATGGAGCAGTGGGACTGCTGGGCTTGAGTCGCCACTGAAGTTCTTCTTGGGGCGATGCTTATACGCTAGCTCTTGGTCTCAGCTGAGTCGCAGCAAAGTGCGAAGGCCAAGTGGTCGAAGCTGGTCTAGTAATTTCAGAGGGACCTTCTGAAGACCCAGAGTGCAGCAAGATGCCGACTACAGCGAAGGATGTACGAGTGCGCGAGCTGCTTGCTTTAGAACCGCTCCTCGATATACTCTGCTCACCCTTAAGCTGAGACTAGAAGCTCCGCCTTCAGCGCGAACTTTCTGCCCTCGCTAACACAAGTGAGAACGCGCAGGCATGCGCAACCAAAGCACCGCTGAAACCAGCGAGCTCGCGAGTCTCAGCTTAACCGCTTATTCACACTGGAAGCGGATCCGCGTTCGCAACCGCTTTGCGAATGCGGATTCGCTTCCAGTGTGAATAAGCGGTAAGGGCGAACGGAGTATTGGAAGTATTTACTGGCGGCCATAGCTGTGTGCGCGACTGCTGAGCGCGTGCTGACGGCGAGCTTCCTCGGTTCTTTTGCAACGTGCATTCCACACCATCAAGATTGCCGGTCTTAGCAGCCTATTGATGTGGGCTCGTTCCGAGCATGCGCTCAAGACATCACCCACAAATATGGCGCCCAGTGAATACTCCTTATAGCTGCGTGAATTGTATACCCCTCGAACGCTTGGAGCCTTTGCTGCGGAAAGGGCAGTCATAAATATCACGATTTCAAGATGGCGGCTAAATTCCGGTCGAAGCAAAGAGATCGAGCCGGGGAAGAGACATCACGCCCTGAGTTTACTGTAGTAAACGTTTAAAGCAACCATACCCGTTTTCACCTTAAGAAAAAAGTGGGTGTGTCCCTCTCGTTGCATGCTTATTGGTCGCATGCCGTTGCACATATTATTCCGTTCTGCAAAGTAGTTCCGATGAAAGTTTGCTCTCTGGGATGCTAGCGTTATTTAAGCTTAAATAAATTTGTTATTCTCAGTAGGATAAATATTACACCTCCTTAGTATACACGTGTATTTACGTAATTCAACGCCTCACAAGATCTGAGGATCGATGTTCGTAGCCAGCCGGCCAGCCGCTGTTGCTCGCCTTCCAAAATGGCGACTCCAACAGCTCTGGCTGATCGGTCCGTGATGTCAGCACTCCTTCCTGAAGACGTTTCCCCTCGGGTGTACTACAAACGTCACGCAAGTGGAAATGTCCTGTCGAGCCAGACAAGGCAGTGTGTTGTGAACGTTTATTCTTGGATGCGGCGGCAGTACCAAGAAAAAAATGTTGTGGAAGTCATCAACCTGGACTGCCGCCACAACGGGGATCAGTGTTAGTTCGGTCTACGAGATCAAGCGTGGCTTCAAACGTGCTAACAGAGCTGTGAAATCTCCTTCAAAGAAGCGCCCGAAATTCGCCGAGAAAAGGAAGAGGATTTCAAATCACGACGCGTGCACTTTGACGGCCGTGAGAAGCTGCCTGCACAATTTCTTCCGTCGGGGGGAGATCCCAACGTTGAAGAAAATCGCCGCTCGTCTCCAAGAAGACGACGTGCTGCCGTCCTGTTCCGGGTCTACCCTGTGTCGCCTGCTGAAGGACATGGGTTTCGATAAACAAAAACGGAACCGCAACTCCTTCCTGATTGAGAGAGAGGACATCGTCGAGTGGAGGCGGTGGTATTTGAGGGCAATCAGAAAGTACAGAGCCCAGAACCGCAAGATCTACTTCCAGGACGAGACTTGGGTGAACGCCGGCCTCACAGTTGACAAGGTGTGGACTGACAGCACCATAAAGACAGCAAGGCAAGCCTTCATGTCTGGATTAACGACCGGGCTAGAGGTTCCTTCTGGAAAAGGTGAAAGAGTCATTGTCACCCACGCAGGTAGTGACACTGGCTTCGTGTCCGGCTGCCTTGACGTGTTCCGTGGGAAGAAGAAAGGGGACTACCACAATGAAATGGACTCGAACAGGTTTGAATCATGGTTTCTTCATCTGCTGGACCACATCGAGCCTAACAGCGTAATTGTTATAGACAACGCGCCATACCACAGCAGAAAGGCTGAAGCTGTTCCCACAGCTGCAACAAAGAAGGGCGAGATCCAGCAGTGGCTCTCTTCCAAGAACCCTAGACTGGACTGCCACAATAAAAAAAAAAGACCTTCTGAGCATCGTGGCAACGGTGAAGGATCGCTACACAAAGTACAAAGTTGACGTCATGGCTACGGACGCCGGACACACAGTGTTGAGGCTCCCACCGTACCATTGCGAACTAAATCCCATAGAGTTGATATGGGCACGAGTCAAGCAGGAGGTCGCCTCCAAGAACATCACATTCAAGCCCAATGACGTCGAGCGGCTCTTGAGGGAAGCAGTGGACAACGTAACAGCTGTCGATTGGCATGACTGTGTAGAGCATGTGAAAAAAATGGAGGCGAAGTTTCGAGAATGTGATGTCCCAGAGTCGAACCTCGAGCCAGTCATCATACCCCTCGATGCAAGCGACACGGAGGAGGAGAGTGGAGACGACGACGAAACTGACGACAAGGATGAGGGTGAAGAGATCTCCGGTGTTCAGCCTTTAGAATGGAATTGACCGTGAACTAATGTCCCCCTAGGACATGTTCTCTTCTGAAAGTGGCTAGAACTTTGGACTCTGTTTGTCATACCCCAGAACACAGAGCGGCCCTTTTAAGGACCATTCACATACTGCAAAATCGGATTCCCGACTTTATACACGCCTAACCTCCAGTCTCATGTTGTTGTCGTGATTCTACCTTTCATTACGTAATAGCCTTGTTCATGGCTTCTCGAGGTCTTTAAAATCAGCTGTATGTATCCCACTGTGTACAATGATTCACACTACAAAAACAAAATTGCAGTTGTACTGCACTCGCTAATTTGCCCATTACAGCAGAGGTGTTAGGCGCCATTTTGCCCTTTTGCATTCTAAACATATATGCAAACAATTACACTTTAAGGGTCGTTTTCATTCAAGAAAGAAGACGTAGTGTTGGCGGCATGCCGAAAGTCGACCATTGTTCTGAAATGTGACCCTGAGCTTAACATTTCACTTGCTCACCTCATGCATATTCAGTGTCGCTTACACCTCATTTTGAGGTCTAAAGATCATGTTCAGCCCAGTCTTTCATTGAGATAGCTCCTTTATTACAGTGATAAGTTCCCCAGGAGGTTTGTGGGAAAGTAAACTCACAAAATGCCATCCACATGCCTTGGGGTCGCTCTGGCAATAAACGTATCTCTCATCTGTTATGTTGCTAGTTAAGCTCAGGAGGATGGTTTAAGAAAACTGTTTAATATGTAACACACGGGATCATGGCAGCAGCTATGGCGATTGCTCGTCAGTTCCAAACGCAACAGCGCGTGCCACCTCCTGCGAGCGTGCTCAATGGATGTCCTCTTCTTCTAAGATCAGAAAGCCTCATGACATCATAACGTGCCCCCTTCTTCTTTCTTCTTTTTTTTTTTTTTAAATAACGCAATGCGATCGCGGCACTTGTCAGTCTCTGTATCGTAGCGGCTTCACCACGACGCGTCGACTTCTTGTTGTTTTTTGGTTATCCTGTTGACCTTGTAGACGTGGAAATGTGTTCAAGTGATTCGTCATTTCAAGCTGTATGTACATAGTCTTCAGCAGCTTCGTTTGAGACTGTAGGAAAATAGTTTTCAGCAGCTGTATTCGTTTCTGCTGTTCCATGTGCTTTGGTGTGGTACCGGTTGCGCCTGTAAGTCCTCGATGTGTTTCTGCTGCTGCTTGTCCTGGTTCCACTTGTTCTCCTCGGCACGAGACTGCTCCAAAAGGGACTCATACCGCCGGGAGAGTTCCTCTATCTCGACTCGACTCGACTTTATCTCGACTCTATCTCGACTCATCTGCGCCAACGAGAAAAAACTAGCTTTGCAGGCATGGCGAAACGTGGCGGAATGGCAAAACGAGACGTGGGAAAGGTGGTAGACCACGAGACGTCGTCGGAGACCGATCATCACGACGTCCAAGGCTCCAGTGAAAGCGATGGAAGTGGTCCATCGAACGCCGCCATCAAAACCGGCGGAAAACATCCCACTTCTGACACCATGTTATGTTGCTAGTTAAGCTCAGGAGGATGGTTTAAGAAAACTGTTTAATATGTAACACACGGGATCATGGCAGCAGCTATGGCGATTGCTCGTCAGTTCCAAACGCAACAGCGCGTGCCACCTCCTGCGAGCGTGCTCACTGGATGTCCTCTTCTTCTAAGATCAGAAAGCCTCATGACATCATAACATCATCCACTATGCTGTTTCAAATTAAAATCGGGATTCTTATCGCAATCCTCACACAGGGCCACTCTGGCAACAAGCAGAAGCTTTGATGGGATCCTGGAGAACGTATCTCACATCAACCACGCTGTTTCTGCTTATAATCAGGATTTGTACCACCATCCCCACACCACGGAACTTAAGAAAACGGAATTAAAGAATAAAAATTGAAATTCACCGCGACACACAAGGAAACCGATTGCCCACTCAATACATACACATGAACGTCAACGCAATAACGTGAACAAAGGTATATTAGGACAGAATAAACTATGCAAACATAGGTTCGTGGCTGGTAGCAGGTCCGATCAATCCCAGTTCATCAAGTTTGCGGCGATGTCGATGATGTCAGCTGATCTTTTTGCTTTAGCGCTCCATGGTTGCCGTTAAAAACTGTAAATGTGCTAAAACTGGCACATACTGATTTTTTTTTCTCATAGTGTTTTTAGAAAGCCGACGGTATAAACAATGTTAGATATACAAAGATATGTTTATTGAAGACAGTTTAAAGAATCGATGCAAAATTGTGCAAAGCATAAGCATGTTTATCAGAAACAAACGCTATTTAACGAGGTACGTTCTAGCTTTTTGCCACTAGAGGATGCTGCAGTGCTAAATTCGTTTTGGTTTCGGTCTCTAATTGTGGATCCCACCACCTCCTGACGGAGAGTGGTTAAGTCTACGCGATATCGCGGCATTTCATTGGTGGAAACCCAGAACACTCCGCCACCAGCCGGACTTCTTTTACCTCGGTTCTTAAAGGGGTCATGAAACGCTTTTCCAACTTTTTCCTGTTTCGCTTTCCTCCTCAACTCATAAATCTCGCATTCCACCAAACAGTTAAAAAAGACGAAAAGGGGGAGTCCCCTCTTGCTCGCACTCCTGTTTGTGTAATCCCGGACACATCCATTCTCCCCCTAGAAGATTAGCCCGTCGCTCAAAATTCAGACAAAAGTTGCTTTCCCCACCGCGTTCATTCCGAAGCTGACAGTGCTGTTGAAGCTACGTGCTCGTTGGGCCAGCCACACTTGCCACGTGAGCGTGGCAAATGTGGCTGCAGAGAATGAAGTCAGGTGATGAAAGGGAGGCGGCTGATTGGTCCGGCAAGCGCGTAGCTTCCACCACAATGTCAGCTTAGGGGTGAAGGGAATAAGTGAGGTCCGGTTGCGTGTGACGTCAGTTTGGACCCGATAACGCGCTTTTGGGACCGCGGATGTATCACAGTGAAAAGGCAGAGAGGTTGCGAAGGGGAGGAGGTACGAAATAGTCCGCTCTGTTTTCAAATTTTCGCACTGAAAGTCAGGCTTTTGACTTTCTACCTTGTTTCTTTTGGTCCACTGAACGATGTGCTATTAGTAAAATCCCAATCCAAAATGATTTATCCCAACCCAAAAATCGTTTCATGGGCCCTTTAAGGTGAAAACGAGTATAGCACCTAAGACAAGTTACGACGATAATATGGCACGAGTTATTAAAGAAAGGACCTTCGTGCTTCGCGTTTGTTTGCGTTTCAATAGTTTCTAAAAGGTCTCTCTCGTTCGGAACATTTCTAGAGCGTAATTTTTGCAAATATTACGGTCCCCGCTTTGTATCTTGAAACAATCGTGCCATCATGGGGGAAGGGGAAACAACGTTCCAATTTAAAGTGAACGACGCGAAGTGATACTGGAAGAGTGGGTAGTGTGGCTTCGTGCCGTTGTATAAAAACTAACGCTTCTGAGAAAAAAAATTAGAACAAGGAGAGGAAAAAAGCCCTGACGGTGAACAAAACATTTTTTTTTATGAAAAGATGAGAAAAATGCATGTTCTGAGTTATTAACGACCACTGACGCACGGCGTTTCAATAGACCCCTTTGAAAGCCCATCGAACAACATTGACGGTCGCCATTGCTTGGGCACGAAGCGTGTGGTTGGTTCCGAGTCCTCACCGAACGATGACGCAGCACTCGTTTTCGATACGAGTTTAGCCGAGTGGACCCCGAATGCTGACGCAGCCCTCGTGTCCAGTACTCGTTCAGAGTCGGTGCCCAAACAATGGCGCGCTCGGATCATTGGCGTCGTAGCTACTGGATGGCGCGCACTTTTAAAAGGGTTCAGGGTGAAGACATCCATTGTTGCCCTGAATGTGCCAGCGCGTGACGCTCTCGCGCACTCGGTGCGTGACTTGGGCAGTAAAATGGCGTCTATGCATTAGCCAAAGCTACGCGCTCGAGCCGAGTGACACCAGACTGCGCGCACTTCAAAATGCACAAAAAACCATTGGGCGGAAAAATGGCTGAGATGTCACCACTCAAGCAAAAGCGCGCGTGTGTATGAAGGCACTCTAAAACGGTTCCCTATGGACACCCGGCAGAAAAATCAGTGCGGGTGTGGACTGCCAGCTACGAATAAACTGGACCTCAAGCTTTTCTCTCTCTTTAGAGTCTAATCCTTGCGCGAGGGTTAGTACGTTTTTGAAAATAACCGGCGCAGTCCGTGCACGGTAAAGAGCTTAAGCGCGTGCTCCATCTGAAAAGTTTCAGGGAGAACGTAAATTCGAAACTCCGGGGGGTAAAGTAGGAGACCCCCCACGCTGCGCCGACTCGAATCCTTTTACGAACGCGAAAACCACTTTCTCCCTGCTGCATAACGAAGCTGCTGACCGTTCGGCATCTCGGCCGCTAGGCTGATTGCGAATCCATCGCGAATATTTCGACTTAAGACTGGAACCAGTCTTGGACGTGTCACTTGTTTCTCGTTTTTGATTTTCGCAGCTTATTGAGGTATGTTCCTACCGATCGAAGGTAGAAATCATCAGATAAAAATGACAAGCCTGGTAGAAAATACACGAATTACATCTTTGATGCACGATCTAGCTTCGATCTTAAATTGTTGCTGGCCATAAGACCATCGTGTTCTTAAAAAAAGAACCAAAGAAAGGAACAAAACAAAACCGTGGCAATATTTTGAGCTGCTAATACACATCATACAAAAGACAGTCACTGTCTGAGGCCTTCCTTGTAGGCATTGGGACTCGTACGAAAACTGTCTGCCGCCATGTTCTGAGCACACATGAATCAAACATGCCGGGAACGTGCTTTAGGCGTGTCCACAGTTTGTTATGTCATCATGTCTACAGGGAACGCCCTGTTTTTTGTTTGACGTAGGAGCAGCATGCTAATACGTCTAGATGCTGTCAGTCAGGAAACACGTTCCACATGCACAAGCTTGCCTGCACTTCTAAGCATTTTCCCGTAGGCGCTTGTACGCACAAGCTGACCACCCCCCCCCCCCCCCTAAACAAAAATCAGCAGTTAAATGACGCACCACTTTTCTTTTTGCACGCATTGGTTGTTCTACGAACTGCTCAAAGAGCAACCGGAGTGTTCAAACGAGGGAAGCGCTTCAATCAAGTTGTGATTACGTACTTCGATACCGCTACATTGCTTATAAATAACCACAACCAATCCGCACAATGAAGCACTATTTGTTTGCGGAAATGACACGGCGTCTTTTAGTTGCTCGTGATGCTATCTAGACCGGTGCACTTTCTCTTTCTCAAACGTGTGCCTGAGTAGAGCACGCGTCAGTAGAAGCTCCGTCCCCAGCGCGAGATTTCTACCTTCGAGAACACCCCTACATCTCGTGCGCATGCGCAGCCAAAGCACGATGGAAGGCGACGAGCCCGTGCTGGGAATGAAGCTTCTCCCGCATATCTCCTATGCGAAGCGCAAGTTCGTCTGCTTCTTGCAGAGAGGTTGCGATGATGTCAGAACACTGAACTCTTATTGGCCCATTCAAAAAAAAAAAAAATAGTCGGTAAACTTTGAAGCATCTAGCATTGAGGTCTACCCACTATATCTTTCCAATCACAGCCAATCAGAGCTCGAAGTCATTCTGACGTCACCGCAACTCCCGCTCAAGAAGCAAACGACTTGCTCTGCGCATAGTCTCCGTCGGGATGAGAAGGGCAGGGCGTCTCTTCCAGATGCCTCCAGCACGCGCTCTTTGCCTTCCGCCATGCTTTGGCTGCGCGCGTACGCTCGAGGTTCACGAGACACCGAAACGAAAGTCGGAAGCTGGAGGCGGGATATCTGAAACTCCTCCCTCTTAACCTGTCAGGGAATATAGAAACTTGATGCACTCGAAACTTGCCAGTCGAAGAAATGCAGGGCGTGTTTTACTTCCCCTGCCTCGATTCGCTCTCCGACGTTAAGCGAACGCCCTAATCTCATTGGCTGCGAAATAAGCTTGTAACTCCACCCTGCGTTTCTTAACATGTCAGCGACGACAGACTCTTTCTTATTACAAGTCGCGGCAATCTTTGCGGCACCGATGGCTGTATACCGGCGAAGGCTTTAGGAAATGACAGCGCATCTCGCAACCGAATGAACTGGAAGACGTTCTTCGTGTCGGTTCTCGTTATTTGTGAACGACAGTCAACAGCACGAAGGGACTTTAATGCGCTCTATTAGTTATCTGCCCGCGATAACCGCAGTGTTCGATAAGATGGTTTTTATAGCCTTCCATCGCCTCGCTTTCTTTTTGTGTCGGTCTAATGTGATTGGGCGCCACTCAACCGACAATTCCGCTGGCTACTCTCAATCTCTTGACAGTATCTTCGTCGCTGTCCGTGTCAGGCTCTTTGCACGCACTATTGATTTTTCCCATTCCTCCGAGTTGTCCCAACTGTCGCCGGCAATTTGTGTCACGACGAAAGGAAGCGTATAATGATAAGGTCCGGTCGAACCCCTGTTGGCTCAATGTCTCTGGTAAACGCTTTTAATTTTTGTTCCTTCTGTTTTTTTGTTGTTTTTTTTTTGTTTTTTTTAGTTTGTGGTGTTTTGAAAATACGAAACCACGCTGTATTAAAGGAAAGAGAAGTTCCTCATACTCTTGCGCGTAAAGTAATCCTCGCCAAACTTATGAAAATCGGGTGAGGCAGACAGTCGGAAAGCAGCGAAAGGAGGCGAGGGAACGTGCACATAACTTGGCAAGCGGCGAAGCTTACGGCCCCAGCGAACCAATGAGAGCGTCGGTGCGAGGCACGTGACCATGTATACTCGAAGGGCTCGCGTATGGTAAGAGCGCTAAAAAGGCGACGGACATGTTTACTTGTCCGTCGTGTTTTCAGTCTTATTAGCGCCTTTCTCCTGTACAATGAATCACCAACTAACCCTAGTACATACCTTTCTACGGCTTTCCTCGAGCTCACGGATGTCAGGCGCATCGTTTCGTCGCTATGGTTGATTGGAGGGGTTTGTAGCTTTCGCTCTCTGCCAACTTATTACAGGAAACGAAGTATAGATCTCGTGTTAAAGGACTGAAACAAGCTAGGATTTGAGTTGTGCGCGCGGCAAGTGCTCAATTTTTCGGTGACGCCATTTAAAGAGGGTTTGCACGGTGCACGGACAATTGGGTAATAAGGGGTTTGTTAAACTAAGCGTATACGCGTGCTGCCAGCGCAACCAGAATGACAGTCTGATAATTAAAGTTTTAATCGTCATGCAAAAAAAAAAAAAATCTTGACCTGGCTCAAATTGTGCGCAAACACTAATGCAATTCAACTAACTACGAGTGGAACGTCAGACCACTACAACTATTCAAGTTACCGTAATCGGTTACATTTCAGCAAATCAATATGTTTCAAGGTGTAATCAAAGTAGAAAAAAATTGAGATTTTTTTATCAGGTAAGTTTGATTTATTTGACTAAAAAATCAAATAAATCTTATTTATCTTATTCCAGTCCGATTTGATTTCAATCAGATTAATTTGATTTAAATCATAATAGGTAAAAAAAAGTTATCCTTTATCAGAAAATAAATTTTTAAACATGGCAGATTATTTGACCAATCCGTCCAATTATTCATAATATGGCGCAACAAATAATTGCTGTAAATTTACAGTAGTTAATTTAACAACATTTTATTGGTGTAAGCCTCCGAAATTAAAACTAAATTTGGTTCATTGCTTTAGTTCGCTAAAAGCTCCATTTTGTTTTCGTTGCCGTTCTGATTTGATTGCAATGGAACATTATTATTATTATTTTTTTTTTTTTTTTTACATTCTAATTCGCTTTACGTAACTGACAGACGAAGCGAAAGACAGAAAGAAGACTCAACGCTCCGATTCCTGGGAAGGGGAGAGCTTTTTGCTCGTGTTCATCTTTATTAAAATATTTCTTCCTCGATGGATATTTGACACGAATATAAACAAATGTACATAAAAAGAAAGCATCAAATGATAGACACATGTTAAATAAAAATATTTTTTTTACGGAATATTTTTTTGCTGGAAATGTTTGATATAAATCATCGTAGTATAAAACTGGTCTGATGTACATCACAGTTTGCATCATGATTTGAATCACGATATAAATCATCTTGATTTTCATTCTCCACCCTCGTTATAAAGCCATTTAAAGAACTCTAGTTGACACTTAGTTACATTTTTCGAATTAATTGTCCCTCGTTGAATTCGAGCTCCTTCAAACCCTTCGACCGTTCAACGATCCCAAGCGCATGCAGTCGATGGTCGCACGTAGCTTTCATTATACTTTGCAACACCGTATAGGCAGACACGAACAGCTTTTCATTCGAGCTGGCTTACCTTTCCACGTGGCTATTAGCGGCGAGATGCTTTGGTGGCGCCCTCCTATGGTTCCCCCTTGTGACGTCATTACCTTGCAAATAACAAGTTCGATGGTGTTTGTAAATAGCATGGTGGAAGCTTGCAATCATTGCACTCTCAAAGAAACACTGCCAACACCGTCAAAATTGAAGTTCTTTCATTCCTCTTATTTCCGTCGATGATAAATCCCCTTTCCTACGTCATAGTCAGCATTCGGCCAATCGTGGAAAGCCGACCACAGCGACGCTTTCGGTCGCGCACGGGGCTAATAGGAGTATTCACTGGCGGCCATAGCTGTGTGCGCGACTGCTGAGCGCGTGCTGACGGCGAGCTTCCACAGTTCTTTTGCAACGTGCATTCCGCACCATCCAAAGTGCCGGTCTTAGCAGCCTATTGATGTGAGCTCGTTCTGAGCATGCGCTCTAAACAGCACCTACAAGTATGGCGTCTAATGAATGCTCCCTATTCTCGTGTTCACGCCGGGATCAAACCGTATAGACAAAAGTCCGACTTCTCGCGCTGCCCCTCCGAATGGGAAATCAAGATATAAGTAAGTGGATTTGAAATCAATTTTATGTAGGATTTCGTGTTTACAGCGAGTATTTCTTGTAAAATTCGGAGAGTCTTTTTTGGAGATTATTTTTCGCAGAAAATCCGTGGTTTATCGGAGTTTCTTTTTGACAGGTTCCCAATTTCGAATTCGGGTACCGTGACCCCGTTGTCCTGTAGGAACCTTGAAGAGCTAAATGGCAAACCCCTTTTGTCAGTAGTTCTAGATTTCAAAGGAAACTGAAGTGGCATTTCCTCAAGACCACTGACCCTGTACTCTTATAATGCTTATTTGTAAAGACACAGCCTCTTTTTTTCCCTTTTTATTTTGTCGCTGTGACCAGGAAATTAGGAGTTTTTCAGATAAATATAAATCGACGGAAAATTTATTGGCTAGTGTATTTCGGGTTCTTTTCGGATTAGTTATATGTTCTTATCGAGAGTACACGTTTCAAACGCCAAAACATCGTTTCTTCTCCCGGCAGCCAAACCTTGTAAGAACTACTTCGTGCCGCCTGTGAAGTATGCGCATGACATTTTTCTTGATATGTCAATGAGTATAGTTGTAACTTGTACGCCAGTCTACTTCTGTTCCCCCACGTTGGAGCAACTGTACTGTCACAGGGGGTAATGAGTTCTCCGAATTTTCAACTTTCATTTCCTCCCATAAACATTGGATCTCCTTTATGTCTTACTAAGATTGTGTAATCAAACGGACTTTGCTATGGAAACATGAAGAATCGGTGTGATGTTTCACTACGGACGTTTCTTCTCATAAATCACCTTTGCTCTACGGAAATACATCTCATCTCTTATGTCTCAGCGACGAAGAAACCGCCGATTTTATGGTAACAAGCTTTTCTTTTTTAATGCATATGGTATCGCGCTTTATTATGAAAGCATGTTTTATCATCAGAGGTCTCGTAACACCGTTTTAGAGCGCAGCTCTTAGGCGCCCGTTTCCGGCTTGCGGCGTCGCCGTCGCCGTCGGCGTAACCGTAAGGTCACGTGACCCCCCAGGTCACGTGACCCCCCTACGGCATTACGCAATGCAAGCATGACGCAATTTGCATTGCGCAATGCCACAGCGCAGGCTTCATTTTTAGGTCTAAACGGATGTTCCGCCTCATGATTCGCTAAACTGATTTCGTTGATCGCAGAGATTGGTTCTTCGAGTGTTTTACGGGTAAGCAGACGCGCAGGCGTTTCTAAGAGTGCAATATCCGTGGTTCGAATGCCGCGTGCAATGTTTCCTCCTTGCACTCATCGTCATGCGGCATTCGAAGCACAGATCTCTCGGTGAATCGCGTTCGAATCTTAATTAACAGTGTGACAATACGATTTATCCCTTATAGTTCTCTGTTGACGCGCTAAACCTTCATCGTTCATGGATTCATCACTCACGCAATACGATGAAAAGCTTTTCCGTCAGTTTGCTGGCTCTCTGGCGAGCACAAAGGAACGGCGGAAGGGAGAGGGATTAATAGCGACCGGCAGTGCGACCTTCAAAACGGGGGGCGGCTCGCCTCGCCGTTCACCGTGCCAGGCGTGCGAGCGCCAAGCGTGCACCAGGAAACGGTCGAACGCGCGTGTGTACGCTGCGAAAGCGAGCCCGACCCCGCCGCCTGCCGGTGCGCGCGGGGGAAGCGCGGTCACGCCGCGAGCCTGCGTGCGTGTTGGACGCATTAGGTCGCGCCTTGATCTCTTCACCGCATTACTGGCGGACACGTTAATAGTTTGGGCGCTACTCTGACTGAGCGGGGCCTTTGTAGCGCAAAAGCGATCTCTGCTTTGCCTCGGAGCCAGTGCTGCACTCTCAGAAAAAAAGGTGTATTATTACACCCCTTGTCCCATATAATACACCCCAAAACTTCAATTCGACGTACAGCGCCCCATAATCGAACAGGCGGCCCCAAAGTTTACGAGGGGCTTGATAGCCGTGTGGTACAACTTATTAAGATAGCTGATGTACGTATTAATGACTACAAAAAAGATTATCAGAGTTTTCTTGGCCGTACTGCAAAAGCTCCGTGTTTTCTTTCTTTGGTCTTTGATACGTACTTTAGCAATTTAATAAGTTATATCGCACCGTTATGAAGCCCCTGGTAAAATTTTGTGCCGTCTGTTCGACTAAAGGGCGCTGTACGTCGAAATGAAATTTTGGGGTGTATTATATGGGACAAAAGGGTGTAAGGTGATACCCCTTTTTTTTTAGAGTGTGGATGTAACGCGTTACTCTTATCAGTACTGTAGTAAAGTAGTTGTTACCGTTTTCAAAACAGTAACGAATAACGTACTTACGCTACTTATTTAGTTACGCTACTCGTTACAATTTTTCCCCGAGACTTCAAAAAGTTACTGGATTTTTTTCTTCTTTTTAGGTGTCAAGTAATATGAATTTTTCCACTAATAACAGATACCTTCACCTGAGTACTCGTGGGTATATTCAGGTTGAACCGTATAAAAGATAAGGTGATTCTGCCAAGTTTTTGCATGGACGTACCGTTTCTTGAAATATGGTGCTTATGGATACCGGTAACGTCAAAACAGTAAAACGTTTGAATCCATACATTAAAAAAGCAAGGCAAAAGTAACGTGCGTTACTTTTTCGGTAAAGGTATAACGCCTTCCTTCTATTTTAAGTAACTTAGGTTCATAACCAGTTCTTTTTATTTGCAGGTAACGTGTTTGGTTACTTTTTGCGGTAACGCATACATTACTGAGCTGACCTCGTCAGTGTTGTAGCCGCGGAACGTACACGATCGTAACTTCCAGACGCTTTCAACGCGAACTCTGCAAAGAAATGCCCGTGGGATTTATTCCCCGCACAGCCCACCGAGAACCAATCGCTGTGCTCTGGAGAGATTAACTCGGCGATCTCTGCGACAGGACACTGAACATGATGCGATAATATATTGCAACTTGGTGCTCAGTGTCATATCGGAGATGTTTCCTTTTTGCTTTTTTATGTCTTCTGTGTGTTAACCCAAACCATCGTTCTTTTGTACGTATACCTTACACCCATGCTTAGACAAAGATTACCTCGTGGGTCGAAATTCTTTCTGTACGAGATCGGTATTTGTCAAACGTCGGGATGCCAATTAAAAAGAAAAAAAAATCAAACGTGCCGGAGCACTTATGGCTGAGCTGGCAAACCTCGTAGTGGAGTAAACAAACGAACTTGCCGTCAATAAGACCGTCCTCGGGGAAGCCCAGAAGTTGATGAATGTCGAGAAAGTTCCATGTTGACAGCGGCTTTCCGGGGGGTAAACGAGTTCCGCGTAGCAAAGAGCTCAAGCTGTCGTCTGCTAAACCCAACTTGTCGAAACCCCCGCCGACTCCGCGGTGACTCTGGGTAATTCTCGTCTCATTGAGCTGCACTTCATTCCTCGTTCAGCGTAGTCACTCTCGACCACAAAACATTTATTTATAAGAACTGTGAGGACTGTCAGTTTTCATGTTTGTACACATGCTATTTGACAGGCTTACTGGAATCAGTCAAAAAGTTTCAGTGCCGACCACAGCTTAGGAACAAGGGAAGCGGCACTCTTCATCGTTTTTCTCATAGAGTCCCATGCATTGAGTGGTGTCAATCAATGGCCGCCGGTGGCAATCAGTGCTAAGGCCCCTTCATGTTTTAAAAGTAGCGCAAGGTGCGTCGATGCAAGAGGCACGTGCAACGTGCAGCCCTTGAGAAGATCATGGCGGCACAGTGCAGCCGTGAGCTAGATTTGAGACGCCATGTTCTTCCCAGTAGTGGCGCGCGGCACGTGTCTCGAGCATTTTCACAACAATGAATGGCGCCACTTTTCCAAGGATAGAGGGGCTTTACACGAGACATGACCACAGAAGAGGCGCCTCGGCTAGCTGCCGTGAGACACGACCATTTAAAGATGACGTGAAGCAGTCCTAGGTTCCGATCATTTACAACTCAAGGACGTAAACTAGCGTCTCTCAGCATCTGTCCACGGTCACGAACAGAGCGTTTAAAAACGCGACATGGGCCTCCTGCGTTGCCCAGGGGGCGCTGCGAAAAGGGACTTGTTAGGTCTTGTTTTGAGTAGTACAAACGTGAGCGTCTCAAAGTGCCACGCATGTAGAAGCGTGGCTGCTCTGGTGCGGAACGCGAGATCACGAGGAATATTCAAAGAAACAACAAATATTCGCACGCCGTCGAAGCAAAGGTCAAAGCTAAGACGCTAAGAGCGTGAGTCAAAGAGTGAGCTAAGAGACGCCGTATCACGCGTTCCAAAGTAAAAATGAAAATAAACATAAAAGCGTCGGAACGCCAGATTTTTGGACGCCACCACCCAGAGATAAAAGGCGCGTACCCTAGCGGTGGTGATATTGATCTGGCACTTTTGATTGTCTTGCGGCGTTGTATCTAGCCGATTTAGGACGTCCAAAGATGTATTTCCTTTCTTCAAAAGCACGCAGAAAGAGAGAGAGAAAAAATGCTCAGTCAACGTGCCATAAGTATTGCGAGGCTCAATAGAGAGTTTTAGTAGATCGTGTTTTCGGGTCACGCTATTTGTTGCGGGAGCTCGCGCTGCCACTCTGATGCATGCTCTGAAGCGCGCGACCGTAGCGGTAGCGGGCCTTTGAAAACGATCTAAATCAGGTTAGCTTGTACTACCCAAGATGAAGGTGTGACAGCATGTTCCAAGCTTCAGCGCAGGAGACCCATACACGTACAACGGAAACGCGACTTAAAAATCTGCAATTTCGCTCGCCAGGGTCGCTACTCAAAACTTAGGAGCTACAGGTACGGTGGCTGGAACTTGTCTCCGACCGGTGTGTTTAGCGTCCTATTACATCCACGCATCGAAAGTATACGTAGTCCCGAAGTGGCCACAAATGACGTCACAGAAGCCGGAGTGTCACACCGGCTATGTTCTAAATCTTGCTTGTCTCCTACGTCAGCGGATAATACTACGTGACATCGCGAGTAAACGATCCGCGACTCGATTTTGGAACGGCCAGGATGATCGCCTGGATATTACGCGGATTGGCTTCGTCTTGGACTAAGGCAAAAAGAAAACACAGCAGCGACGGCAGAGAATAGCAGACGATCCTCTTGATCACGGAGAAAGTACTCGAAGAGACGATAATATTAATGACGACGCGGTGTTTTCTGAGGTGGATCCAGCGGCTCTTTTTACTCCCCTTCCTTTTGAGCTGTAAACTGAGGCCAAACTTCCTTACTCCTTACATTTAGCCATCAAAAATTTGTTTTATTAATCAGCGCGATTGCTGTAATTGTAGTCCAGGTGCACTAAATACAGATATTCCACGCATTGTAACTTGTACCGATTACGTTTAGCAGAAATTGGTTCCATGCGATAAGGGGTGGGAGAACCTTCCAATGAACTCTGCTGTCACACACGGTGTAGCGGTACAGCGTAGGGGGCTTTCTCAGGAGTTCTACGTAACTTACGTCCGCTTTGACGCGAATTTGATTACAAAATCACAAAGAGGGAGGCAGATGGGGAGGAATTGTTCGCTCATCATATACAGGAAATCTTCGAAGCCTCCACTGTTTTACAAGCGTTATCCTCTCGTTACACACACTGTAGTGAAAACAAAAATACTACCTCATCATTTACTGCGTCCGAATATTTTCTGCCTTGAACTTAAGAATATATGGAGTTCACTACAACGCTAAGAAAGATGATGCCCAGAAGCTCCTGTTTACGCTCGTTGAAAACAACGAATCGCAATAACCAGACATAAATGGCTGCACCTCATTCTTTGTCATTTCGAACGTCTGCCGCCAAAGCCAGCGGAGCAAGTGAGCTTCAACGGCTGTCGGCGCAGAAAGCAGACGACGAACAGATCACCTGACGTATTTACTCGATTTGATCCGACTTTACCCCCCGATCGAGGAGGGTAGCGTTAGTAATTACTCCGGAGTAAACAACCCGCTTCTGGAACGCGAGTTCTGACGTCATCGAGTGAGTTTTGAAACGCCACGGTACGAAACCTTTACTCCGGACTCGGATCGAGTGCATTTTGGAACACAGCCACTGTCGGATGTCGCGGTCCTGGTGGTTGGCCGTAGAAGTTCCGGCGAAAAACACGAGTCGACGCAAGTGTCGCTGTCGTCACGGCGTCCCAACTTCTGGCTGCCGAAGCTTCCGTGGACTGTCACACTGGAGAGCGACCTGCAGCAGAACAGGCGTCTGTCACATGCAGCACAACTGTTGAGACGCCGCCAGGGTCGCGACCGGCGACAGCATGACACTTCTACGACGTAATCAGGCGGAAATCGAAGGACCACTTTTTTTTTTTCTTTTCTTGAACGCGGTAAACACACAAGTATGAGACGCATTCCAGGCACCATACTACAGGCCTATGGGCAAGCGAAGCGCCGTGCTCATCTTGTCCGCGAAGACTGCCTTTTCTGAGCCGTATTTTGGACCTCCTTGTGCGCTGGACGGGGTCTTGCAGTCCTCGGTGATTGACGCACCGCGCGCTGTTCGGTCGAGAACGGACGCAGGGGCATCTTCCTGCAGACTGTTGTCCCGAATCGATATGTCGGCGTCCTCTCCCTCGCACCGTCCTTCCACGCTCGCGGGTTCCCAGACTCGGCGTGACGAGCCACCGGGGCATTAATTAGGAGCTGTCTCCGACACCGTGATCGGCCGTCGAACGAGCTTCTCCGGAGCGGGCCGACGACCGCCTTCCCCGTCAGGGCACACGACCGCCGCGACACCCGAACCACGGATTCTTCGACGAATAGCCGTAAGCAGATATGCACACGGTACTGTGTACGTTAACTATTACACTCCTGCTAGTTACTGGCTCAAAACGTAACTGGTTACTTAGATTCAAAAGGAACGCCCTTACTTCAGTTCAAGGATAACGAGTTACTTTCTCGTTACTCTAAACGTATTTTTTTTTATTGTGTTTCTTAGATCGTAATTTTAATGTTTCTTTAATAATTCCTAGCTTCTTAACGGGTTCGTAAGCATCTTTCTCATTTTCTTGTTGACAATTTTGTGCTGTGAAAGTTAAAGGCACGAACTACGGTGAAAACCAGATAGGATAACTTGTGTTGTTCACGTTTCTTTCCGGAAGTAGTTAAGTACCGCTACTAGTGATGCAAACCTATCGATAAATTGACGATCGATACTATCGATAGTTTTTCGATAGTCGACTATCGATAGTAATATCGATATGAAAACAAACTACCGATAGTTTTGCAGCACTAGAGCGAACGCAGTCGCCGCACCGCCGCTCGCCTCCCTTCTTCCTCCCTGCCCAAACTCCCTTCTTCGTCATCACTGAAAGCTGAACCAAAGTTGGCATGGTAATTGCTTGGGCTAGTTGGTGTCCCATTTGAAAAAATAAAGCGAGAAAAAGAGAAGTGGGAGCGACGGAAACTGCTAGTGTCGAAAAACTATCGATAGTAAATCGTCAGCAGTGTTATCGATAGGTTTACGATAGTCGACTATCGATAGTTTTCCAATAGTCGACTAACGATAATTTTCCAATAGTCGACTTTCGATAGTACTATCGTTAGTTTTTCGATAGTCGACCATCGATGTACTATCGATAGGTTTTTTTACTATCGATAGTTGGATTTCTGGTGACTATCGATACTGTCGATAGTACTATCTAACTGAGTAAGGGGTAACAGTTAGCATTACTAACCGTTACTCCTTACTTTATTAAAAAAGTAACGAAAACGCTGTTCCTAGTATCGAAAAATAACTAAGTCCTTACTTCAGAAAAAAAGAAACGAGATAGAAGTAACGCGTTACTTATAACGCGTTCCGTCCGTAATAGTCTGGTCGTAAACTTGTTCCGCCCTCTCGTGGAATCGTCCTGACCAAGTGAACAAAAGAGTTTAAAACTACGCCGGATAGGCGAAACATTTGCATTAAACTAGGTCAAACTTTTATGCGTCCTTTCAGTGCAAGGAGGCAGACAGTACCGAAGTTTTTATCTGCCTGCTCGGCTCAGAAATCAAAATGGGATTTAATAGTTGCCTGCTCAGTGTTTACTTGCCGGTGCAAAATGTGTATTTATTAAAACTTGTTACTTCCTCTGAAAGGAATCTTCCTACCGACCTCGAAGCTTTGGGGCCTCGAAGAAGCAAAGTTTCATGGCGAAACTCCAGGAGGTCTGCTTTCGAGTGCTTCCTGTCGGCTTGGTCCTTAGCTTGTTATTTGTTTGGACTTGGTCTCATGGTTGAGTAGCTGTCTTCATTTCATTCCGTCCTTGCGGTATTAAAGAAAAGCGGAAACCATTTTCTTTCGAATTTAATCTTGCAGCAACCGTGGAAACCAATCTTCCCGACCACTTTACAACAACAGTAGATATAGTGCTACAGAGCGAAAGAATGGCGAACATGATCCCCCGACTTCCCGTCGTCGGGACCTCGGTGGACTGTAAACACGTAATCCTGGGACAGTCCCCTTCGCCGCTCGGTGGGAGGCTAATTCTTACGCGAAACGCCGTCGCCGGGTCCTGGAAGCTATACTTCCTTCGCGGCCGATCGCGCGCTCAGTCCGTTTTATAGACCTTTTCATGTCAGTAGTTGCCTGACCGGCGGGTAGAGGGCGCTGGCGCACTCGGCGCCATTAGGTTGCTTCAATTCGGTCGGTTTCGGTTTCAATGTACACACGATTGTGATGCTGTTTCATGCCCCTTTCGATTAATTTTGCGATATGAATTTCTTTCTAGTAGCACACAGAGAATGAAACAATAGTATTGAGCCACTTGGCAAACCACGAAGTGGTTTCGAGCCTAAATTGCGATCTTTTTTTACGAAGGCCATATGCGTCTGATTCCGTCCATCATTAATTTCGGCCAGGTTCGGCGGTGAAACAACTGCGCTGATGCATAGGGAGGAGTACCATAGTCCACGTCCGTACCCGCGGGCACTAATTTCAAGAAGAAAAATAAATAAAGAGCAGGACAAGCTCCGCCTGCACCGTGCGCTCGTTGCCTGCCGCCGTGCTTTGGCTGTGCGTGCACCGAGCGGTACGGAAGTAGATAGCTCGCGCTCAAGTCAGATATTGAACTGATCATCTTATATTGCAACAGAGTATATTGCATCAGTGCTTAATGAAAAATCAGGTCGACAACATGATTAACAATCTGCTGAATCACCAAGAACAGATGAACTGACAAGTTTACTGTTCGATGTTTGGTTTCCGTACACCAACCTTTTCTAACTTCGAGACTGGAAATGTCTTTTATAATGACTAGACAAGTTTTATATAATCACGTAGATAATATAAAGAAGTAATATTGTCTCGGCCTGTTCTATTTAAAAAAATTAGGCGCTCGACAAATATTTTGATAGACCAGCCTATGCTGACTAGAAAATTTCTTTAACTAAAGTACTCGTTTACAGCATTTCAAAATATTGGCCTTATGAAATAAACTTTTCGTCATATGGACATTTGCTTACGACGTTCTCGAGGTATAAGAATGGTAAGATAAGTGAATGCCAGGCTTCAAATAAAGTCTGATATTCATCTTCCGTAAAATTTGCCGAATGAAATTGAAGAGCGCAAAAGAAATGATCTCCGATAAGTTTGACTGAAGTCGAACGCCAGGCGCCACCCAATGGACCTGTGTGGAAAGCTGTTCACTGATTTGAAACGATGCTCTTTGCACATTTTGACGTCGCCACCTACTGAAAGTAACTCCCTATGCGCCGTCGACAATTGGCTGCACTCGGGTGATTTTCATGCAGAAGGATTCTTTTCGGCGTCACATTTTATGAATCATAGGCACTATCAAGCTGTCTGTGGTAGTTTCTTACGCGGGGAGTTCAATTATTTGTGTTGAAATAAATTAATTGAAATTGCATGGTTATATTAAAAATTACTAAAGTAACTGAAAACTATGGACATGGGACCAAGCACGATATACAATTCCGTGGAATTCATAAATAAACCGATAAAGCGAATGCTTATATCACACACGCGATTAAGAACGTAATACAGATATAGGTGTGATTTTGCGAACAAACAAGTTGCCTAATGTTAAGGTACCATTATTTCTAGCATAAAAAATTATTCAAATTAAATGTTTGTTCCCGCGCCCTGTCCACTAGTTCCCTAGTGTAATCAAAAGAAACTGTTTTCGATCTGTTGGAACTACAAAACACCATTTTTTCAGGAAAAACACGTGGCTAATTACGCTGGGTGGTTTTGTTTTCTTCCTTGACACCAATGCGCACTCATATATATATATATATATATATATAATAACACTGGGCTTCCTATTGCAAATGTTCCGCCCTTATTAGTAACCAAACTTCAGTTCTCATAAGTTATTGGTATTTGAACCCTCGAGGCTCTCTTCAAGTCATATATGTATTTAATGTGCGCAAGTGCTAACGCTGATTCCTGTTCCTATAAAACGTTTTCACACGTATCCCGCACGCCGACGGTAAAAAAATATCCAAAACGTGTTACAAAATCAACTACAGAAGTTGCGCGCATAATGATGTAATGCAATTGCATAGTAAGTATAAGTATCGGACGACACTTTACGGAGTAAGGTAAGAGACGCGGTGAAACGCTACGAAAAACACGCATTCAACGCATCCGCCAAGGCGCGGACGGGAGAGCGGAGCAACAAGTTGAAGCAACCTAATGGCGGCCGCATCACGTGATTCAAAGATGGCAGCGCCCATGCGGCGGAGGGTGAAAAGGTCTATAGGCGTGCTCTAAACTTCTCAGCGCCGTCCCGCTTTAGGCTTAGCCTCGCTCGAGGGCTCGGCTCAGCGGCCGTTGACCGAAAGTTCATTTCCTTTGACTCACGGCAGAGCGGTAGAATACCGACGTTCGCGAAGCAAACGCGTTGCTCACTCGGAAGGGTGCGTTAAACGTTGTAACACGCGCTTCTTTTTTGTGTGCGTGTGTGTGCGTGTGCGTGTGCGCGCGTGTGTGTGTGTCACGTTTTGTTTTGGGATTAAATACTTGATTCTCGTGAGTTGGCTTGACATGCCCTTGCGACGTTTGTTCGCTGCAGCATCATCATTTTACATTTTCAGTTTGCGCTATCACTTTCAGAGTGGACTAATGGATAACTCGGGTAGTCGCTTGGGTTCGCTGACCTTGATTTGACCTCTGCTCTCGTTCAGAGACATATAGACCCTTTCTCATCAGGTCTCCACGGTTGACCCCGGAGCGCTCTGGCGTCCTTCGAGCAGTAGAAGCAGAGGCGACAGACGCGCGATATGGGCTTTGATATTCGATATAGACAACGTATACATCGGGCTGCGGAATATACATGGTAGCTGACTTGCTCGTGAAGCAATGAAGCAATCCGTACACTCTAAAAAACGCCCGTGCGTCTACTTCCCCGCGCAACACTCAGGGAGCCAATCACCGGTACTTACGGAGGCCGCTCAGCGAATGACGATGCCGAAACATATGTTTAGACCTAAAAACGGTCTTTGAGTTGCGACATTAAGCAATGCGAGCGTGACGTTTTGCATTGCTTAATGTCACACCTCAATCAGCTTTTTTTTTTTTTTAAGCATATGTTTTGGCAGCGTCATTCGCTGAGTGGCAACCGTAAGTTGCTGTGATTGGCTCTTCGAGTGTTGTGCGGGAAAGTAGACGCACGCGCTTCTCTTAGAGTGTAGTGTGTAAAACATAATCAGCACAAGAAACTGGTGTTTGATAATCAGAATGTCATTGATTTCAAATAGCTGTCAAAACGAGTATTCGGAAATTCGCGCGAATTCTTGGCCCCTGAGGAGGCTTTTGAGATAGCCTAAATATGGCGATAGCATTCTAGAAATCCATAAGTCATAACGATGCGCTGCCAATTTTCCCAATAAAAAGCATTCAAAGGTCGAGCAGACCTAGGTTATCTCCGGCGATGGGAGGAGCATTGTTCCGGCAGTCAGTAAACGACGTGTGACGAATGAAAGCGCGACATTTCGTTGAGATTTCAAACGCTTGTTTTTATAGACGCTTTACACACGCGCCAAATTTCAGCCGCCATTGCTGACATTTTCTTGTCTTACCGAGATGCCGAGCAACTGAAACGCTAGTTGACGATCCTCTACAAAGGCCGATTCTTTAGAAAAGGACACAGTTGAATCTAAGATAACCATAACCTGGCCTGCTATGCTAATGATGAAGTGAAATAAACGAAATAAGAGGAAACAAAAACTGAAGGTCAGTTATGGCGGCGTGCATGCACAGCTGCTGCAAAGCGTCTATAAAATATTTATGCTATTGTAAATGATCAAAGCCAATAGGAGTAGTCGAAAGATGTTAATTTTTCGTGGAGAGAGAACATTTTCTCAAAAACAGCGCACTAGGTTTGTTTGTTTGTTTGTTTGTTTGTTTTTTCCAGCGGGAGTGATGTGTCCGGTCGTGAGCTCCCGAGCAACGAGCCGCGCGCGTTCGAAATAACCCTCCGCGGTTCCACAGGTCGGAAGCGCGAGAATCCTTCGCTCGCTGTTGGCTGACAGTGGCCCTGATTTCGCAACATGCTCCTCCCATCGGCGGAGATGACCTAGGGGTGTTGCGAACTTTGAACGTTTCTTTTGCTCTTTAAGAAAGGACTGCGCGTCTACTTACCCGAAAAACACTCAAAGAGCTATCTTTTTTTTTGCAATTTACGAAGTCAGCTGAGCGAATGATGAGGCGGAACATCTGTTTAGACCTCAAAATTAAGTCTGGGTTGTGGCATTACGCAATGCAGGCATGACGCTTTGCATTGCATAGTGCCACAGCCCAGACCTAATATCAAAAAGCAGAGCAACAAACAAAAATTGTTCTTTTCCTGCGCGTGGAAATATTACTGCGAAATCCTGCACGCTAAAGGTAGGAGGGAGTTGTCTTCTGTATGGAGGGTTTCTTCGTGAAATCTAATTTCATTTAAATTTATTTTATTTAGAGTTTCACGGGCCAAGCCCGGTAGGGAGGTCGAGACAAAGGGAATTTCTGCCTGACTGTGGCTTCTACCAATAACACCTATAGAAGACAAGGCCCGCAACCCCCCAAACGTCACCACTAGTGGATCCAGGCAGCCTCTGCTAACTTGCATCAGCGTCGTCAACAGCGCGTCTCGCGGTGTCTTGCATAAACGCTACGTTAGCACCCGGCGTCGAAGGAAGACCCGTGCTTTGTGGCGGCTCACGTTGAGCTTCAGCGTGTTCGCCGCTTGGGGAAGGCCGGACATCCACTAACGATGACGTAATGGCCTTGTCCTCTAGCTGCTATTGGCGACGTGCGCGATCGAAAGCGTCGCTGTGGTCGGCCTTCCGCGATTGGCCGAATGCTGACTATGACGTCAGCAAAGGATTTCTCATCGACGGAAATAAGAGGAATGGAAGAACTTCAATTTCGACGGTGCTGGTAGCGTTGTTTTAAGAGCCCTATGATTTGAACCTTCCACCATGCTCCTTACAAACAATGACGTCACGAAAGGTAGCCATAGAAGGGCGTCACTAAAACATCTCGCCGCTAGTAGCCTCAACCCCCGTGGTGTGCAGCAAGTATCGTAAAATAACGACATATACACATATAACCTAATGCAAGAAGGTCTGATTAGAGGGGTGCCGAGTGAATCGCACCAGGATACACCAGAGAGCTTCCGAGCGCGTGCACTTCTGGGAAAGCACCGGCGCTGTTAAATCCCCGGAAATTTGTACCGCGTGCGGACTTTCTACGTAAGACAAGACGTACCATGAGGAAAAGAGCCTCCTGCAACGATTTTCCAACAGAAGCCGCGTGTCGTAACCAGCCGTTTCTACCAGATGGACGGCGCGGCCGTAAAAAACAAAATGTTGCGCAACGACTCTGCGCGTTTGCTCACAAAATAAAGATGCGGTCTCCGTAACGTCCATTAAGGTCCGCTGCGGGGCGTCACGCCCGACCCCAGCCGATAAAAGAACGTCGGCTCTCTCGGCTTGACGCGCGTTGCATCGTGGGCGTGGGTATCTGTAAGCATTTGCATTTGCGCATTTTCCTTCGTTTAACTATAGGTGATATCCGTTTACCCAATTTTAGAGCACTGAAATACAACTTGGATGTAAATTTTGAGCTCGCTACCTCCAGGGCCCCTTTTCGGGCTCATTCACACTGGAAGCGGATCCGCGTTCGCAAAGCGGTTGCGAACGCGGTTGTATAAGGATTCAGTACAATTGCACGCGCACACGATGACATCAAATGCGCGTGCAATTGCACTGGGTCTTTATACAACCGCTTTCGCAACCGCTTCGCGAGCGCGGATCCGCTTCCAGTGTGAATGGGGGGTTCCTGCTAGATTTATGAGCTATCCGAATTTTCCCGCTACATTTATGAGCTGTCCGAATTTGCAACCCTATGTGAAATTGAGCCAAGGATGCCGCAAAGTCAAAGCACCACCTAAAGCCGCACTCCCGCTGCTAATACACAGTCTGCAGAATCATACAAAAACTGTCTGCAGACGTGTTCGAAGCACGTAGGAAGCAAACATGCTTGGAGCATGCTTGAGATGTCATCGTGTCTGCAGCAAATACCGTGCCTTTCATTTGCGTGGTGTACAGTGTGTCTTTAAGCGGGGGGCGTACTGCTTGTGCATCAAGACAGTCTCCAGACATTATTTACCGCGATATCCGTGGTTCAAATGCCGCGTGCAAAGATTCTCCTCGATCTCGTTGCCGTGCGGCATTCGAAGCACGGATATCGCGAAGACTCGGGTTCGAATCCGTTTGCAGACTGTCTTTTGTATATGATGTATGAGCAGGGTGCAATAAACTCGGGTACCTCTGCGAGTTTAATCAAATCCTCGGCCACTCCCCAGGTCCACGCTCGGTCTTCGTCATATTCCCGTGCGCAACTGAGATCGATGACCGACGCATTTCTTTTAGCTCGGTCTAGGATTCCAGTTTCACCCGAAATCGCGTCACAAAGCAATAAAAAAATTCTGGCAGTGCATTTTAAAAATCTCGAAGTACGAAAAAGCAGAGCCGAGTCAGTCTCTTGGCTGAGTTCGGGAGATTGCAGGGGCTGTCTCTGGGAGTCGCGGCGGGGGGTCGGCGGCGACCGTGACATCGGTAAACACGGGTCGCTCTCGGACCGCAGACTTTCGTCGGTCCGATCCGACGCGGGGCGAGAACACACACGACGGAGTCGGCGGATCGGAAGACGCACGCTGGAAGAAGGAGGGGCACACCGATGTCCTCGGTTCGATGTACAACAAGATAGCCGAGGAATGGCGTTGGTTTGCACTCTTCTCCATCGCTACGGGATACTGGCTCGTTGAGGTCATGCACCCAGAGGGAACCCTCTGCCCACAATCCTCCCTTTCTCTCGCTCATTCAGAACACGAATGGCGGTTTCAACTCGCACATTGTAGAAGCATTGAGAAGGGAAACGCCAGTCTCCCGAGTTTCATCTTTTTATTAGAGAAGATCGTTCCGGTGAGTCCGATAACGATACCCGGTACTCCGCCGCCGCCTTTGCGCATGCATCGTATCCTTATTGGGTATCGTTGTCGGGGGTGTCGGAGATATCGGAACGGTCTGCTGAAACTCTATTTCTTCCCCTTATTTCCATCCCAATATTTTTTGTCTTTCTCTTTTCTTTTCTATTACCAATTTCTTTTCTTTTGTTTGTGCCAAAAGAGACGCTGCCGAAAAAAAATGATATAGTCAGGGACGGACTAAGAAACTCGGGGCGGGGCCTACCGTCATTGGACTTTATTCTTGGACGTTCTCATGGGCGGATGCGGCAGTCTGACTGCCTAAGGAATGACAAGGAGATGCTATAGTATCTCGTCACTCCCCGTGTTTCTGAGTAAAGTCGCTCTGCTCGTACAGCATACAAAAGACACGGGCTTCGTTCCTACATTTACTTGATCTTACTCCGGGGTAAACGTTTTGTACCTTGGCTTTCTAAAGCCCTCCGGCTTTTTTTTTTTTTTTTTTCTGTGTCGTCACGTGACACGACCCCCGCCGGAGTAATTCGGACCCATTTAGGTAGGATTTGCAACACAGCCACGCTCTTTACACCGGACACCTGAAGCATACTCGAAGCACCCGTGCTTCATACATGCGGACACTTTGAGTACTACCGTCCTCAGACAGAGTGTGCAGACTGTCTTTTGGGCGATGTATTCAGTGAGTGTATCCCATTGAAAAATACCTTAGTTTGTTCGGTGCCTCGAAAGCACGTTCATTACAAATTAAAAAAAAAGGCGCCAAGTCTAGCGTTTCTTGTAAGCTAAAGTCCCTAGATCAGAGCTTCCTACAAGTAGCGACATTCTTTGAAGCGCCGACTGCGTGACGGTATACAGATTTTAGGAAGCGAATGGCGGTGCACAGCAGACGTTTGAACTGAACGCCGCCCTTTTGTTCCAGTGGAATGTGCTTTGTCATTTGTATTGGTTGTCGTTACTTGTAAAAGAAGTATCAAGCGAGTTTATTCTTAGCCGTCTTCCTGCGTTGGGGTTTGCAGACGTGCGGACGATCCTGGACTCCGTGGTGCGCGAGCTGCAGGCCAACCCGGAGCGGCGCTTCACGTACGTCGAGATGGGCTTCTTCAGCCGCTGGTGGGACGACCAGTCGGCCGACACCCGGCAGCTGGTCAGGGAACTCGTCGACGCCGGTGAGTGACCAAAGCCTGGCTCGGACGTCGGGCCGCTGCTTTGACGCCATACCACTCTAAAAGCCGAGGCCCGTTCACGACCGCTTATGACGTCATCGTTAGTAGATGCTCGACCCGCCTCAAGCGGCAAACACGCTGAAGCTTAACGAGAGTCGCCGGAAGGCGGCAGACGTGTCCGTCTAGGCGTCGCCACCAGCTAGCGTCCCGCTCATTGTGACACGCTGTAAGACGCGGTGGCGCCGATGCTGAAGCGAGCTAAGCAGTGCGGCGTGAAACCACTAGGGATGACGCTTGGGGGAAAACACGCAGGCCTTTTCTTCCGGGGGTTGTTGTGTGGCGTCGCTTTAGGTATGGCAAGTGCACAGACGCTTCACATCACGCGAATGTGGTCTCTGCGCACACACATTGCTCACAACTTGTGTGGGCGCAAGCGCAGGCGCCTTTGGAAACAGCCTATCGGCGTCTAGAGGGGCAAGTACCATTCATCCAAATCTAGGCATTACCTTTGAAAAAGAAAATACAACCATCCCCACCCCCCCCCCCTCAAAAAAAAAAAAAAAAAAAACTAAAAATTGAGTGTTTTTTTGTTTTTGTTTTTAGATGTAGGACGCATTGCTAACATTTTCGCCCTAATGGAGCGCTATAGAGGTCTGAACCAGCTGTCAAAGTTCCACAACTAACCGTTTCCTTGTTCAAAAGTGATGTGATTTTCTAAACATTTCAATTGGAAAATGGGGCCCCTTCTTGGTAACTGGTGCCATTCGACTGCTCTGTGTCGGCCACCATTTTCCCACTGAAATTTCCGAAGAATTATTTGTAACTTTTGAATAAGACAGTGGTTTCTTCTGAAACTTTGCCATCTGGTTCGTACTCCTAGCGCTACATTTGAACGAAGAATGACCATTTGGCGATGCGTAGCTAATTTTTAAAACCGAACCATTTTTTTAACATTTTGAACATTACAATTTACTTTTATCTGGCGGTAGCTGCAAGATACCAGAAGAGTGTCAAAGTATTTTTTGCCCAGTTGACTTTCGGTAGTGTATTCATCTCCTCTTCAGCAACGCACGGCCATCGTGTAAGACGATTTTTTCTTTGTCGCGTTCGTAAAAACCTGTTTGCATGGGAGCGGCAGAAATAACAAAAGAACGCGAAACAAGAATAAAACGAGAGAAAACCCGGAAGCGCTTGGGGGTCCGCCGATAGTGGATGGAAGTGAGCTTGTTTGCAAACGAACACTGGTGAATACAATATAGTACAATACAACACGTACTTATTCATTCTGCCGTTGAATATAATACAGCTTAAACCTACACAAGTCAACATAGCTCGTGCGTGCGACACGACAGATGCTGCGTGTGTTATTTTTTGTACGCAAAGAAAATAATATAACAAAAGAAAACATAAACCTCAGTGCACACGGTCATGCGATAGGCACAGTTGACAATCACTTTCCATGCAGTAAATATTAACAATAAAAAGGGCAGGTTCAATAAATTTGGAGTTTGGCTAGCCAGCGCTCCTGCCTTTGAGAGCTGCATTTCTAGCGCGAGTGTTCATTCTGCCTAAGAACGGTTCAAAGCAGCGACCTCGAGCTCTGGTGCTTGACTGACTGCAGCTGTTGTTCAGCGCTCTCGTGGCGCCCTCACGGGCGATAGGCGTCGCCAAATGAACCACTCCACCAGGGGAGGATTCGGCGCGGCTGTCGTCGTGCCTAATGCAAGTTCCAGACAGAACAGACATAAACATAAACTTTGATCAGTCTTTTTATAGCTTCAAAAATCATTGCAGAGGGGTGTTGGTTACAGGTGATGTTGCATTTTCTTTTGTATAATGAAAGTTTCTTTTATGTGAGCGGTATTGTGTGGGCATGTAGTACTTATGTAATTACCCTTTTCGTGGACCAATTTAACCCGATCCTTTTTCTGCCGAAATGGTATGGATTGCATATCCTTCATGCGAGAATAATGATGGAGCAGTTTCTGTAATTCTTTGCATCAGAGGTAGACGAAACGTTTTATTGTTTTGTGTAGATTGTATTCTTAACTTTACGGGCGACAGGTCGCCGAGATTTCGACCTTGTCTCCAGTCGTTGCCGCGCGAAATGGAATAACCTCTTTCCTCTCCCTTTTGCCCACGAGGAGCGGGAAGTCGGGACTTCCCGCTTCCCGCTCGCGCTGCCTCACGAAGAGAACGAAAAGGGCAGCCCTGGCGTCCCGCCAACCCTTTTCCGGACTTCCGGTTCGAGGGTTTCTTGAGTGGAAGATGAGTGGGCGGAATGCTTGAGCGCGCTTGTACAACGCCCACAAATCTTCCACCCAAAAAATCCTCGAACCGGGAGTCCGAAAGGGGTCCCAGACTTGTCTTCAAACATTACTGGCGTTATGCGAAATCTCTCTTTGGCAGTATCCGGTTGCTACGCGTAATGTTGGATGGTCTTAGAAACTTCCACCTCGCTTACCCGCTTACTTCACGGATCTCTGGTGGCAGTCGTCCGTGGCATCCACGACGCCAACCACGACGGCTATAAGAATTGATCGTACCTCCGCCCTCGGGTACGTGACGGTACCATTATTCCACCCGCAGTGCGAAACCATGCTAGCTATGCTTATAAGTTTTCCCCACATTCTGTGCGAAAAATACGACTTTTTTGCCCCTCTATATTCGTTTTATGAGAAACGCTCCATTCTTTTAATGTAATCGATGCTTTGTATTGATATGCCTCGTTTCGTTTCATTTTTCGCACAGAATGTTATCTACTGTTCCTAGTTTGTACTTCTAAACTGCAAAGGAGGTGGGGGGGGGGGGGGGGGGGTAAGGTTTTGTCAGGCATCGAGCCTTTTTCTCTGCCCCCCCCCCCCCCCCTTCTCTCTACGGAGATGTTATCCGCAAAAAAAATAAAGAAGAAAAAAAAAAACGAGTAGAGTGTCCAGTATTCCCGTAGTAAATTATTCGGTTATGATAATGTCGCATCTTACAAAAAGAGTCTTTCTGATGGAAGGTAACTGTGTGTGTTTTGAACCAGTTTATAGTGCTATTCTCGTATTATACTAAAACAAACATTTCGGATCACATATTTGTTATATTATCGATACGTATCCTCTTCGATCACAAATGGCCTTGGTGTTGTCTCCAGCAACCCAATACCGTAAAGCCGCGTCAGACTGTCAGCACATCGTACAAAAGACAGATTGCAGACACTTTCTTTTCCTCGTACGACAGCCTTGTCCCATTGGTCGTACGAAAACTGTCTGCAGACACGTGCGAAGCGTACATGCCTACGAAGTAAACATGCTCGGAACATGACTGAGCCTGTGCAGCTTGCGTTGACGTCACATGAGACGCCATTGCTCCGTACCATGCTCCCGTGCCCACACCTTCTGCAGCATACATTTGGCACCATCGAATTTGTTCTTCTGGGCAAGGATTGGCGAGAAGAACAAATTCGATGGTACGAAATGTATATGCTGCAGAATGTACGGGCGAATGAGCATGCCACGGAGCAATGGCGGCTTGTACAGGGTGTATTCACTGGCGGCCATAGCTGTGTGCGCGAATGCTGAGCGCGTGCTGATGGCGAGGTTCCACAGTTCTTTTGCAACGTGCATTCCGCACCATCAGAAGTGCCTATCTTAGCAGCCTATTGATGTGGGCTCGTTCTGAGCATGCGCTCTAAACAGCACCCACAAATATGGCGTCCGGTGAATACTTCCTATAGTACCATATGACGTTACGTGCAAGGCATGTATTCTGTCACAGGGTCCGCGACGATCACCGCGTGAACTCTGCTGTGTATGATCTGTGGGACTACAGCTTAGGGACGTCTTTGCACCGCGTGTGAGGGCGCGAAACTAACTCTTTTCTCGAGTTGATAACCAGTACGGGATCGAGTATACTTCCCTTTTTCCCCGGATTTCATCGCGAGGATGCGTACACGTTGACGGAGGCGCGGTGGGACCACAAAGGCGCGCAATATCTTCGACAACCTCCGCCTCTTTTTGCCGCAGTCAACGTAATCGTCCGCCGGAGAGAAGCAGCCGACTAGACCGGTGTTCTAAAACGCCGGTCCACACGACTGCGCGAAATAGTGCGCACGAAATCCAGAAGTCTAGAAGTACGTCGTTGAATGGGGGAAATAGGCAACACGTTTCGTTCACGTTTATTTGCGCATAGTAGAAGGGAAGGTTATCGACTTTTAGGTACCGGTGTAATTGAATCTGACAAAGCTTTAGTCGCACACCATAAAAAGAAAAAAAGAACAGTATTTTTTGCGCTATTTTGTGCGCTTTGTTTTACATGGAATTGTTTTGCACACAGAAAACGAAACAGACTTGATGAAGTGAGAAGTTGATGATTCTACCTAGCTGAGGATATATAAGACCTGAACGTTCGAGGCGTCAGTACAACCCGACGCGCGAATAAGGTACAACGGCTGCGTAAGCGTTTATTTCCGACTGCGGTGCAAGAATTCGGTCGGCGCAAGTTTGACTCTAAAGCCTTTTTGACGGCGGAAGCTGATTGAAAGGGCTTATCGGTCGCAGATTCGTACTGGCCATTTATGGTCGCGCCATCGAAACTGAAACAAATCTAGAAACACTTATTAGGTAATCGAAGATTAAATTCTCGTCCGCCATGGAGGCACGAAAGTAAAACAGTGCCCGAAGAAATACAGTTTTATGACCGCCATTAGTCTGTCGTAATTGAAACTGCCTTTGGAGACACGGGATGGCACTGAATTCTGAAAAGGGTCTATCTCTGCCGGCCAAGGCCACGCCGAGACCACCGGCATGCTCCTTACACCGGCAGCGCATGGGGTTGTATACACGCACCTTTCTACAAACGCGTATGAGGACGCGTTTATTGTTGTGCCTCTGTGTTATGCATCCGCACTTTATGACTTGCTGCAATTGCGAGCGAGCGCTGGCTGGACTGGGATTTCGCACGTGTGGACTGTGATTTCTGGAAACAGTGGAAACGTCTACGCTCGGTGACAACTCTTTGTCCCGATGCTGTCAAAGGGGAGGCAGCGCGTGCGCTCGTGCGCATGGAGCGCCGACCTGGGCTCTGCACGTGCACTTTTTCTTTTCACTCGGTGCTTGACTGACTCGGGAAAAAAGGTTCGGGAGACGCATCAAGCACTCTCCAATCAAAGCGCATCGAGGATTGCACGCAAACGCACTACGTATCTGAAAAAAAAACAAAAAAAACAATGAGACTCGATCTACCGAACGATTAGGTTCAAAGGACGGTTAACCCAAAAACGCAGTCTGCGCGGGAAGGTCGAGCATTATGTTTCCCTTGCATATTAACCTCGCACAAACAACGTTATTGTGTCATTTTTGTACGCGCTTTATAGATTTTACCGAGTAGCCCACTACGTCCCCTAAAAGGATTCGGGCATTTTTGTTAAAATTTAGGACGAAAATAGCAAACGATTATTCTGGAAATCGTGCTTTTAGAATCTTGCAATATTGCCAATTACATGTTCGTCTGGCGTATATGCCTCTTATAGTCCCACACCGCTACATGTGCAACTCCGAGGACAAGATGACATATGAAAGCGATTAAGGTAACATGTGTGGCACTGACCCACTGCATGTGCTTCCAAAGCCCCAGTGACACTGTTCACACATCATACAAGAGGGACGCTGTTTTCTGCAGACATGCTGACAATCTGCGGATGCAAGTTCCAAGCACCTTCGCTTCGAACCAAGTCTTAGTTTTGCGCGACCAATATGTGACCGTCATACGAGGAACAAAACGCGACTCAACGTCTGTAGACTGTCTTTAATGCCTGGTACTGACGCGGCTGGTTTTCTGTTTCATTCACGTCATTCCCTATCTTCTTGGCTCACGACATTCGTTCTTGCCCTGCTCGGGTTTCGGGATATCCGAAGGTCGTGGCCAGCTTTCGCCGCCTTCATCTCTGAGATTAGCCTTTTCCATTAACGGCCCGCCTGGACCCAGCCGATGTCCGAGACGCCGAAAATGAGAGATAAGCGGGAGAGGAAAGTGCCGCAATCGCGTGAACTTGGCCTCGGTTCCCGTCCCGGCCCCTTGTGCCGTCGACTGCGAGCTTGGCCTACATTCTCGACGTTTTTCGATTCGCGGCACGTTCTCCTATCGCGCTCCAACTGAGACGGAGGAAAAGTTCTCGCGCGCCCGCTCGCCCGTGGCCGTTTTCGCCCCCTTTCACCTTTTTTCTGTCTCTCTTTCTTCCTTTCTCTTCGCGCTCTTCGAATCTGTATTTTCTTTTTCGCGGTCTCAATCAAAACGACGGCGGAAAACGCTTACGCGAAGACATTTATTTTCTTCGTTCTTATTTATACAGTTATCGACAATTGCACGCAGCGCCTTCGATGCATTACTCCAGGAGAAAGGATGTCAAAAAACTTGTCAGGTGAAAATTCGGTTAGAGACACATTCTACCCCTGTTCAAACATACAAGAAAATGATGTACGAAAGTTGCTTCTTTAAAGAAGAAGAAGAATGGAGGGTCTACCGAATGGGGTCTACCTTTTTTGACGCGTAAAGCCTGGCTCAGAAAGTCACGTTGATCGCGTTCAGAGCGACCGCCGAAATGACAGAGCGACACAGTCACCGGGAGAAGTGTTCATTGTCCACAAGATGCCATGCAATACAAAAAGCAATCGTAAGTCGTGGTTGTCCCAATGTCCCGGTCGTTGCTGTCGTTTTGGTTGCTGTGGACGCACCGGACACAAATGTGCGAAGCAGCCTTAAAAGTGTTTCGTCTTATGACTATACTGATTCCATGTGCACGCAAAGCACCAATGTCTTATTGTTTCCGAAGGCCCAATACCGCTCCAGGGCTTTTTGCTATAGTTCAGTTTAAAATTGTATGCAGACTTAAGTATATTGCATTACCAGCTTACATTTGTTACCCCTTGCCGAACTACTGATGAAATTAATACTTCACTCAATTATTAATGTATCCTTTATCGCTTTGAAATTTCCGTTACTTGTGCCTAATTATATAGAAATATTATTTTGAGTCAGTGCCAACTTAAAAAATAAATTCACTCATGGTGCACTGCGGTGGGATAATCAGTGCTATCTCGAAGAGCAGCGAAGATTAGGTGCCAACAACGGTACGCTAGAACGTGATTTGGGCAGTCCAAGAGGCAAGCGAAGCGTGATGTGCATTGTGCCATCGTGGATGGCGTGATCGAGCTGAGCCCCCTTTTCCGGCCCCGACATTCGCTGGATGCATTCTCTAGACTGCAGTCGTCGGTCCAACGCCTCTTTTACCGGAGAGCAGAACGGACGTTTTTTAGTTAATTGACAAGAAGAGTAGTTCCGCTCAACTTGGCTCGTTTCGACGCCGGTACGCGATAAACTCGCAGCGGAAGAGCCAACATTCGCTGTCGCCGAGCCTTTCAAACAGAAGAAGGAAAAGCTATGGCCAACACACGCAAGCGATATTAATCTTTTGTTTTCATCGACACTCGTGTCTCCGTGTTCCGGGTTAAAAAGCGACAAAAGAACGTATAATCCCCGTTCTCTATTTTTTGAGCAGCAAACTAATCAGTGAACCAGGATGCTGAGAGCGAGGGCGGGCGGACTCTTTATTGAGCCCGTTGCCGAAATTGAATTTCCTCATCGATCGGGCTTCGGGCGGAGTCTGAAACTTGCTCAGGTATTCGAGAAAAACTAAGAAAAAGAGAAAGACAATCGGGAGGGACGCGGAATATGCCGAATTTTTGCTTCGCTTAAGGGCGAGTGTCCATTCGTTCCCTACGACTTCGTGCTGACCAATCACATTGGCCAGAAGCCGTCAGGTGCAGCTGAAGGTCGTGGGGCACACTCTCCGGTGCTCGTGATTGTCCCGGATGACTAAAAGCCTTCTTCGTGGCTTCCACGAAGGCTCAGCGCTGCGGCTACGAACTGACAGGTCGATACATGCGGGGCTTATCATCTTGACGCTTCTCGCTTCGTAATGCCATCTCGAGCATTCTCATCGGGTAATGCTCAAACTTCATTGCCTGCAGACTGTTCGGAAAATTCTCAGGAACTTCCCGTACCCCGCGCATCTTAATTCGCTCACACCGCTTATGCAGCACACTTAAAAAAAAGTCTGTGCGTCTAATTTCACGCACAACACTCGGAGAACCAATCAGCGGAACTTACGAAGGCAGCTCAGCGAATGACGATGCCGAAACATCTGTTTAGACCAAAAAATGCAGACCGAGTTGTGACATTACGCAATGCAAGCGTGACGTATGGCATTGCTTAATGTCACAACTCAGTCTGCGTTTTTTTGGTCTAAACGTATGTTTCGGCATCGTCATTCGCAGAGCTGCCTCCGTAAGTTGCGCTGATTGGATCTCCGAGTGTTGTGCGGGAAAGTAGCCGCACGGGCTTTTTTTAGAGTGCATACAAAAGTTGCAGACACTCTCTGAGGAGTGTTTCCCTTCCTCGCATGACAGTCCTCACATCAGTCGCACAGCACTGTCTGCGGACATTCCTCGAACATGGTTGAGGGCAGCCCCTCCTGTCTGTACCGGACGCCGTATCTTTTTTTTATCCATGTATGAGCAGTGCGGCTTCAGAGACTTCATTTTGGGCAGAGCCTCGTTTGGCGGTCGACTGCGTTTGCGGGCATTCAGAGAACTGCGCGATCGCTGTTCTCTGAATCGGAGTCCAAGAGCGTCGTCAGGTGGACGCTTCCGAAATGATCGAGCCACCCGCGCTCGAGCGCAGCTCGCCGCTCGCATTGTTGCCGCCACGCGCCATTGAACCTCTTCGGTGTGCCGGTTGCCGGCCGCCCGGATGTTTTCTGACGGTGCACTTGTCGTCCGCGGGCTTTGTGTATAGAATAATAATAATAAAAGAGGCGAATTTGCTCGTTGCGCTGTGCAGGGAGTATGGAGGTTTAGAGTAACGTACGCAAATTTAGCTCGCGCTAGCGCTAAATTAGGCTTTTTGCGTTAGAGCAGAGCTACGCGAGAGAGTTTTATAATAGTGTTTCTCTGCCGCCGCGACATAAAAGCCCAAGCATCTTGCGCTTGCAACGCTACCAAGATACATTAACCATTTTCTTTCAACGGGAAAATGCTGCAACTTGAGGGGAAATTTTTTTTTTTGTCCAGATTGACATTTTTTTATATTTTCATATTTAGACAAGTATAAAATGCTCATATAAATTTTACTCCCAAGATGCGACGGGAGCGGTCGATCGGTCGTGTCCGCTTGCATCGCCTCCTTTGATTTTTCCTTTTCCTAGCCTAGCAGTCTCAGGTTTGCCATGATGTTCAACCACGGCCGAACTTGAAGCGCGCGCTCTCTTTCTCTTCTTACGGCCTTTGCAATCGCCCGGGAGTCGATGGCATTTTTTCTCCGTTTGTAGTTCACTTGCTTGCCGCCAGGGGCGCAACCACCTCACTCCACCTAACCCCACTCGGAAGGTCCCTTCGAGCTGCTTTGCGCTGGTGTTCGAGCTTCGTAGGTTGTTGTTTTGGCAACGGTTTATTAAACTTCGCTTCGATTTAAGTCACCCTACCGACAGGCAGTGTCGTCAGCAAACTGCGTTTCCCTGTGACGAAAAATCAGCTGGATATGTGCGCAAGCCCTCGAGGAAGCACTTTAGGCAGTAATAGGCACTGTGCTAAAATTGTATAGACTACTCCACCCTCGTCTAGAGCAGCTGACCGACTTCATGCGTGGCTATATGAAACGATCATGCAGACCACTGCAATAGATAGATTGGACCTGCTTTCATTTCACGAGAGTGTACGAATTATTTATCATTTACAGTTCCTCCACGTAGAAGGGGTGCGTCTCCTCCTGTTCTTGAGTTGCAACGGAAGTCCTGGAGGTAAAGACGAGTATAGTTTTTCCGCAATCGCCTTCGCCGTCTGTACTTACTTTTTACTCCCGAATCTCTCTGAGATGCGCGTCGAATATTCACCGTTTTGGGCTTATCACAAACGCATTAGATAGTGGCTCAGGGTCTAAACGTAAGGATCAGGTGTCAAAGGCTATAAAAATCTCGGCCGCAAGTTTCGACAGTGCTGAGATGCACTGTAAGACGCGCTCAGTGCAAACGCAAAGGGTAGCCCAGGAGTGAGGTGACAACGCCCCCCGCGAATTGCGGCGGGAGGTGGCGATTGCCGCGATTGCAAAGGCCGTAAGAAGAGAAAGAGAGCGCGCGAGTTGAACCACGGCCAGTCCGGCCGTGGTTCAACTTACTCCAGCTCGCCTGCACTTTGACTATTCTTTAGAAAAAGCTCGATAGACGAAAGAAGTATGAGCAAAAGGTATGCCAGGATAGCCACAGTTATCCCCGAATGAACGCGTTAAAAGCCAGGAATTATTAACGACGACAAATATTGGAAGCGACTGCTGCTTCCTAAAAACGACACATTCGGAGCAACTAGAAAATAACGCTTGCCTTCAAGCTGAGGTAACGGTTTTTTTTAATCGTAGTAACGAGTAACTTATCTTAGTAACTTTCTGAGTGAGTAACGAGTAAAGCTATCTAGTTGCTTGGTTTTAGTAACGTGTCTGCATCTGCTGAAGACTCTTCGAAGCTCAAGAGAGCTGGAGAGGGCGAGAAAAGTTAGCGGGCTTTTGACGTTGCGAAAGCTGCGCCCCGAACAAAATACCCGTGCACGTGCTTTCGCGTAGAGCCCCCGGGGAACGCCAATCACTGCGATGCACGGAGGGAGCTCTAATAGGACAGTGTCGCCTTTTCATGAAGTCGGCGATGTAGGCATAAACACGGCGTTCCACGTGGTTACCTCATGCTCTGTCCGTTCGCAAAATTTATTTTTTAGTTGAACACCATTTTGCGGAATCGTCATTTCTCCAGCTCCCGTCCGATTCGGCCAATCACATCGTCGTGATTGGAGTTCATTTGTTCAGATCGAGTTCATTCGTCCAATCACATCGCACTGATTGGCGTCCATTCGTCCAACTCCCGTCCATTTGTCGAATCACATCGTAGTGATTGGCGTCCATTTGTTCAGCTCGCGTTCATTTTTCCAATCACATCGAACTGATTGGCGTCCATTTGTCCAGCTCCCGTCCATTTCTTGAATCACATCGTAGTGATTGGTGTCCATTTGTCGAGCTTCCGTCCATTCGTCCAATCACATGGCACTGATTGGCGTCCATTCGTCCAACTCCCGTCCATTTGTCGAATCACATCGTAGTGATTGGCGTCTATTTGCTCAGCTGGCATTCATTTGTCCAATCACATCGAACTGATTGGCGTCCATTCGTCCAGCTCCCGTCCATTTCTTGAATCACATCGTAGTGATTGGTGTCCATTTGTCGAGCTTCCGTCCATTCGTGCAATCACGTCACAGTGATTGGCGTCCATTCGTCCAGCTCGCGTCCATTCATCCAATCACATTGCATTGATTGGCGCCATTTGTCCAACTCCCGTCTATTCGTCAAATTACATCGCAGTGATTGGTGTCTCGTCCAGCTTCCATTCATTCGTCCAATAGCATCGCAGTGATTGGCGATTCATGTGCTCTACGTGAAACTAAGCTTACAGGCATTATTTAGCGTCGAGATTCTGGAAACACAACGCGAGGCATTCAACGCAGATACATTCAACTACATTAAAAAAAAAATTACTTTGCGCATCGTGGAAAATTCGTTTATGTTAGGCATTTTCCCGGTTTATCCACACTTACATTTTCTGGGTCTAGACTTTCTGTCTTCGCAGTTTTACGAAAAAACACAAATCAAGTGTTAATCAATATTAAGGAAAAATAGTCAAACTGTCGATGGAGTTGGCCCGTCCGAGCTGTCATCACTGATTCTTAGCTTATCATACAGCTAGGTACCAAAGGCCAAACTTTACGGAATTAATATTTGTACCCCTTACTAATTAATATATTGTGAATCACTGCGGTAGCCTGCTTCACTACGCCAACACTGAACACAGAGCGGTGGTCTCAATTTCGCAGTTAACCATATCTAATTTTGTGCGAAATTAGAGCGAACTTATACGTTCTTGGCTGAGTTGCGCGAGCTTCCCCCGATATACAAGTTATAGCCAACCGTTCAGCAACCCTTTCATTCGTGAACACTCTCATTGTTTCACTCATTTCATTATCTTTTTTTTTTCTCTCAAATATTTGTTTTTAAATCATGAAAGGCTTTATGAAAGACTCCTATTCACCCAATCCCAATTTTTTTTTTTTTTTTTGGTATGCCCGTGAAATTCCCGCTAAATCTGGCGAGTAAGCTGATGTCACGTGACAAGTACACCATTTAAGTTACCCCGCTAATTTATGGAAAAAATGTAGGCTCTTCACTTTTCGAAACGTACGTTTCGATGTCTTCTAATCACATTAAAACGACCGCTTTACATTTTATGCGTTACACTCTAAAAAAAGCCCGTGCTTCTACTTTCCCGCACAACACTCGGATAGCCAATCAGCGCAACTTACGGAGGCAGCTCAGCGAATGGCGATGCCGAAACAAACGTTTAGACCAAAACACGCAGTCTGAATTGTGACATTAAGCAATGCAAGCGTGACGTTTTGCATTGCTTAATGTCACAACTCAGACTGCGTTTTTTGGTCTAAACATATGTTTCGGCATCGTCATTCGCTGAGCTTCCTCCGTAAGTTGCGCTGATTGGCTCTCCGAGTGTTGTGCGGGAAAGTAGAAGCACGGGCTTTTTTTAGAGTGTACGGAATATGAGAGATGAACGCCGCTTCCAGTTATTTTTTCCTCCTGCAAGGAACCGAGGGTGGATATAAAGGAAGCTTGGTTTTCTTTCGAGTGTCCGATTGCGGCGGTCATCGAATGGAGAGGCGGCCGCGTTCCCACGTCCCGCACGCCGACCCTTCCCGGACTCGGAAAAGTGGGACACCCTCTCGCGTTCATCCCCGATGTCGCGCCGCCGAGCCCGGAATAACGCCCGTGACATATGAATGGGAGAGCAGGCGGCGACAGCACCGCTAATCAATTCCGCTAGCCTCGGGGAGCGCAGTTCGGCTTTGCACGGAGCTGGAAGCGCAGAAAGAACAATGCGCGGACGTCCAACGAACAAACAGTTGGCCATGTGGTCACGCCGTGTTGGCGTCGCGACCGCCACGCCCCCTCAACTTCTTGGCGGCCGCATCCGCGCAGCCCGGCGACTCTTGTCTCCGGCCCATGTAGAAGAACAAGGCCTGCGCATGACGCCATCATTAGTGGATCCCCAACCCTCCGCAAGACGCGCTGGAGCTGGACCATGAGTCGCCGCACAGCGCCAGTCGTGTATGTTTTGTCTGTGCTGCGTGCTGGCGTCGCGCTAGCTCCGGCGGAAGACGCGCTGGCCCGCTGGCTGCGATGCTAACGCGAGCCAGGCGACGCTGCGTAGATCCACTTTGGTGACGTATGGAGGTTGAGGGGGGGGGGAAGGGAAGGGGAGGGGAGGGGGTGGGAGGAAGGCCTGGTCTTCTATAGTGCTATTGCTCCGACCGTCACGGTGTGCAGCAGCGCTGAGCTTTTCGGCCCATTCTGGCGGCCGCTGACGTCTGCCGCGGTCACGCTTTGTGAACCGGCGTCGCCGCTTTTCGCATCACTGGAAGCGGTTCGAGATCGACCCAGTCGCTGATTGCCGAAGGCGGTGGACCGCTCACGGGGTCCCGCTTTAATTGCCTCGAAACTCCGCTTTCTCTCCCTCTCCTCGTCAGTTCAGCTCTCATATTTGTGGCTGGTGCCAGAAAACTCTCGAAACCAGGTCATCGCTATAGCGGAGTGCGGTCATTTGTGCAGACGCTCTCTGATGAGGCGTTTTCTTTCCTGTATCCTGACATTGGTCATACAAACACTGTCTGCGGACATGTTTGAATGTTCAGGCATGTCGGCAGATATAATTCTGTCGTCTGCAGCGTCTTTCGTAGGAGCACTACGGCTGTAGGCTGCCCATTCTGAGTTCTTCTCCTTACAATCATGCCTCACGCTCTGTCGTCACATCGAGGCGGTGCTGCGGGCTGTCTTTCGAGGCATGGGCGTGGGAAGTGCCCACGGCCCCTACCAGGAAACGCTTTTGTTTAGAATCCGTAAGCATAAACAGCGAAATCTATAATGCGTCATGGAATTAACCGAACATCTACAGACGATCTCAGCGTCGCTCTCGTTTTACTGCAAGTTGCACGATTCCCCTCAGACTTTATGGTGCTGAAATTGTTCAGCGATAACTACGGTATCGTGTTTTGGGAGAAATCCGTAAAATACGCTCGCCGGTAAATTTTTACCACTTCGAATTTACCCGAAAAACTCAAAGTTTTTCGGGTAAATTCGGCTGTCCCGACGTCAAAATAAGAAACAAAAAAAGACTGTGTTTTACAAATAGACTTCGTGACAGCACAGTGTCCGTGGTCCTGAGGTAATGCCACTTCAGTTTCTTTTGGAATCCCGAACTAGCGGCGAAAGAGAGTTTGATTTTTAACTTTTCAAGATTCCGTCGGAACAACGAGTCATGGTATCCGGGTTTTAGTCATTTTGTTTTTGAAGATTAAAAAAAAAAATGGGAATATAGTAAAATAAACTATAGATTTAAAAACAAAACTTGGGAATCTAAAAGAAAAAAAACTCCGATAAACCCCGAATTTTCAGCGAACAATAAACTCCGATAAAAACCCTCCGAATTTCACGAGAAATAAACTCCGAATAAACGAAATCCTAGCCATAACAGAGCACATATAAACCGAGGTATTGTCATCAACTGCTTCGAATTTGACGTTCGCAATGGTTTTGCAGACGATCTAATATCCTAGGTCAGCTTTGAATTGTTGAATCGGTGAGGATAAAATGAAAGGCAGTTTGAAGGAAATCCACATTACTAAATTGCCTATGTCGCTGACGAGGTGAAGACGGCAAGGAAGAGAGAGCTTCAATTGTCGCGCCCTCCTGCCTTCCACAATGCTTCGGCGTCTCATGCACCTCGAGCAGGCTGCCAAAGCACGGTGGAAAGCAAAAGACGAGTGCTGGAGGCCGGGAGTTCAAAAGACACGCCTTGATGTTTTCTTTCTCTTAGAGACTGCAGAGTTAATACGTCCCCAAACGAAGGCACATTGCCGTTGCAGAAGAGTTTAAGGAAAGCGTTGTCGAGGTCGGCAGGTGGTCCCGTGAAAACAGCATTATCGAGGCAGTTCCGCCCGTAGACAATGCTTTCAGTGAAAGTGTCCCGAACGAGCGTGATTTTCCTTCATTTGGTTTCGACGAATCCTCTTTCAACGCGTCATAGCGTCACGGCAGCTTCACGCACATCGGGGTTCTGAGAAGAAAAAAGAAAATGGGAACTCGGAGACCTCTGTTGATTCATCTGCAGTTGGATCGGTGATAGCGATTGCTTTTCCATTTAAGCTAGGGACGTCATCATCCACGATTTACCAGGCATGCAAGCAGAAGGCCATGCTGTCGTTATACAGCTGCGTGTTTGAACAGACCGTCAGCAATGAAACGTCCTCGAGGAAGCGAATAAAAAAAAAAAGATTCGAGAGATAAAAAACGAAAGAAATAATAGATAAAAAAAGGGAAGAGGGAAAGCAACTAATAAACGGATCTGTGAGTTCCACGAGCAGGTATACAACATCGCCATTTCAAGTGTCGTGTCTCCAACCCCCGAGGCAACCTGGTACAAGCCCAACTCTGACGATGAATACCCGAGACTGCAGATGAAAACTAAAAGCACGGAGACACACGGAAGCCTGAGCTGAGGCTTCTGTCCTGGTCCGAACTTTTAGTCAGTTCCCAGTCTCGGATGTTCGTCGTAAGCCTCTCGAAAGGGCGCGTGCACGGTTGAGGTGGCACTCGATCACTAAGCGCGTTCGGGTTTCTTTTCTTTCCCCCGTCTCAAGTGTGAACAAACGGAGAAAGAAAGCTCTTCGTTCCACCTTAGTGAGTCTATTCAACTTACTCGCTTGAGCAGGCTTTCTTAGAATCTGAGGATTTAGTTCCCTTCCATGGAGAGAAATGCGGTACGACAATAGACGCGCCACCATCCGGACAGGCGAACCCACGCACGTTCAACGGTGCGCCGCGGCGACGGCTGTGCCCGTGCCCACGCGTCATCGGACGTCCCGCGAAGAAGAACACCTCCGGAGCACGAAGCGGAGAACAAAAGACGCCCGTCTCTCCAGGAGCCTCGTCATAAACAATGGCCCTGTAGACATCAGGCGTGACGCGCCGCGGCCGCGTCTGCCTTGGTGCAGGGGCCGCGTCTCAAGGGTCCTGGTGCTCCCTCTGCCTGCCCCATCTTGGTTCTTCTAGCGATCGCGGTGTCAGGCCGCGTAGTGCGCTCCATCAATCAGCCTCCCGCTGGTTACCCGCAATATCGGTGTCACAATCGCGACGATGCGCCCATCCACTAAAGCCACAGTCACACTGCTGCTGCACAAAAGAACTCGGCGTTCTGACATCTCCGCGCCCTCTCATCTCCTCTTCCTCAGTTTTTCGGCGCATTGAGTTGCAGGGACCTAAATTGGGCTCTCATAAAGTTTTTTTTTCCTATTGTGATTCATATTTTGCCCCCAAGTTCGTTTTAGGACGATTCTTCCTTCTCCGTCCTAATCTGCGCATTGTTTTATCTTCGGAATCCTCGTATCCCGTTATCTGCCAGGTGTCGCCAGTTTTTTTTCTAAAAATAGTGGATTCTGTAGCCTCTGCAGCGAACACCGTGTCTCTGGGATGATGTATGAGCAGTGTGGCGGGAGGACTGTTGAAGCTTATGATACGGAAGCGGGCATCCCGACAAAGAGGACGTGGAAGCGGGATCTGGCGACAAAAAAGGCACTAGAAGAAGAGTTGAGGCCTGGCCATGAACGAACGATGCCGGACAGTTATCATGTAAATAAGGACTTTTAGCAAACTCTTCTATCCGAAGGCGCCTGAAATGCCTGTGAAAACAGGCACTCAAGAATATACATGGGCAGTTCATCTAAAAGCCAATGTAATGCTAGGGAGTTTTAGCGGATGTTCCGAGTACTGTCAAAACGATACTCCGCCGACGCTTTTACTCATGCATTGCATCGTCGGGTATCGTTGCCAGAATTATCGGGACGATCTACTAAAAAACCGTGTTGTCTCTGCACCGATCCTTATTGTAAACTAAACAATGTATGGGTTCCTTCGTCGTTCGCTGGACGCTATCTCATATCGTAAGCCAGACATGCGCACGTTATAAATAGACTAACTAAATACCGTTGCTCAAATAGAGTAACTAGATAGCGTTACTCTTTGCTCACCCCAAAAGCAATTAAGTAGGCTACGCGTTACCTCAGCTCGAAAGTAACTCGTTATTTTCTCGTTACTCTAAAATTCTAAATATGTCGTTTTTATGAAGCAGCAGCCGCTTTCAATATTTGTTGTATGAAATTTCTTGCTCTTGGAAGCGTTTATTTTGAGATAATTGTTGCTACATTGAGATACATTGTGCACATCTTTTTACGATCTATCTATCCCCACCCCTGCCCGTTTCGATCTGGATGAGCATCGTACCGCCGTGCAGTCCTGTATCCCTACTGCGTGGTGCACGCTAAAGACCCCAGGCTAGCGGTTGTTCTGCACTGGATAAATTTCTCATCTGCAGCTGGGAGACTCGTCGCCCCTGTAAGGCAGACCAAGTTCTAGGCTGTATGAACATACACACAACCCCAACTTACAGTCTATGAGGCGTTTTCTCCTCCCTCGAATTACGGTAGCAAACTGGGGTTAAACTATAGGTTGGGTACTTCTGTTGTCTTCTACAGATGTGACTGAATATCGTTACTCGCTAGTCCATCAGGACGCAAAGAAAATGCTTTACTCATTCCTTCTCTCAAAACTGTAAATAGGTTGTTACTTTGATGGATAAAAATTGGTCGTCGCTCAAGTGTACAATGCTGCATAAATTTCCGTAGAACTACGTGCGGGTACCACACGAAAGCTGAGTCGCGCTTGAGAGTCGCGTGAACAGCCCGTGCCGCAGAGAAGGCGAGCTCGGTCGCTCAGTCGCTGTCCACAGCGGTGAGCGAAGATCGTGGAATCACGGCTGTCGGAGCGGCGTCTATCACCGTTTCAATCAGACAGGAGGGTGTCGCATTGAAGCGAGCAAACGAGCAAGTCAGTAGATAAGAAATTTCTGCAGAAACCACTGTTGTTGGTTGTCTATGAAATGCGATAGCATTCGTCTAGGACTACCTCAAGGTCGACGTCTAAGACGACGTCGAAGACGACGTCCTAGAGGATGACATCAAAGACGACGTCTAGGGCGATCTCAAGAACGACCTCTAGGACGACCTTAAAAACGACGTCTAGAACGACCTCTAGGACGACCTCAGGGACGACGTCTAGGATGATCTTAAGGACGACCTCTAGGACGACAGATCTCAAGGACGACGTCGAGGACCTCGACAGCAGGCACGGCGCGCCGTCAGGGAGCGCCGCGGCACAAATCGGTCGGCGCTCTGGTGTTATCTGTGTGATGTCACTATCCTGACCAAGGTTTCGTGGCATTGATCTCTCATCCTTGCACCCCTTCTAAATGCGGAGAAAGACGTAGATCTACGTCAAAAAGTACCCAGGTACAGGTAATGCGCAACTCGTCCTCTCCATGGGCTGTGCGGAAAAGCAAACGGAAAGGTGTTTTTTTTTTTTTTTTTTTTTTTAGAGTATAAGGTAATTTGGTCGCTTCTCTGGGGCGTCCGGTCTCGAGGCTTCGCCCGCGGAGGTCAGCGTGCATCTCCGAATGACTGGGGTTCCTCCCTGCGATAAAGGCGTCCCGCCGCGTAAAACGCTCCGCCGATGGGCGTCCCGCCGAGTTGGTTGGGCGCCGGCATCGTGACGGCTGTATACGCTCCCCGTCCCATCCATCAGCCAACGGTCCCCCGTGCCGTGCGGTCTGCGGCGTGCCGCCTGGACCCGTGGGCGCGTTCCTCCGCTCCCGCTGCGTGGGTGTGGCCGCGGTCTCTTCCGTCCATACACCCGCGGACCGGTCGGTAGAGTCAACACCGTGGAGCGTGGCAGAGTGCGCCGCGCCGAGCCAATACCACCTAGAAGGCAAGACTTGTGCCTGTCCCACACAAACGTCATCGCTAGTGTATCGACACAGTGCCGCTATACATTATTTCAGCTTAAATCCAGTCACAGCCGATGCTACAAGCGCGAGCATGTGGCTCTGAACAGTGATTGCACTGCTCGAGCGCGCGTGCTTGGCAGGGACGCTGAACGTCCGCAGCTCGCGCTTGTTGCATCGGCTGCGTCTGTACTTCACCTGGAACGAAGTATAGACGCTTTGCAGCAGCTGTGCATGGACGCCGCCATAACTGACCTTCAGTTTTTGTTCCCTCTTATTCCGTTCGCTTCACTTCATCATCACCACAGCAGGACAGGTCATTGCCATTTTAGATGCTACTGTGTTCTTGTACCCAGCATAGGCCCTTGTGAAGACCCGTAAACGCCCGCTTCAGTGGCTCGGCATCTCGGTAAGACAAGAGAAGGGCGGCTATGGCGGCTCAATCTGGCGCGTGTGTAAAGCGTCTATAGCTTGTGTCAGCATCGCCGCCAGCGCGTCTCGCAACATCTCACAACGAGCGCGACGCTAGCGAGCGGCCACGCTAACGCGTCTGCCGCTTTGCGGCGTCTCTCGATCGTCGAGCTTCGGCGTCGCCTGGGCGAGTCGGGGTTCCACTAATGATGACGTCATGCACAGGCCTCGTCTTCTAGATGTTACTGGCCGAGCATGCCGCCACGTCCGCTCAGATTCGTTCTGCGACTCGAGTGGATTCGTCGTCCCCCGCACCAGGCGGACGACCGAGAACGTTGGCCGGCTCGCTTTTCTTCTTCCTTCTCGGTTTGATCGAGTGCCCGAAGCTCCGAATCTTGTGGGACGTTTGCGTGGTCCTTCGATCTGATGAGTATACTCGTCGAATCTCTTGGGTGCCATCTGCCCCGCGATGCACTCGGCACATCAGCCATCTTTCTTCATTTCTTTTTTTTTTCTTTTCTTTGAGAAAAGGGGAAGGGGGGGGGGGGGTTAAGTTTATGCGGAGAGCAAGTCGTCTGCTTCTTGCGCAGGAATTGCGGTGACGTCAAAAGAAAGCCGAGCTCTGATTGGCTTTGATTTAAAGGGTAATATGTAGGCCTCAGTGCTAGATGCCTTGAGGTCTACCCACTATTTTTTTTTTTTCAATGAGCCAATAAGAGCTCGACGTTCTGACATCATCGCAGCCCCTCTGCAACAAGCAGACGAACTTGCGCTCCACGGGCAGAAATTGAAGGAAAGGAGGACATGAGAACGCGTGGGACGTCGGAACACCGGGCTCTGGTTGGAATGATTAGTGTGTATAGCTATAGTCCGTTGCAACTCAAGAGGATAGGACAAGGGAAAGGAAGTCCGGGGAGGAGGAAGCAGACGGTACGCTGGAGGAGGGAGTTTCCTCCTCTCCTCTCCAGTGTTCCATTTGCTTCTTCCTTCCCAGCCTTTTCTCCCCTCGCCCTACCTTCTTCAGTTGTAACTCACTACACTTCGTCAACTAGAGACAAAAGCTTCTGTCTCTACTAAATCTGCGAACGGGTTCGAACGCGGCGTCCGGCGTTTGGCGTTCGCGTTCGGGCGTGTTCGAACAGCGAGTAGATACAAAGGCTTTGCGTCCACTAATCCTTCCAAACAGAGCTCAGAGTTCCGACGCCCCTGCGCGCTCTCATTTCCTCCTCTCCCTCAATTTCTAGCCGTATTCGCGACTCCAGCGACCTATAGGGGGCGCCACCACCAAACAAACATGGCGGCTGAGTCCAGGTCGCGGCGGCCCGGCCGGGCCGCCTGAACAGGTGGCGCGTTCAATTTAACAGATTTTCTTTTGTTTAATGCCCAATTTTATAGGTATTTGAACTGAGACGGTTAAGTGTAGCCGGTGCACATAAACTCGCAGAGCATAGTTTTGTTTTGCCGGTGTTTTTTTGTTCTTTTCGTGTCAAACTTTCGTTTCGGAGATTTCGTTCAAAACCGAAACTATGGGCTCCGGAGAGACGGTAATATACTTATCAGTTTTGATCATCTAAGGAAAGCGGCGATGACTATAGAATTGTTCCACAGAGAGTAACGTTTCAGCTAACTCCCATGCCTCGACCATGCGACTTATCTGTCCGCTAAATCGAGCTTTTGTGGGTATCCGCGTTTACAAACAGCTCCAGTCGTCTGCTCGGCCAACAACGCAGGCTGCAGGAAAATTAAGAATATTAAGCAACCGCTTCTTGAGCCAAGGACCATGTTAACCCGCCGGCGCCCCACTAAGCAACTGATACCCGTATTTCAATTCAGGTTTTAGTAGCAATCGAGAAGTCATTTTGACGAGCGGGTTATGAATTACATTACGTACTATGGGGGGTCCCACTAAAGCGATATTAGCATATCCTTCGGGTTGAAATATGAGCTTAGGTGACTAGCTATTAGGTGAGCTGCTGAATAAAAGTATATTTGACAGACGGAGACATACTACTTAAACTTAGCCAAATGGTTCTATAGCCGGCAGCACAGAGACAAACTGAAGAGAGTCTTCATTGAAGATCCACACAGAACCTCTCTGCATTGAACTTTGCTTCGAATCCTGAACGGAGAAAATTAGTATTTTTCGTGGCCGGTCAACCTGACCAATGTTGACGTATACTGCTGCAGGCTTCGACGTCCTCGTAATATAAATATTGGAGGCGCGATAGGTCAAAATGCCGTGACAGCATCTAACGTTGCGAGAATTGTCTCCCACCTTTTGAAAACAGATAATTTCCCTCATTCATCATTTGCAGCGAGCAAGTTTTCCTGAATCAAGTAATAGCGAAATCAGCCCAACTCCTTCAGTGTTGTCCAGAGGCTTTTTCGGCGAAAAGCAGCCAAGATGAATAGCCAACGCACCGACCGGCGTGGGTGGCTCAAACTGGAAGCTAACCGAACACAACCAAACTCAAGAAAAGCAGCTATCGAACCTTCCCATTCACTTGACCGCAACATTGATGTTCCCTCCAGTATCAGTTACCAAGAAGTCGTCACTTCGAATGTGGCTCGAGACAGACAAGAAATCAAAAAGTTTTTCCGTGATTTTTCCCCATCGAAGAAATCGAAAGCACGCGACCGTGTGCTGTGGAGTAAACGGGCTTTCAAGCACGTAATAGAAGAAAACAATCTACTGAGGCTTCACCACACTAATGATCACTCAGGCAAACTTAAGAAATATTCGGACCTTCGTCAAATTACATGGTTCGCCACCGCGCCGACAACACGTCTCCGCGAAAGCCACCAGAGACGCGGAGGAGCGCGGAGCGACCTGGACCGGCTGGTTCCCGGTTTTCCCGCTTGGCGGCGTCCGTTTTGCTGGAGTCGCGAATAGCCAATGAGAAGGTCTAGCGGTATCGCGCCCCCAGCCACGAAGTCTCGGAGACAAAAGGGCGGGTGTCCACTCCGTTTCCTACTAAACCCGCGCGACTGTCGGAATATGGCAAAGCTTTTTCGTGGACTGCCTCGTCCAGAGGAAGCCTACTTATCTCTTAGCAATGCATCGCTGTCGAGTGTGCAAGCAAGGGCCTCTGACAGTGAAGCGCTCCTGTGTGCGATTCGCACGAAGCTGGTCTCCGAAAGAGTCTAGGAAGCGATATTGAGTTTGAATTTTACTCGGTGCATATTACTTACTGGGGCACATGGGAACTAGAACACGGGTGTAAGAATACAACGTGATTTCCGCAGAGAAATATTTTAAAATTCGAGTGGTCCTTTTACTTTTTCAGTTTTCTCCTTTTTCTTGGGAAATCTTTTGGATATTTTATCGCAATCCGCCCGTTTCCAAACGGTGCGGTGCGGTTGCGTCACAGCAGAATGCGGCTCAAGGATTAGACTCGAGCACTGCGTCCTCAGTCGTGCTCTCATGGACACTTTGGCCGAACAAATAGGCGACATCACACCTTGCAGCTTGTTTAGGCCACGAGCTGAGGATATCAGCGGACCTCGATTTTCTTGGGTAACGCCGTATGAAAGGGAACACTTTTTCATTGGTTTTGAACATCAGGGATTGAGCCGTATAACGAAATCTAGGAGAGCGTTTGATCCATGGTCAACTCCAACTGCGCAGGTCGCCTGGAGTTCACGAGCGGCGGCTGGTCGATGAACGACGAGGCGACGACCCACTACTCGGCCACCGTGGACGAGATGACGCTGGGCATGCGCTGGCTCAACGACACACTGGGCCAGTGCGCCAGGCCCCGGGTCGCCTGGCAGATCGACCCCTTCGGACACGCCAGGGAGGAGGCCGCACTCTTCGGCATGGTGGGCGCCTTCTATGAACAGCACCAAGGCCGGGTTGCTCACGTTTTTCATTAGTACCGACCGGTGGCCGGTACTAACTATACAGTCGCGGAAGATATGAGCTGAAATACTCGATCTGAACTTTTGCTACGCCTGCAGTTCCCGGAAGCTCTATTGTCTCTCCAAATGCTCGAGTTCAAAAAGTGAGACCCGAGTTTTGCTTTCCAAGGCATGTTTGGACCAGAGCCTCTTTAAAGCCTCACCGGTAATGCGAAGAAGCATGGAGGGCTGTTTCAGCTCATGTTGTCCGGTTAAGTATACAGTCGCGGACGGTATGAAAACACCTAGACGAACGCTTGGCTCCCAAGACCTCCAGTGTTATCTAACGGATGACAGCTGAGCTATCATCGAGGTCGTGAACACGCGGCAGTTTAGCATCGACTTTCGTCCTTACTTCCCTCTCGGTCGGCAAGCGATTGCGGAGTCAACACCTATAGTAATAGTGTTCGGTGAAGTAAAAACACTTTCAGCCTTTCCACTTTAGAAGGAAGACCTGCGAAGCTGTACTATGGTGGGAATGAATGCCCGGCCGCAAGTCGGCAAGCCAAAGTGGAAAGGCCGTGGAAAGGTTGCGCCATCTATGAGCTCATAGATGGCGGTAGCTGTCCAGATTTCGGTGTCATCATCATTCGTTTGCTGACTTACACGATACTGGAGAAAGTATCCCTTAACAGCTCCGCTGTAAAAAAATGTTTATTGACATTTATTTCGCGAACATATTATCAAACACGCGAAAACTGATGTCTCAACTGTCGGACCCCGTGGTTTCAGCTACGTTTGAATGTACCTTTTGCCGCGAAGGGCCTCTACGCATTCGGCGCTGAGATCAGCATTAACTCAGCGACCTCGAGTCAAGGAGGGGAGTAACCACAAATATTGAACAGCCACTGAAGCCTCGGTAATGGTTGAGGTTTCTTCTGATAAATAGCGCTGCGGGCCTTTTAAGTCAAGGCTCTTTCATATCGCCTGCGACTGCACACGACTGCTTCAGCCTTTGTCTGGAACTCGTGTCCTCGCTCATTGAACACGAGTCCCGGCCGACCACTGGCGTGGTGCTCGTGTCCACGCTGACCTACGCTAAGTGACGTAAAAGAGCCGTCCTCGTGTTCATGCGGTCTTTTGTACCACGTGTCAGGAAAACGAAGAGGGGGGGAGGGCGATTTCGCAAGGGCAGCACCGCTGACCTGGCTACGTGCAGCAGGTTGCCTCGATATCCTTCTTTTATTACAGAATCCGTTTGGTCGGCCGATTTTAACGGAGTTCTAACATGTTTGGCTGTGACAGCCGGCTGTGACGAAAAACCTACACCGAAAAGCTTTACGCCCATAGGGGACACTATAAAATTACTTTTGTACCCTGCCAAGATTTTAACTCCCCACCTAGAGATTGTGAGCCAAGTGCTTTGCCGACTGGGCTACCTAGGGCCGGTGGTTACTACCCGGCAAAAGCGAACTCGTTGGCACGAAGGCGCGGTCGCGGGCTTCGCGGCCTTTTATGTCAAGGTGCGCCATCTCACGGCGTGTGTCAAAAATTAGAGCGATTATTCAGTAGGATGCACTTCTCTTCTTGCCTGGAAGGCCGATCGAACATTCTGCGCTTACCAGTATTTGTCTACATGATTGAGCTGTGTAATTTTTAAGCTGGTTGCACTTTTGGAAGCTTCCGATGCCGTCGGCGCGGGATCGCGAGGTACTTTCGATGAAATATCGTGATCCGAAATGACGGCACAGCACCTTGCTCTTAAAGAAGATTGAGGGCGTAGGTGAGCCGGTGAATAATAGCATAATAAAATAATAATAGCATAATAAAATCGGAGGCTCGGAAACAAAAAGGACGTCCTTAAAACCGTCTCAGACACAACCTTCGCGGTGACTGGGGTCGTCGGGAATATAGGGAGGCTGATCCGAATATAACCTTTTAGCTGTCTCTGAGAGGTTGTTGAGTACGTCTTTTTTGTTTCCGTGTCTCCGGTTGTATTACGTTACCCTACAGCTTTCGGCCTAACGTCCGTTCATGTCGAATCCAGCACCGCTGCACAGAACCTTGTTAGACTGGTACCTCGTACACTGGTGCAATATTTGTCGCGCGGCTCGTGAAAAGAGCGCATCGAGGGGCTTTAGTTGAAGTGAATGATCTGCGTGTTTGCGTATCTAAACTTATAACTTGGACGCAAAAAAGGAACGGGCCAAAAAATAACGCAACATTTAAGAACAGCCTTTCCAGGTAGACTAATACATATACTTTCCACAACTCAGTCATGTGTATCCAAATACGGGCGCGAGCAACTTATTCAGTTGACAGGCGGTGACGCATTTCTCCACGGGGGCCGTTGGTTCTTGACGAGTCGAGCGGCAGTCAGCGCTTCTAGCCGCCGAAAAGAGCCGCTTAGCATGGGGGCCTCGATGTGTCGTGATTCTCCGGGAACGAGCAGCGTCTGGGTTTGCACGCGGGCTCGCTCATCCATCCCGACGCGACGGCGACGATGCGCGTGCACTCCCCCCCCGTTGGCTCCTTTGCATGTTCGTCACCCGGCACGAGGTGTGCAACGAGCACATCCGTCCGCCCCGGTCGCGCTGCGCTCGCCGAAAGTGTATCGCGGAGACGAATATGCGTTATTCATGGTCACAGCGGCCTCTCAGGCATGCACGAAGGGGCGAGCTCGCGCTGCATGTACGTAAGTACACGCGGAGGAGAGATGGGATACATATTTTCATTTTGTTGTCGTAGGTCGCGAACCGCTTCATCGGTGGCTCTCGTCAGTTCCAATCGCCTACGCAGACAAGTGAATCTCGTAAGCCGCAGTAGCCCTGCTCGTACACATCATACGGAACATGCGCAATCCTATTTACGAGGACAAGGAAGAAGCTGCAGACATCATGACATCTGCAGACACGCATGTTCCAAGCATGTTTTCTTCATAAGACTTTGAGCATGTCTGCAAACAGGTTTTGTATGACTAATGGGACCGTCATGTACAGAATAAAAGTACCTCAGACAGTGCTTGCAGACTGTCTTTTGTGGGAAGTATTAGGACCCCGGCTTAAGGTGGTTGAGGCGCAGCACCCTGAGAACTTGCCTTAAGCAGGGTTGGGCAGTATCGCGATACAATTGTATCGCGATAGTATTTTAGAGATACATTCGAGTATTTGTATCTCTGTATCGAGACACATTTGTAAAATGTATTTGTATCTTAGTAGTGCAATACATTTACAATGTATCCTTTGTATCGCGATACTTTGCCCAACTTAGGCATCTCGTTACATTTGTCGCCCTTTTTACGATAAATTTAAAGGTAAAAACATCTGTTCGGTGCAACTTGCTTCGGAATTTTCGATATAAACCTGCCCTATAACACGATCCATCTCAGTCACCAACACGAAAAAAAAAAAGATTGTGGTTTAAAGAAGGTTACTTGCAAGAATACCAAAATCAGCTCCTCTCAGAAAGCCCTCCACTCTTTCCAATTTAGCGGAGCGAACGCTGTAAAGGAGTTGGGTGGAGAAAAAGTACGGCCCTGTTGTCCAATCTCTCTACACGTTGACTCAAAACCTTACGATATAACAGTCTGAGATGCGCCCTCACGGCGAGACAGGGTTCATTTCGGGCAGACGCCTTTTGTCAAGCATGGTACGCAGTTTTTACCGCTCTGCAACTATGTGGTTCAACGGGGGTGACATGTTTTTTTAGCGGAATTAATGATAGATAAAGAGTTCGAGGTAATGGGTAGTGCATAAACTGGCACAAAAAGAGGAGCACAAGCATAAATTACCTTTCGCAATCGCCACGATCTGCACCCTCTCCACGCAGCACCGTTCGGGAACAAATGTATATCTATCAGTATCTGTATATGTACTCTGGAATACTTTTTTGCCGTTATTGCGGAAGTATCTCAGGGATATCCCGTTGCCTAAAACACAAATGACAAATGTATCTCAGTATCTGTATCTTGGCCTTAAAACAGATGTATCTCAGTATTTCTGTTCCCGAATACTTTTTGTAGTATCTCTGCCCAGCCCTGCCCAATCGAATTACCTTTTTTTTTTTCTCATACCGCTTGGAGAGTTTCTTACTGAGGTCTATACGAGAGGAACTCGGCAGATGACGACGCCGGAAAGCATTTTCAGGTGGCAAATGAAGCGTGAAAAAATGACGCCCAGTGACATGTTCAGGACTTCCTCTTTTACGAGAACCTTTCTTTTCTTTTTGGCTTAGTCATTCACCGAGATCGTAGACTGCCGTGATTGGCTCTCTGACTTCTCTGTAAAAAAATAAACGCAAAAGTCTTTATTTCTTTTGGGGGTGTGGGAAGGGGGGGAGGGGGAGGGGGGGGGGGGTGTTTGAACGGCTTCCTCTTTGCGCTCAGAGATGCTGAGCGATGCATCTTTGGTACGCCCTTCGGTACCCCGAATGGTTCTCCTGTGTCGCGACTCCGACGCTCGATTGAGCACTTGTTCCCCCGTTTCCACGATCATCTACGACAGCTGCAACAGCGAAAGACAACAAAAGAAAAGCCGTCCCTTTGCCGTGCGAGCGTGGCAAATGCGCTGGAACATAGAACGCGATGCGTTAGTGCGGACCAAACCCTGCACAAAAGTGAAGACTGCATGCCGCGAATGGAAGCTGGTTGTCATCTTCTTCGGCGGCAATGTAAGCGTGACTTTCTCGGAGCTGGTTGGAGTGTGGGACGCAGTAGAAAAAGTGCTCGGAAAACAGAGCAATTAAAAGGCGACAACGCGGAGCAGAGCCCTGGTACCAGTTTGCTGCAAAAGAGAACCGAACACTCGAACATACCTCAACCCGTTGCTACCGTTGCGGCAAACTTGCGTCTGCTTTTCTTTCCTCCGCTTCTGTCCCTCTCTTTTACGTTCTTTCTCTGTGGAGGCCCGGAGCGCGCTCGTGCCACGGAGCAGAGCGCCGCTGTATACATGTAGGCTATACAGTACGTGTGTTTCCGGGAACGCGCGCCATATCGACCCTGCGCAAACTACGCGTCGTATAGAAAAAGCGTCGATGCCGTAAATTTTCCCCAGCTGAGTGCCTTCTCCCACCTCCTCGCAGATGGGCTTTGACGGTCAGTTCCTAGGCCGGATCCACCTGGACGACAAGAAGTGGCGCCAGGACAACAAGCTCATGGAGTTCCTCTGGAGGGCGAACAAGTACCTCGGTACGGGCCCCTCTCCCTGCCGTCAAGTTGCCGCCTTCCTCGTCAGGCTGACTTGTTTTGCGATTTAGGAAATTTTGTTTTCCTAAATCAATTTCTTAAATCAATTTCCTAAATCATTTAGGAAATGATTTAGGAAATTGCGAATAGACGATTTTCAATTTTCCCAAGCGCCCCGGCCCGCGCGCGAGGAATTGTGGGAGAGACTGTCCCTCGCCTGGCCGCTCTGCCTTGAGATCGCATTGCCTTGTCGCTTGCCTCCTCTTAATCCTCTCTTTTCCGATTCAATTACCTATTTTTATCTATTCCAATGTATTTTTTATTGCTTCTTAGAAAAATTAAAACCGTGGCCAAAGAAAATCTGGCGAGGGAAAGTGTTATCGGGAGATTCAAACTGACGAATGAAACCCTATATTTGCCTTAGACATTATGCACGTCATCAGAATATGATACTGCTTTATAACTTCATTAGCGCTTTTTATAATAGTCAGTCCAAAATAAAAGTCGCAACACAAGCGAGAATTTTCAAACTCGAACACCCGGAACATGACGGTACTTCACGAATATTAGTAGGCATGGTAAGTCTATATCTCCAGGCATTGCAGTATTTCTTCTTGCACTCAAGCTTTTTTTCGTTCGAGATGGCAGAGCGGCGCTCTCAGAATCTTGGACTTGGCTGGTACCCTCCATAGTTTTCTAGGGGCGATGAAAACTGATTTTGCCGAAACAAAGTTGAATGGATATATGAATGCTAACGGCTGTACACTTTATAACGGGCGGTATCTTGCGCCACCTAGCCTAGTAGTCCTGAATGGTGTCAGATGGTCGCACCACAAACCGCCAAACGGCTAGAGGAAATAACCCAAATGTAGCCGAAGCCGCTGAAATTCGATGTCATCTCGAAAAATAGTCATAATCGACCTATAAGATTCCAGATATCTCTGGTGCCCAAACTATCCCTCAAACTGGCAAGATTTCCCTCATTCCCACACGTACTTGAATATTATTTAATCTGGGAAATTTCCGTCGAGTTGGCAGCCCTGACCGAAACTTTGACACCCTACAATCCGTTACCTTCACGTGCAAAGTAAAACTGTGTAATCGGATTCCTTGGAACCCTGTTCCCGCGTCTTCTCTCCGCAGGCGAGAAGGGCGACCTGTTCACGGGAGTCCTTCCCAACGTGTACTGGCCGCCCCACGGCTTCTGCTTCGACATGTACTGCGCCGACGAGACCGTCCGCGTGAGTGATCGCGCCCTGTGTGCGCATTTCACCGGGGGCCGCATTCCGAGAAGCGACGAATCCGCGCACGCCACTTAGAAGACAAGGCCCGCACCTCCTCCCCAAACGACGTCACTAGTGGATCTAAGCAGCGTCGCTTAGACTGCGTGAGCATCGCCACCGGTCCGTCTCGTAGCGTCTCACAACGTGCACGACGCTAGCAGACGGCGGCACAAAGGCGGACGCGTCTCCCGCTTTGCGGCGTTTCTTGTCAAGTTTCAGCGCGCTAGTCTCTTAAGGCGGGTCGAGGATCCACTAAGGATGACGTCATGCGCAGGCCTTGTCTTCTAGGTGGTATTGGCGCGGGGCACCTGCGCGTGCAACTGCCTTCCAGGGCGTGTCTTGGTGGTCGCACGCACGCAACGCCCGTACAGGCTAAAATCGCGGGAAAGAGAAGGGCGGGCTGCTGGACATGCAATGTTAGGGAAGCCCGACACCGAAGAACAAATAATATAGACCAGTGTCTGCTCTGTTCCATGGGCGCCGCCATTTTCGTTTATGCTGACGTCATGACACAGAAGGGGGGCTGCGTTTTTTGAAAGGCTCAGTTTCTTTTAGAAACCTTTGCCCATATCGTATACTTCGTTTCAGCCTAGCCCCGAGCGCGGCCGATGTTATGAGCCGAAGGGCCAATCAAACAGCGAAAAAGGCACAACGTCGTGGTGTGCTCTCTGCAGTTGATAGGAATAGCCGGTATTCGCCGTCCGTCTTTGCGTGCTCCTCTGCCGGCTAGTCCTATCAAGCCCAGGGAGCACGCTATGACGTTGCGCTTTTTGCGCTGTTTGATTGGCCCTTCGGCTCATAACATTGTCCGCGCTCGGATATAAGGTGAAACGAAGTATAGTGCAAGAAGGTAAGAAATGCACAGTCACGAAGCTCCAAGAACCGCACCGACGCCAAGAGCGTTGTAAAAAGCAAAAATATTGTTTTATGCGCAGCCCCCCCCTCCCCCCCCCCCCCCCCGGCTTTACAAGAGCCTGCGTTTGAGATTATTATTTCCCATTTTTATCGCTGGAGGCTAGTATATCGGACACTGGTCTTTAGACAGCACGCAGAATTATATGTGACTCGCATTTTCTGTTCAGTGGTCTATATAGGCTTTTCGCTTATCACTGAGACGAAAAATGCCGAGTCATTGGGCTGTTGACGCGTTCTCTGTGTCTGGTATTTGCGCAGAAGATAGCTACTGCGCATGCTCATGAACGGCTTTCATAGCCCAGTCGACAAATATGGCAGCGCTTAAAAGGCCGCGGAAGAAACGGCCATTGAGGTTGCGGGCCGATTAATAAACGAATCACGAAGCACATGAACATAAGAGGCCGCCACCGTCATTCTCAATCTCTCGATGGCCATGTACAGTATCACGCCACCGCTAGATTTGTGCCTACCGCACAGGTGGTAACTTCGATGCACCCTTGCGTTTCCAAAAAGCTTCGAGTCGTTCTAAAATTGACTGATCTAGTGGTCTTCCATGATGCTCAGCAAGATTCTAATCAAAACCACATGCTTATTTTGACCTGCTAAAAATTAAGAAATTTCACTTTATTACACGACTTATCGCAAAGGTTAGCCACCTATATAACGTACCCCAACAGTATAACTCACCTGAACAAACAGTATTTACGGATTTTTCTTTTTTATAAATCTGTTCGAACTAGATCGTTAAGCCTGCTGTGGCAAACGTACAGCTCCATACTGTTCGCTGGTTTTCCTTTGATCAGCTCAGCCAATCAGAAGCTGATGGCTCCATCGCGATCCCGAATAGCCACGCGGTTCGAGAAAACTGGGGGGCCTGCGCGTGGAGCAAAAACCCGTGCTGTAGAAACCAGGGGTTCAATCCCCTGCCTGTTTCAATCTGGATGAGCATCGTACCTGCCTAAGGTTGTGTATCACTACTGCGTGGTTTAAAGACCCCAGGCTAGCGTCTTTATTGCACCGGTTAAATTCCTCACCTGCAGCTGAAACACAAGTCGCCATTGAGGCTGACTAACTTCCGGCTGTCTGAATATGCGTACAACACAGTTCATTTCTGAGCAAAATAAGAATTTGGGTGTAATAAGGTATTACTAAAACTGAAAGAATAAGAACACTTACACTCTTAGAAATCTGGGTGTCTGCTCTCCCGTAAAGGACTTGGGTGAGCCAATGACCGCAATCTATAGGGAGGTCGTTGGGCCAGTGATGGGCCTGAAAATGGGTTTAAAAACAGTCTGTGACGCTGAGCACTGTGAAACGGCATGCTCAGTGTCACAGCGCAGCCTGTTTTTCTGGGTTTAAAGTGACCATCAGCCCCGCGTGCTTCGCCCAGCGACCTCTGTAGATTGCGCTCATCGGCTCGCCCAAGTGCTTCGCGGAACAGCACACTCTCCAGTTCCTAAGAGTGTAAGGGGACAAAAGGGCGTCTGCACTCTCGCCACTGAGACCGCAGGGCGATTGGAGCACCCTACCGACCGGCCTTTTTGTTGGTTCATTAAGAGTAGAAGACCAATGATTGGTTGAGGTACAGTATAGTCTCGGAAACTTCTGAGAATGTAAACACTGCAATTTTCTATTTATTGCTATTACGCTATGTGTTTCGGTGCTTGATATTTCTGTCTTAATGCTAAAAGACTGAAACGGGCAGTTTTTTTTTTTTTATTTCTGTAGATATTTACATTGAATGTAAACTTATGTTTACATTACTGTTTTTGACACGTGCGTGCATTCTTTTAGGAGTTCAACGGACCCCGGAGAGCCAAGGAGTTTATTGAAATAGTCACGCAACAGGTGAGACATTTAAAACGTAGGTTCTATTTTTTTAAAGGGGGGGGGGGGGTGATTTTTAATGATGCGCTTGAAAGGGAACCACCTTTTCAATTTAATTAAGTTTATTTTAAGGGGTATACTCCTTGAAATGGCCCTTGGCGCAAAAGGGGATCGTGTCACCTGACGACGCACCAGGGTTCAACAGAGGGGAAAGGGGAGGGGGGGGGGGGGGCAAAGTTTAACAGCAAAGGGGGGGAGGGGGGAAAGTTCGAATATATGTGCAGTAAAAGAAAAGCTAACTGTGGTTCCTTAAGGAAACGCGCTCGCTCAAAACAAGAAATATATTACATTTGTACAGACGAAAGAAATGTGCGTAGAGAACACAACCATATTCATCGTCAGTAACATCTTTAAATGCATCACACTAAAGTACATAACAAAATACAGAGACATAAGTAGGGAAAATAACAAACATGATAAAAATCACACGAAGTGGAAGTAAAATATTGAAACAAAATGGGAAACAAAGTAGCATCTGTAAATGTATCAATGTGTCACCCACTGCTATAAATGAAAATTATGAGACACCCAGTTCTAGCAATTGTACCCATTATAAAAAAAATATATTGTGCACAGGATAAAACAGAAAAAGTAAAGAACTGGCACGCATTCATAAAATAAATTATTTAACACACCCGCACCCACACACAGACACACACACGCACACACACACACACACACACACATATATATATATATATATATATATATATATATATATATATATATATATATATATATATATATATATATATATATATTGAAATCATGCAGAAAAAATAGCTGCATTTTAGGCACTGTTCACTCAATAAAAAGTCGCTAAAATGGACATATTAAAAAGTATTAAAATAATAGCACACGGAAATCATGTACACGAGAGGATGTATAAAGGCCTGAAAGACTAACTAAAAGCCCACCTATATGATTTGTAACTCGCGGTAAATTACGAGGGAACGTAGGTCTTTTTTAAACGTATTTTGCGTTCCTGTAATTCTTAAATTAGTACCAACGGCATTTAGGAATTGGGTACCTTAAAGTTGACCTGTTAGTTTACCGTAGTTAGTCTTATGGGTGGAAGTCTATATGCTCTAGTCGTTCTTAAACTATATTTTTACAGATTTAAACGAATAAGGCGAGGCCGCTTACTACGTTTGCGTGAATGAGTTGCCTAAGCTTGTTAAAGTATAGCTTAGAGAGTGGTAGAATGTTTAGCGTTTCGAATAAGCCTTGGGCGTTAGTACGATAATTCGCTTTGGCTATTATTCGTAGCATACTTTTTTGTAGGCTTATAAGGTCAGCATAATTCTATTTAACCATAGTTCCCCGTACTAAAAGACAGTAATAGAGTTTTGGGTTAAAAAGGGTATAGCACATTTGCATCTTCAGCCATGTGGATGAGAGGTCTTTTGTTCTATAGATCATTCCTATGGTTCTAGATAGGTCGTTTCTGATATATTAAATTTGTGTTGTTCAGGTAGCTATGTCACTAAACCACACACCTAAGAATTTGCAATCACTTATATGCTCTATAACACAGCCTTTTATTGTCAGACCTAAAGCTTGAGATCAAAATGTTTCTCTAAAAGATTCTTCGGGATGTCTTGAAGAACCGAAGTCTTTTTGCTGAAACATCGGATGCCACTTTGAAGCTTTCGGCGCTTTCCTTTTCATTTTCGTACCCGTTGCCCGCGAAATTGTTTGCACAGAAAGTACCACAGGAGGCGGGAAAAATCACGAGGCGTGGAAATATTGCGAACCCTTGTTTGCAGGCCAAGTACTACGCCACGAACCACACAGTCGTCACCATGGGCATGGATTTTCACTACAAAGACGCGGCCAAGTGGTTCGATAGCCTGGACAACCTTATCTACTACGTGAACGCCCTGGTAGGTTGCTTAGCCCCCCTGTTGTCTCGTTTTGCTAATGTTGGTTTCAGCGGCGATACTACTTTGCAGTGTTGGCTGTAACGCGTGACAACCGGGGCTCGGTGTTCTGACCCGCGTTCTCTCATGTCCTTCTCTCCCTCAGTCTCTACCCGTACAGTTTCCCGAATCATCTCTTGAGAGATCTAATCTCTGCAATCTACGGCGAATGACGAGACTGAAATAAAACTAAAAAGAACAGCCTGTGCAGCGAGCATGACGTAACCAGGTGCTTACGTCCTGCTTATGCAGACTGTATTGTTTGTTTTTAAGTCAAGACATATATTCAGCTTCCTCATTGGCCAATATCTCCCCGCAGATCGCAGATTGCCTCTCCCAGGCGCTTTGTGGGAAAGTCCATGCATCTGTTTAGTGTGAAGCGAGCTATTAGAGATATCTTAATTACGGTGCAGCACGCGTGATTCGCGATGAAGTATGCGAACAAAAGAAATTATGAAACTATTATAGGTCATTCCCCGAGCAGCTTGTCGACGATTGTTTTTTTTTAAATCGGGGACGAATCGATCTAAGCCACCTAGAAGACAAGGCCTGCGCTATGACGTCATTGTTAGTGGATCCCAGACCCTCCCCAAGTGGCAAACGCGCTGAAGCTCCATTAGACTAGCCGCGAAGACTCGTCCGTGTTGGCTTCGCCTCCTGCTAGCGTCGAGCTCGTTCTGAGACGCTGCGACAAGTGCTGGCAGCGATGTCGACGCAAGCTAGGCGGCGCTGCGTCAATCCACGAGTGATGACGTTGGGGGGAGGGGAGGTGTTTGGCTCTCGCATTCGAACGCGTTCGACGAGAGCAAGGGAGACAAAGGCAGCTAGCTTTAGGTCTACCCACTAATCAATCGAATCAGACAGAGCTCGGCGTTCTGACCAACAGCTCCTAGATAAAAAAAAGAAAAAGCCTAAGTGCGTTCCCGCGTCACTAAAGAAAGCCACCGCATGCCAGAAATTGGACGCAAGCGCGCCGTCAGCGTTCGTCCAGAAGTTGTGTCCAATCAGAGAGAACACCACTTCTAGCCGAACGCCGACGCCGCAGTCGTGTCCAATCTCTGGCATACGCTGGCCTTTTTTACTGACGCAGGAAAGCACTTAGGCTTTCTTATTTAGGAGCTGTTGTTTATACGTCCCCGCGCGCCTTCGTCTTTTCCGCTCCTTCACTTTCTCAGTTCCCCGTCTCGTTGAATGTTCCTTCTCTGTTTGTTCTTCCCTCTGGGGGGTCGCAGCAGCAGAGCGAGGGTAGCCCGGTGCACGTGCTGTACTCGACGCCGGCGTGCTACCTGAAGGCGCTGCACGAGAGCTCTCGGCGCTGGCCCGAGTACGACGACGACTTTTTCCCGTACGCCGACAGCGAGCACGCCTACTGGACCGGATACTACTCCAGCAGGCCAAACTTCAAGTTCTTCGCGCGAAAGGCGAACGGATTCCTCCAGGTACGTGCCCAGGCTGCGCCCGTTGCGTTCGCAGCATCCCAAACGACCAAAGGGGTCGTCGGCGTGCCTGCAAGTTTCCGGCGTTTCTCACCGAGGCAAAAAGTGCCGAGTCACTGGGCTCTGGGTGCATGCGTGGCGTTTGATATTTCGCGGAAGAGAGCTACTGCGCGTGCCCACTACGCCTTCCACAATCTAATAAACGAAGAAGGCATCGCGCAGATGGCGATTGTTTCAATACCGCGTTGGAATCAGCTCGACAGGTTCAGGGGTCGTTAACGTTGCTTGCGACCGACAAATCACAGATAAAGTGAGCGTTCATCTTTTCACCTAAGTATTGCGTCTCGCAGCAGCATCTCGGTTTCGCTGCTACGTGGCCCGTATGGCGGAGGCACTGAGGATAAGTAGACACTGACGTCCACTGGTCTTCACCGAGATTCGTGCCACCATGACGTTCCACGTGCTGGCTACGGAAGCAGGTCGCGCGACCGACGCAAATACCTAAGCAGCCTTAGCAGGGAGATTGCCGTGCAGAAAATGTTGGCTACCGATCAACTACAACCCGCGCGCGTGAGAGCGTCTCTGCGTGCCTATTCGTGCGCGCGTTCACGCGGTGTTTTACTTTTTGTATCTTTCGTGCACATTGCATATGCTCTAGCTCGTTTCCGCTACCTAAATGCCGGGTCCTTGCGTAAGTTCATATGATAGTGTACCTGCAGAAAACCCACGAGAGAACCGATTTCTCACGGTGCATTGCGGGGAGGAATACGCGTGGGTGCTGCCGAGATTGTTGAGGCTGGAAGTACGTTCTTTTCTTGATTTTCTCTCCTCTTTGGTGCAGGCATGCAAGCAGCTCAAGGTCATCGGTAACGTGATCGACGGAGACACCGAAACACTGTGTGAGCGTACTTCGAGGCTGCCTGCCGATCGTCTGACAGCCAGTTTCGTCTCCTCCGGGAGATTTGACCACTTTTCGCGTTGTCATTCTTTTTTTCAGCAAGAGCGGTAGGAGTGATGCAGCATCACGATGCCATTTCGTGAGTTTCCCACCTTGTTTGTTCGTATGTTTGTCTGCGTGAGTGACTTTTAATACCCGAGTCCCGCTAGAGCGACAAATGGAAACAACCGACAAACACGTGCAGGTTGCACGCGACCTTCGGCAGGCTCGTAATCTCTTGGTGCTCGTGAAGTAAGCAGGAGAATAGCAGTTCGACGACGGAGCCGTAGAGTGCCCGGTCGCAGATTTGGAGCGCAAGGATCTGGTAGCACAGAGCATTTCTCGGGGAACCTGGTCATCCGCGCAAAGTGTTTTCAGCGGCGAGGACCCGAAAGATGGTTATCAAACCTGTCGAGAAAAGAAGCGGTAGCGCGAGGAACGCGAGCGGACATTCCATCGCTCGGGAGATGTGTGTTTGGGCGTCTCGCCGCAGCGGGGCGCCCGTCACGTGGCTCTCCTCTCATCCGTTGTTTGCCGCCCTACCTTTTCAATTTTGGCGGCCGTGTCTCGTGGCGATCTGCCAGGCTTTGTCAGTATGGAGGAGGCTATGGCAGGACTAATTGCGAGCCTGCCAAGATACTTTCGCATGCATGATGCACGTGTTGGAGGCTCGCCGGTGTTGTTTCTGCTTGTCGCGCTTGGGGGATTCGTACATAACGAGGAGGTCTGTGATCGTATAAAACGGCAAACATCTGTCAAAAAAAAAAAGAAGTATTTTCCGTTCACAAAAAAAAAAAAAAAAATAGACTCGCACGCGAAGAAACTTGAGACTGTCATACTTATTATTTGTCGACGCTGTCGACGTGAGAGCTGCAAAAGTTGGGTTATTATTCTTTCAGCTAATATTTTGCTGTTTGAATTTGCGTTTTCGTCTGTCCCTTTTTGCCGAAAAGAGTGGTTAGACATACCGTATTTGCTCAAATAATTTCCGCGCTTCTTTAAAACAAGGCCATTCCGTCTACTTTTCTGCAGAACAGACATACAGCCAATCATTGAGCTCTGCATAAAAGAAATGCAGCGAATAGCAAAGTGGAGAACACGGTTCTGCGTAAAAATGCGATCTAAACACATACCATTTCCTCGTGAAGACGTCATTTCTGTCCAATAAATCGCTGCCATTTTTTTTTTTTTTTTTTTTGCGGATCACGGTGATTTGCAGCTTTGTGCTCCGCGGGAAAGCAGACCCACAGGCTTTGTTCATAAACAACGCGTTTATTAATCGAGAAAATGCGGTCCTTAAAGTGCCGCATATGCGTGTGCCAATGTGGGTGTCGCTCTGCGCGCGTGCGTGCCTGTATTCGTAGATGCGCACGCCAGAAAAAGAAAAAAAGTAGTATCGTGAATTTGCCAAAATAAAAACAGGAATCACCTTTTGGATGACTGCAGCACGCAGGGATTACAATAAAAGGTAGAACAGTCGTTGTTCCCTGACAGCTGAATGAGCTGTCAGGGAGTAACGAAAAAAAATATACCTATAGAACAGTGAAGTTCGCGACGTGTCACTGGGCATGACGTTTCACTCGCTGACCTCATACTCCATGTTAGGTTACAGGCTTCCTTACTTATCAAAAGCTTTTTTTTTTTTTTTTGGATTGGGTATTTGGCGAGTTCTTTTAGGAGAATACAGAGATTGGTACAAGGAGTGTTCTGTTGGAACCAAGATGAACGGGGATTTTTTGAGTGATTGGCTGATTCCTTTCGTGTAAATCACATTTCTAACCGAAAGATAAACTGCTCTTGTCATTCGATGGAATCCTTTAAATATTTCACAATTATAATGGGGAGGTCCGGGCCGGCTTGCTAGAATAGCGTCTCAGCAGAGACTGGGTGAAGGAAAGCATTGCAAAGGCTGGGGCGCGTCTTGAGTTGCGGTTTGAGTCCAGCTGAGCTCGTGCACTGGCTTTGACAGTGTTTTCGTTCACCCAGCTCTAGTAGAGGCGCTGCTTCTAGGAAGCCGGCCCTGGTCTTTAGACTAAAAAAACCCAAATTTGCCCACGTATCTAGGCTTCACTGAAGAGCGCGTAGAGGGCCAATCATTGATAGGCAACGAATACCTCTCACGGCCAGTCTTCGTAGAATAGACAGTCTGCAGACCCTGTCTGAGGCTTGACTCGCACGACGCTCACATTGGTCATGCCTGTCTCCACACATATTTGAAGCTCATATATGTACGAATCAATCATGTTCGAAACATGATTCATGCGTGTCCACAGATGTCCTCATGACTGCAACGAACACCGTGTCGTTTGTATGATGCATGAGCAGTGGGTATGCGGCTTTAAGGTAATCCGTATGCGCGCAGGCGTCGAGCCCTGTCAGGATGTCAACAGCATAGACTGCAATTTCCGGGAGCATATGCGCCGAGACTCTGAGGGAGACGAGGAAACGAGAGAGCGCCGGTACGTTAGAACGCTGAACTCTGGTTGTAAGGTTTAGTGGGTAAAGCTAAGGCTAACTGCCTTTGTCTCCACTGCACTTGTCGAACGCGGAACGCCGGCATCCGGCGTTAAGGCTTTTGCATTCGGACACGTTCGAGGGGTGCAGTGGAGAGAAGAGCTGCTAGCTTTAGGTCTACCTAGAGCCACTAAATGAGCTAGGCATAAGGGCGATTCGCACACTTGCGCGAGTTTGACCAAGTGCGACTGCAACGGCTTGCGACGTACGGGTTGCTATGGCAAGAGCTGCGTCGGATACAATAAAACGGGGTAAAAACCGGTTTTGTTGGAGCCGACTTGGCTGTTGCCATAGCGACACGTACGTCGCAAGCCGTTGCAGTTGCACGCGGTAGGACTCGACGCCAGTGTGTGAATCAGCCTTTAGAGTATCGGCATCCCGTCCCCCATGTTGTTGTGGGCGTCGCCATCTTGGTGCTTGTGCGGAGAAGACGCCAATGCCGATCGTCTTGATTCAAAAGTGCGACTTCCTCAGCATTAGATTCGGTGTTAGGAAGCTCATGTAATACTGCTTTGCTCTGTCGCGAACTGTTTAAACATTTGTGGAAGACGGAAAAGCTTTTTTTTTTTTATTTTAGTTAGAGTTTTAAATAACTGGATACCATGATTTTAAGCCACAAGATTGGTAGGCGTCGTTATCCTGAAGCGTACTATAGTCGGTTACAAGTTCAGAAGGTAAGAGAAGGTCCTCCTACAAGCGTGATATGCCGGTCTCAAATCCCTCCGCAGTCGAAAGAAGAGTTCACTGGAAACGCTCCTTGTTCCGCTTCAATGGATAGATATTGGCTACAGAGTGATGCCCAACTTGTCTCCGATCCCACTTTTTACGAAAACGACCTTTGCAATCATCGGAGGGCGAACCGAGCCCCTAAAAGCAGCCTTTGTATCCATCGGAGGGGGAACCTAATCCCCCAAAGTCGTATTTTTTTCCATCGGAGGGGGAAAACTCTAATATCCCTCTCGTGGCTTCCAGAATGCTAAGTCAAAGTCGAAAGATAAAGCAAATATGTGCAGAAAGGCAAGACCCTTCTCGCGCGTTGGCCGCGACGTCACGGAAACGATGGGACGCTATTGGGTGCGGAGGTGGCGGAGGAATATATGATTCCCTTTGAGGGGCATTTGCCGCTACCTTCTTGACTTGTAACCAACTATAGATAGCAGAAAGAAGAAAACATAGGACGAAACATCCCCCCAGACAAGTAGATTCTTTCAACTCACAACAAAGCGTAGCTTATTTAGTGGGGCTATGTCTACCCATTTATCCTCCCAACCACAGCTCGGCGTTCTGACCCATCCCGTCTCGTCTCCTCCTCTCCCTCACTTTCTCGTAACGTTGGTTTCTCGGCGCATACGCGCTGCTTCGGATTGGAGATAGTCAGGTGGATGTCACGATGAGGGAGCACTCTTGTGTGTTGCAGTGGCACCGAGAAGCAGCACGTGGTCGAGGACTACGCTCATATGACGTACCTGGGCATCAGGCAGTGCGAGGTACGTTCATCGGGGCCGAGGGGACCATGGGCGAGGCGAGAAAGACCTCGGGCATACACGCGTCCCGCTTGGCGCATTGTTCGTTCATGTGGTATATGACGGTCACGGGCGCGGTGGTAAAACGCAGGACTGCACACGCTCGTTGTGCACTTATTTGGAGCTCAAGCAATGCCACGGGAGTGAGCTCATGACCTCGAAGAGCGTTGATCCCATAGCTCGTGCTCTGAAGACAGCTTCTAAAACCAAAAGCTCGATTACTGTCCGGCATCGTTCACGCGCTTTGTATGGGGCATGGCCTCATCTGGTGCGCCGTAAAGACACTGGGGGCCTAAGAGAAGCACCCCATGGCCTAAAGTAAACCACAATAGCGGAATTCACTGGGCGCCATATTTCAGGGCGTTTTTTAGAGCGCATGTTCAGAACAAGCTCACATGAATATGCTGCTGAGATCGACAACCTTGATTGTACGGAATGCACTTTGCAGAAGTACTGTGGAAGCTGCCCGTCAGCACGCGCTCAGCAGTCGCGCACACAGCTATTGTCGCCAATGAATACTCCCTATAACCAAGAGCGCATTTACTGGCAGCCAATAGCAGCGCTCGTTGCTTCTGTGCGCGTGCTTACGGAGAGCTTTCAGAACACTGCCACAGCATGCATTTTGAAATTAATGCGCCGAGAAACTGAGGGAAAGGAGCAGACGAGAGCGCGGGGGAACCTCAGTACGCCGAGCTCTGATTCGTATGATTAGTGGGTAGACGTAAAGCTAGCTGCCTTTGTCTTCACATCACTCGTCGAAAGCGTTAGAACGTGGAACGCCTGCGTTTGGCTTTGACATTCGAACGCGTTCGACGAGTGCAGTAAAGACAAAGGCAGCTAGCTTCACGTCTACCCCCTAATCATACGAACCATGAGCTCGGCGTACTGAGGATCCCCGCGCTCTCGTCTGCTCCTTTCCCTCAGTTTCTCGCCGCGTGCCCTTCTTGAGCATGCGGGGAGCAATATGAGCTCATATGTGGCGTCCAGTGAACATTACCGACTTAGCCTTCCACTTGTGTCCCGTAGCAAAGAGAAATTCGAAGGGCGCACGTCTCTCGCCTGTTCGCGTCTACTCGATGGCACTCGGGGGGCAGGAGTCCTCAGCCGCGATGGTCCGCGTGTTTCCACGCAGGCGGTGGTGAGTCGTGCGTACCGCAAGCTGCTCTTCCCACCGGGCTTCTCGGCAGCACTGAACCTGAGCTTCTGTCCCCTCCTCAACCTGAGCAGCTGCCCAATCACCGAGAGCGCCGACGAGGTAAGACATCGGTTTTTCGGCCTTTCTTCTATATTTTATTTAAGGGGACGTTGAAGACAAATAAAAATTTTCAGGACTAGGGAGGTGAAGTATTTTCTGAAAGATTAAAAATGGTTTAGTTGAGTGTCCGTTATTTTTTCGGTCGCACGATTTAGCCACGAGACGAAAAATGTTTGCATCCAGTCATCAAACCCAAGGATCACTGCTGGGTTGGAACCCTACCTCTTGCCGTTTCACACTGAATAAACGTCGTACCGGCGAGCGGTAGTGTGATCCATACTGCCCGATTTACGTTACAAACCACCGGTGAGCAGTCGTACTGTACCGGCTACATATCTTTTCTACAGCGTTAGCCGGTGTTGCCATACCTCTAAGGCAACCCGGCGTCTTGTTGCCTAAATATTCATAATCTTATTTACTTTATTAGTGCCTCTATTTTCTTCGCCGGTCATTCGATTTAAACTTGTACGTAACGCATTTCTGGTACCTAGTAACTTTTTTACGCAACAAAGTAACGTCCTACTCGCTTTCAAGAGAAGGAACGAGTAACGTATTTTCGTTACTTTCAGATGGACTAGAGAGTAACAATATTCTCGTTACTTGTTGAGGAGAACGTGTGCGACACAAGAACCCAACATAGTTCTCACCTCAGCTCCTGGCTGTAATTTTCGAGGCAAGGAAACGCTAAATGGACCATAAGCAGAAGTGCACAAGATGTGTCAGTACGGGGAGAAATTGAGGGAGAGGAGGGGACGAGAGGGATGTCAGAACACCCAGCTCTGGCTGGAATGATTAGTGGGTAAACGCAACGCTTTGTCACCAAAGTGAGTGGAGACGTCCACTCACTTTTCGAACGTGTTCGACGAGTGCAGTGGAAGCAAAGGCATGCAGCTAGATTTGCATCTACCCACTAATCGTTCCAACCGGAACACTGTGTTCTGTCGTCCCTCTCGTCTGCTTCTCTCCCTTAATTTCTCGCCTCATAGCCAGAGCTATCCCTGAATGAACGCATTAAAAAGCGAGCAGTGATTGACGACGACGATTATTGAAAGCGGCTACTGCTTTATAAAAGCGACACATTCTGAGTAACGTGAAAATAACGCGGTAATTTTGAGCTGAGGTAACGCGTTCCTTTCGAATCGCAGAAACGAGTAACGTACCTAGTTGCTTTTTAAGTGAGTAACGAGTGATTTTTAACCTTTTTTTCGCTGGCGCGATTCTTGCCGCATTAAGATCTCCTCCGGCCATCGGGAGAGACTGACATAGAGAGGAAAAAATGACTCACGGCAGTTTCCGTCGTGGTGGCGCTAGGTACAGGGCTGCAAATCATTATCGTCACTTAAAAATGCGCCCGTTTGCCCGAATTGCGCTCGTTGAATCTCACCACAACACGCACTACTTTTTCAAGGAAGCGGAAGGTTGAAATCCGTGTGTGTTCTATCTTTGGTGCTTAATTTTACCCCTTGTTTCCGTTCTGTTGTTTCTCGCGTTTCTCAAGTGTTCCTCGGACGCCGTCTCGCCATGACTTAATTTGCTATTGGCAAGGTTTAAACGGCTCCGGCCCTTTCGCCACAGTGGAGTTTTTTGCGACAATTTCTGTCACTGCTTACTGATAATCAGGGCCGGATCGCAAGAAGTCTCGTCTTAGCAAAGGCAGGGTGAAAGAAAGAAGAAAGCACTGCCAGAGCCAGCGCACGATTTGTGTGACACTTGAATCGCGTCTCAACGCGATTCATAGTGATTACAGAATACGAGCTCTGTACCGCGTGCGCAAATGTGTAACGTTTCAGATGCTAATGTTAGCTCTGTGTCACCATCGTCTTACGGAACACTGGAGAGGCTATGATACATATTCGTTCTGCTGGGCAAACGAGCGCTTGGAAGGGCCGTAGGAGGGCTTTGCGCTCCAAGAATCTCGGAGGCCATGTGGGTACATCTCTGGTTCGATTGTGCAACACTCACTCAACCCTAGCGACACAGTAGAACGATCAGAAGGTTCCGGAGCAGCGAAGGGCGCGAGTCAGCACATACTTTCTCAAAGCCACAGGTGGACTGTGTCGAGGTGTCAGTTTCCACTGTCACAACGCTTATTGAGCCATTTTGTTGGGTTTCCAACGCCCGGCGCCTGGTTTCAGGCTCATACCACCAACAAATACCCCTCATCAACTGAAAACTATATGTTCACTGGAGGTCGCCAATGCTATGAGCTTGCGCTTCTAGCCTTTGCTGCGGTAAAGCATAAGTAAAACATAAGGTGAAACGGAGTATAATTGATCGGGGTTCGCCCCAAAAGAGCAAAAGATGGCGGCGTCTGCCGCACCGCCGCCCATGGCCAGCGTCGGCGAAGCACTAACTGTTGCAAAAGGTTTGGGCGGTATCTAGAAAAGTGTCGAAGCAGCAAATATTGTCGGAAGAGGTATGCATCGGGGCCAGAGCTGACGCTAGAACGATCACGGCACGTCGCGGAAGCTAAAGCTCGGCGAGGGCGGCCATTGTAATGTCGGTGGCGTAAGAATTCCTTTGTGTTTCTCTTAGCTTAAATTCTTGCGAAACGTTCTTACTGTCGTTTCTTTAGCCCCCCCCCCCCCCCCTCCAAAAAAAAAAACTTTTTATTATTTTTAAAGCGTTTATAATGAATGAAAAGTGTGCATATATTTAATTTGCATTGCTATTTAAGAAAGAAAAATATAGTGTGACATCAGTTTCCTTTCGTTTCGGTCTCAACTGTGTCCCTTGACGCTTGTCTCAAGAGGGATTGTTAGGCCCTTGTACCGTGTAACACCGGACGACTTACTTGAGCTCAATGACAGTTGGAAGATGCCAACGATCGTTGGCTTAAAGACAGTTAAGAGCGCTAGTGTAACTAGGGTATTGCAAGGGTATAAATGTTAGTCACTGGCCACCACAGCTGAGTCAATTCCACTTAGAAGACAACGCCTGCGCAAGACGTCATCGTTATGGATGAATGGATGAATGCGGCTGAGCCCTTTGGATGGGGCGGTAGCTTATGCCACCTAGTAGAGCCCCGACCCGCCCCAAGCGGCAAACACGCTGAAGCTCGACGACAGCCGCCGCGAAGTGGCAGACGCGTCCGTCTTGGCGTCGCCACATGCTAATGGCCGTGTTCCAAAATTTACTCGATCTTACTCCAGGGTGAGGGTTTTGTACCTTGGCGTTCAAAACCTACCAATGTCCAGCGTTTCTGAATATATGTTGACCCGTGACACGACCCGCTGGTGTACCTCGGGTCCATTTGGGTTAGATTTGGAACACAGCCAAGAGCTTGGTGTGAGACGCTGCAAGACACGCCGGCGGCGATGCTGACGAAAGGTAGCTGGTGCTACGTGGATTCACCTTTAAATCAACCGATGCCGATTGTATGCTGATGGCAAGCCCGCACAACACTTCCGCAATGTAGACTCAACGCTCAACACGGCATATTTTTTTTTAGTTGGCCGTTGTGGTAGTGACGTCAATTATGGCGTTTAATTAGTACCACGCTAGATAAGCTAGCCTTTTTTTTTTCGTAAAAGTTCTAAGTACATCTTTTGAACGAGCGTTTCCCTGTAATATTGTTTCACTTACACGATGATAAGCTATACGATTTCCTTTCTGTTTCACTTCCCAAGTCTGTAACACTCCCCTCACTGTGGTACGCCATAACACTGCTGTGTCATTTCGGTGGCTGCCCCTTCCCCACCCGTCGCAGTTCCTGATGTTCGCGTACAACCCGCTGTCGACCGCTGTGGCCACCTACGCCCGCTTTCCGGTCTCGGGTGATGGCTACGAAGTCTGGAAGCTGCCCGGAACCCTTGTCGAAGCACAGGTAAGAGCCACCGGTGTGTCTCAACACCTTTGATCCAGTACACCATCAGCCTTGCGTGTCTCTTGAAGGCGAAATGGTCCCCTTCTTTTTGACCCGCACTGAGCATCCGGCCAATAAGTGAGACTGCTTAGTCACGTTTAAATTTCCTTAATGAATTTTATAGCATCAGTACTATTGTGAACTCGCCTAACCATAGTCTGTTGCAACCTAAGAACTACCAGGATGGGCTGCGTTCCCGAATTCTCAGAAAAAGTGACGTTACAACCACCCTTAGTAGAAGGTACCGACGAACCGTTTTTGCTGACCTCACACAAAAGGTGCAGCGTCCTTCAGCACCCTTTTGGCGCATTCACACTGGAAGCAAATCCGCGTTCACAACGCGGTTGCGAACGCGGTTGTATAAATATCCAGTACAATTACACGCGCACTCGATGACATCAAGTGCGCGTGCAATTGCACTGAATCTTTATACAACCGCGTTCGCAACCGCTTTGCAAACGCGGATCCGCTTTCAGTGTGCATGCGCCATTTGCGTTCAAGACTAGCAACAAACACCATCTTGGACGACATTCAGACATGTCAGATGCAACTCGCTAGACTGGTTTGAGCAACAATTGCAAGCTATGAAACTTTATGGCCTCCTGGCGTCAATCAGAGCAACGCAGCTAAGCATGGGACGGATCTCCGCTGGAGAGTAATGTAGGGATACGTTAAGAGTGCCACCGCTAAACAAGAAGTAGAAAAGGCTGTTTGTGAGCGAGCGCGCTGTTGCGGAAGATCTCTGCCCTTTTCTTTCCCGCTGACCTCGCACTGAAAAAAAGGTTGTCGACAAAAACATCTTGGATCAACATAATGCGCTTAGGTGAAGCACTCAAATTTGGGCCGTAATGTTTGGAATTTGTTGCTATCGGCCGTGTGCAAAACGGGAACGCGCTTTGTGTCCACGCTGTGTGGTGGCAGCCAGTGTTGGGTGGTAATGCGTTGTAAGTAACACGTTATTTTAACGTGGTTACTTTTTGGTACTTATGAACGTAGCGCTTTACAGTCTTCAAATGTAACTCGTAACTGTAAGTGCATTCATTACTTTTTCTGAAATAACGATGTAAGTAACGACGTTGCTTGTGTCGTTACGTTTCACAGTTTTTTGAGGATTGGGGTATCATCGCATGATGCGATCTAGCCATTTCTTGCACTTTTCAAAATGATATGCTTCGACATTTTGAGCGTCGTGCTCACCTTGCGCCAACCTGCGAATATGGAGTTCTTCACAAGTCACGGCCCGGCTATAGCCACCTGCGAACGTGGTGCGAAAAACACACTTATCTTTACTTAATTTCCCGTTATGAAAGAGCAACTAAAAAGTAGTTACTGCTTAAAAGTAAACGTAACTGTAATGAGTTACTTTTTTATTGTTGTAGCTGTAACGGTAACTTTGTAACTTTTTTTCTAGAAGTAAATATATACTTTTTAAAATACCCAAGACTGGTGGCAGCGTCCGTGCCAGTCGTCGTCGGGGCGTGTCGTTAAGCATCGGTTACATTGGTCATACTCATGCATCATTCAAAAGACACGGTCTGCAGACACGATAACCATCTGCGGACAGGCCTAAATCACGTTCGAGGAATGGAACATGTCTGCAGACAGTTTTTGTCCGAACAGTGTCATACGAGGAAGACCTCAGACAGTGTCTGCGGACTGTCTTTGGTTGTACGATGTGCTAGCAGTGCGACGGCGGCTCTATCGCTCTCGCAGATGGTTCCCGTCTCGGAGAAGGTGCTCAGGATCCCCGAGCGCGGAGCCCGGTCCAAGTCGAGGAAGGAGATCGTGTTCCCGATCTCCCTGCCCCCGCTGGGAGTCACCACGTACCTGCTCAAGAAATACGCGGGTAAGCCGGGCCCCCCCGAGCTTCATCGGTGTGCCTGTCCAAATGTCTGTCGACTCAATCGCCTTGTTTAGTAGTCGGCAGTGGAAATCACACATACCGAACAAAACACCGAGACTGAAGCCAACACACGCAGCAAAGTTTAAAACCTTCCTTTTTTTTTTCTTTTTTTAAACCGTAGTTGATTGAGCGAGTTTGTTTATTATTAAAAGTACAAACAGTGCCACGACACGGACGAAGCAAAAGTGAGCTCTAAGGTTATAGAAAAACACGTATTCACGAAAGAATGCCAAAACAGATTTGTGACTCGCGTAATGGGTGTCGTATACTTTATATAGGGCCACTTCGCTGTTACTATCGGAGAGGGAGTGTTACTTTCTAGATCGGATAAGGCCGCTGCGCGCAAGTTACTTTAGGAACGCGTGACCTCTACCTTTTCTATGTTTTTTCCCCTGACTTGTTATTATATATATGTATAGTCAATGTCGGCACAAATTAAATTTAGTTGTAAGATCGCCCTGGTGTTTGTCTGTCTTCTTTTGTGAGCTCTTTTTTAAAGGGTGTGGGAATCGAATTCGAGTCGAATATGGGCGAATAGTGGCCTTGCGCTTCCTGTTAAATCCAGCTCTGGCTTTGCCGGAATCTAGTCGGAGCGGCAAGGCCTTTCGCGTTCACGCTGTATCCGTCTCTTCCCAGGATATCTCCCACGTGACAGCGAGGACAGCGCGGTCTACAATGGCGGCAGTGAAGCACCAGCCATCGACAACGGCGTACGTATATTCACCCACGGTTTTCTGCGTTCAAACAATCTGGTTAAACGACGCTAAACCGAAATTTGTGAAACGCTTCCACAAATCTCAAAATCGAGAGGCCTCGGCGGTCGAGTGTGCGAGTGAAAGCTCAGAATATTTCACGTCTCTAAGTAAATGAGCGATGAACCATCGATATGGTCCGTAAAGTCGCAAACACGCTATGCGGAGGGCAAGTTCGTCTGCTTCTCGCGCAGGGGGTAGCGGTGACGTCAGAACGCCGAGCCCTGATTGGCTGATCGCGACCCCCTGTTTGAGCGTCGTCTGCTCCATTGCAACGTCGTCTGCTCGCAACGTCGTCTGCGTCTCTCTTACCTTTCCTGCGACTTTCGGAAGTGCAGAGGCCAGATTCACGAAACGATCTTACGCCAAAAATGTGCGTAAGACAAAACTTAAGAACAAATTCGTATTCACGAAACGAAATTTTCGTAAGTTTTGCGCAGGTTACGACGAAATCCTACGACAGCTCCGAAGCTGTCTTACGCACTTCTTACGATCAAATCAGCGTGGCCGACAACGTCGCGGTCGCGACAACCCACGGACGTTTATTTTTTTACGTGCGGTTCTGACGCGTCCCGACTTCAAGCAGCAAGAAAAAAGTAAAAAGTACTTGAAACAGACCACGACGAACAAGAACGCTGGATCCACAAACACCCGGGAAAAGCTCCCACGGCCACGATCCCACCGAACGCGACCAAACGAGCTGGGCAGTTAGGCCTAGCAGGCTCTCCGCGAATCGGCGACCGTCTGCCCACGACCGGCTGGCGTGCTGAGTGGAAAATGCCCGCGCGACCCTTGTGAACCCTTTCCGTATAATATTTTGATTGCTGACCTCAATTTTAGATTAAGGGGTCAATTTCTTCCTCTTGTTATCTCCTTGTTTCCCGAGGCAACGGTGACTCTCGCCGATGAAAAAGCGGTGAATCTCCGACAGACGCAGCAAAGGTAAAGCAGCCATCGCTTTGACCGCTTTGACTAGCAGACGTAAAGCAGACGACGTTAACTGCGCCAACCCGCCGACGCCGTTAAAGAGTGAGGGGTCTCGCCGCACACGAATGGAGGGAAAAAGTATCTGGGAGGGAACTTGGCTCGGTTCTAAGCAAAAAAACCTCGGCGCCCCGGGACACCTCGCCAGGGAGTCCTTTGACTTCCCTCCTTGATGCGCGTCTGCTAGTTGTTAGACAAAAACAACGTACCGCTCGAGTTATTTCGTCTGCCCTCTCTGAAAGGCGAGGTCGAGTTCGCTCCGAGAGTCGCAGGAAAGGTAAGACAGACGCAGACGACGTTGCGAGCAGACGACGTTGCAAAGGAGCAGACGACGCTGAGATAGGGGGTCGCGATCAGCCAATCAGAGTTCAGCGTTCTGACGTCACCGCTACTTCCTTTCTTATGCGCAGAAGACGAAAATGAGCCCACTTGCGAGGCGTATTAATCTTCAGACACTGTCCGAAGCGTGTTCCTTCCTTGTTCACATTGGTCATACAAAACCTGTCTCCAGACATGCTTAAAGCGAGCAAACATACTGGGAACATACTCGAGGCCTGTCTTTATAGTGTGACTGCCACTTAAGATTCCAGAAATCTTCCGTATGTGCATCTGACACATCCGAAAGAGACGGTCGTCCACGGCAGGCGCTGTCTAGCGAAGCTGGACTCGATGTCCGTACCACAGCCCGCGTATCAGCAGGCTGTCGCATGGAGCCGTCGTAGCGATCCCCGCCGTTCCCTTTGCGTAGAAGTACCGGCTGTTCGTGGACCCGGTGACGGGGCTGCTGGAGCGCGTGCTGGTGCTGTCCACGAGCCAGGAGATCCCGTTCCGGCAGTCGATCTTCATGTACCGCGCCTACGAAGGCCTCTCCGAGAAGCCGTCGGGCGCCTACTCCTTCAACCCGGCCACGGAGGAGCCCCTGGACCTCGGCGGCAGCGTCAACTACTCTCTCGTCAAGGTGAGGCTCAACTGGCCGCCCGGGTGGCCACGTCTTGGACGCCCAAATAATTCTCACTGTGTATGTTTCATTGTTTCACCTTTCCACAACACATTTTGTGAGAAGAACATGCTGCTGTACATTAGGGGTGTGCGAATAACGAAACCACGATTATACCTTGCTATAAATAAAACTTGAAGCAAATGAAAAATTATGTTTTTGAGAAAATCGGTAGCCAACTTGCTAGATTTCTTTGCCCATTTGAGTCACTACTAGGCTGGGCCAAATCATATCGTCAACGACTGTATTTTCTGAACCGTTTCGCACCACTGAACTAATTTTTCTCCGCGAGAACAAGTACGGATAACCACCAGCAAGACGCAGTGACGTCACGTGCAAGTCGCGTATGCTCTCCGCGGCACAGATAACATTGCACGCAGTGTTGGCGGACAACGCGTTACAAGTAACGGCGTCACCCGTAACGCGTAACTGTTATCGGTAACATAGTAGCGTACTCGTTACATTCTCAAGACAGAAACCGATGACGTAATTGCTTATTCTGAGTAACGGGAGACGTAGTTGCCTTATTCGTTATCTCTTCTTCTCGAGACTTAAGAAAACTAATCCTCAATTTATTTCGTGTTTCTAGGCGCCAATTCATATGAGTTCTCGCACTCATGCCACATACCTTTAAAATTGTTTCTTGAAATGCGGCACTTACGCATTCCTGCAGTTTCAAAACAGTAAAACATTTTAAACACAAAACACATTCCTTTAAAACATATATAACTCAGTCCTATCATAGTCTCCACTGGGGGACTGATAGTATTATGAAATAAATAAATAAATAAAAAATCATAAATAAAAAGTAACGGAAAGGTAACCTGCAATATTTTTTTAAATCGGTAACTGGAACGCGTTCCTTTTATGTTGAAGCAACGTAGATTGGTAACGCGTTGCTTTTATTTGCGAATAACGTATTTCGGTACCTTTTTTTTATCGGTAACGCGTACAACACCGATTACACGTCATGTAAGCGAGCTACAGGGTGGCTGCTGTTCTTCCCCCCGCCGGTGCGAACAGGGGCCGCTGGTGCAGGAGATCCACCAGTCCTTCAGTCGGTGGGTGTCCCAGGTGATCCGTCTCTACAAGGACCAGGACCTCATCGAGTTCGAGTGGGTCGTGGGCCCCATCCCTTTCTAGTGAGTCCTCCAATCACGCGCTGGGAACGAAACGCTAGGCGGCACCTAGACTTTCGTCTATATGCAACACTTTAAAAGTAACACTTCAAACTCAATTTTCGCAGTTACAGTTACCTGAGTTGACATATTACTTATACTTATATTCACCTCAAGAACCATGGTAAAACAAAAGTCCAGCTCATCGCGGAGCATTAACCATTTCGCCCTCCATGCGCCGAATGTAAAACCTCCTAAAATTGCTTCGCACAGCGCAGGACGACTGCGCAACATTTATCTTTTTTATGTTACAACGAGTATCGTAACAAATACTGCGATGTGATTATAAATTTACCTAGATGCAGCATTCACTTCGCTTTCAGTAACTCAAAAAGAACAAAAGAATATGATCGCTGACCAAAGATTCAGTTCCTGACGCGGAAAAGATGTCGACAGATTGCAGCGTCACGATGTTGAAAGTTTGCCAGATAGCCTATTTCTTTTCTCTCTTATTTCTATATTGACAGAGTTTCGTTTTTAGGGTGCCTTCATGTGCGCTTTGCTTGGGGTGATGACAACTGGCCATTTTGTTTCGAACGCTGTTTTTTTTTATTTTTTTGTTTTAAAGCGCGTGAAAGAGCGTGTCCCTGCACGCGTTCCTGGCGCTGACTGTGCTAAAGCGACATTTTGTTTCCTGCAATTTCTTTGTATTTTCTCTGTGAGCGCGTGCTGTCGGCATCGGGTACTAGAGAAGATTGCATCACTCTAAACAGAAGGACACTGAGGCACTCTATTCGTTTTTATCCGGCATCTGCAGTGCGCAGTGCCAAATCCTAACGTTAATTTAGTTGAGACTCGTGTTTTTGCGTAGTTTTCAACATACGAAGTTGTAAGTTATACTCCACTTACGTAGTTGGGTCATTCTCCCGAAAAGTTAGGCATTGATGTGATTGACGTGTAAGTTTAATAATTCTTAGATATCATCATGTCTGATTTGTGTCTAGGATAGCGTGGTGGTAGAGGTTTCTGAAAACAAATATTTCGGAGTATTTCTATAGGGAGTATTCACTGGCGGCCATAGCTGTGTGCGCGAATGGTGAGCGCGTGCTGACGGCCAGCTTCCACAGTTCTTTTGCAAAGTGCATTCCGCACCATCAAGAGTGCCGGTCTTAGCAGCCTATTGATGTGAGCTCGTTCTGAGCATGCGCTCTAAACAGCACCTACAAATATGGCGTCCAGTGAATACTCCCTATACAGTCGGTGACATGTTAAGAAGCCAGTAGATCGTCCGCCTCGAGCTTCCTGCTTTTGCTAACACTTGTTCGCGCGAGCAACCAAAGCCCGGCGGAAGGCGACGAGTACGTGCTGGCTTGTGAACCTTTTCAATGTTTACAAAATCGCAGCCCAGCGTGCGATCTTCACAGCCAAGCACGTGCGTGTTCTTCGCTTTGGAAAACGAGTAAAGCACGCGTGATGCGCACGAACACTCGAAATGGCAACGGCCATACGCTCTTTTTGGGAAAGGTCTATAGTCAATATATGTGTAGAACATATACAGTTAGGAATACCTCCTGTGTGAAATTTTGGCAATAGGGCTGTATCCGTGAACTACTACAACAGTTTCAATAGCTTTCAGTTGAGTCCCCGCAAATCGAACAATCATAAGCATAATTCGATGAAGTAGAATCCCATCATCAATTTTCGTGTGAAATGATCATATAGTGTTCAGTGTTGCTAAGGCATTTGTGCTTTCGATAATAGCAACAATAAGCAGCTGTGACCTTTCAAAATGTCAGTATAGTATAACGAAAAAAAATATAAATTAAGTTTAAAAAACCTCTGCCCATCATCTTTAGCATCATTACGCGGAACTTTCAGCCCTCTTTCATAAAAGCCTTGCCCCGAGTGATTTTGACTGTATGAAAAACGCCAATATTTTATAAGCTCGGGAATAAACAGAAATAATGGCGCACTTGACCTCAGAGCTGTAACTAAAATGTTCGTCTTATTCGCTTTATTTGCGTTAATGAGAAACAAGGAGAATCGATCATGCTGATATGCCTTGCTGTTGTGTAAAAACTAAGTGATCCCAACGAAGGGTTCTGCTGTACAGTTTAAATTTTCTTGAAATGTCAGTCTCGTCACGGGTCCGTCGTGTGACTCGTGTTACAAATCAGTGGCATCACGGGCCATCCGCACCACGGGTTGACCAGTGACACCGGCCGGTAATGCGAGCCACCGCGGCTACTCTCTTTGCCTGGAGACGGCTAAAAAGCCAGCTATAGCCGTGACAAGCTACGGCTAGAGCTAACCTTTTTGCCGCCCCTCTACATCTGGCCTGCTGTAGCGGATTCGTTTCTTTGCGGACGTTTTCTATAAAAAAATTTTCTAGAGTGTTTTTATTTATATATATAATGCCTTTTTTTATACTCGTATTCACCCCGAGAAACGCAGCAAAAAAGGAAAGGCCGGCTTCTGGGTGTAACATCACTGATTTACTCCTTAACGTGGTGAATTAAGGGATACGTGGGTGAATTTTAGATTAGCTTGCCGTCATTTTATGAAGACGTACTCGTTTCAAACGCCAAAAGCATAATGTCTTCCTCCGACAACCAAATCTTGAAAGAACTACTTCGTGCAGCGCATCGATAATGCGGAAAACTTCGTTTTGCTTTTCCTGGTGTGACAACGAGTATAGACGATTTTTTTTTTTTTTTGTAGCCAGATTTTTTTTATAGCTCGCTCTAAATATGTTAGTGCACCTTATTTCGCACAGGGCACGAAAGCCGCACTCACACTGCTAATGTACATCAGACAGTCTGCAATCAATGTCTGACGCGTGTTTCTTCCTTGTACGAATTTGGTGGAAGAAAAACTGTCGGCAGACGATGTTCGAAGCATGTATGAAGCAAACAATCTCCGAACATGCTTGAAGCGTGCGAGTAATTCCGTCATCGTGTATTTCGTGTAATGCACGAGCAGTGTGAAAAGCGAGCCAATCATTGTGATCTGCCAAGGGTGCTCGGCGAGTGGCGAAGAAGAATTTGCTATGTTACAACCGAGCGTTACATAGCGTGTGAAAGGTCTCGCTCATGGCCACATAGCAGGCTACATTTTAAAGCCAAGATTCTAGGCCTCATCACTAGCCCAGCTTCCTTTGTGATGGTGTTGGACGTAACTCGTTACAACCATGCAGTTTCCCCGCTAAATTCAGCGGGAAAATGTACGTCACGAGACACCCCGATTCTTTCACCAATTCCCTATAATGCATTTCGTGCATTATAGCGTTTCGAAGGGAAGGATCGCTGCCAACGTTCACTTATTTATGATAGCGGGCACAACCCTGCTGTGTGGACTGCCGTGGTCAGTTTTCTGAGTGCACTGAGGGAAAGTAGGCGTACTGGGGTTGTTTAGAAAGATAAGTGCACCCACTTTATATAACGGGGAAAACAAATCCATTCGTTTTGCGTCTCGTCCGGGGGGGGGGGGGGGGGGGGGGACATCATCAGTAATACAGTGGGAGCAACTGTCGTCCTTTATACCTCACGATGCCTCCCGCGTGGAAAGCCAAACATTGAATTTTCTCTTTTCTTTCTATATGCAACAAGACGGTGTTTTTCTTTTTTTTTTTTTAATTTATTAGTGTTATGCGTCCCGAGTTTCGGAGTATTTGGGCATTATCAAATTAATGCGGGATTTTCGCCAGTTGACCTTTCTACGTTATAAAACAAAAGCGTGAACATTTTCCGATCAAGGGGAAGATACGTGTGAACAGTGTAAGAAATAGTGGGTCAATTGCTTATTAATCAATTTATTTATATTGTTTGTTTAAATTACGGGCTCAGCTAGAGTTACAATTGGCGCACTTTCTAGCAAAAACTGCATCTGACCAATGACAAACCAAAATCTACGCATTTGTACCCAATAGACCGATCTCACTATAAGCGGTCCACGCACGCGTGACGCCGCCACGATCTTAGCTCACCGGCGGCATGGCGGCAGTGCATGAGAGTGCCCTCTCTTGCTCTGCACACCCAAGGCTCCAGCGGGGTTGTCCTACGTGCAGAAAGACCAAAGTTCCCTCGATGCGCTGCGGCAGTGACGGCGTAACAAAACTGTCTGGTGAGATCGGCCTATTATCGCGCCAGAGTAAACAGAATTCAAATAGCAGCAGCAAATAATCCAGAGTGTTTGGAACCATTATCAGTTCACGCTTAGCTGGTGAAACATGAAAAGTATAATTCTCGGGAAGGCTCCGGCAAGGCAAATGGCAGCTGATAAGAGACAAGAACAAACGGTAGACGTAGAGCAAAATAATTTTAAATATTACTTCAGTCAAAATACATCGCGCTGCATATATAGTAATTACTCGGATTGGTTTTAAAATCTCCTCTAGATTTGGTGGCGAAACTTATAGGTCTCCCGGACTGTTAGGGAGTTGTATCGAGGCATTGTGACAGGAACGGGTCGTCCCCGAACGATTCATCCAAATCACTACCCATGCTCACGCGAATCCCCCGACAACATCGCGATCCGTTTCTCCCTCGTCTTTCCCATTCCGGCCGCCGGAACCGTCGCCTTGGACGACACGGCGGAAACACAAAATGGCGTTGGCGTCGGTGACTGGCTCCGCAAAGCGTTAAGCTGCGCTCACACTGCTCCTACATGGCACAAGACACCACGTTCGCTGCAGATATAATGATATCATTATCATGCATGTTCCAAGCATGTTTGCTTGGAACATGTCTGTACACTGTATGATCAATGTCCATACAAGGAAAAAACACGCCTCAGGCAGATGTAGTAGCACGAAGGCCATTATCCATCCTTGTACCCTTTACTTCGTTTGAAAGCCCAGGGCTCACGATTGCAAGAGATTGTGAAGGCTGTAAACTACACGTGTGAGTAAATTTCCGAATTCTAGCTAACTATAGTCACCGTGGCGACCGCGAGAAGACGGCAAGACGCCACATGACTTGAGCAATCGTTCCCGTTCGTGAGGATAGGCATCGCCTACCTTCCTGTCTGTCAGACAGATTTTACTGTATTTGAAAAAGGACAAAGCTCTCGAAATTCGGACCGGTAGATGTTACATCGGCCGTCCTGCTTGTGTCGGCATGCCAAGCCATGAAACGTGCATGTGTGCCACGACTTTGGACGCAGCCGGTAAACAGCTTCAAAGAACTTGTCCCGACAGTCGCTGATCAATGGCTACCTGGAACCACTTTACAACTACCAGAAACATATGAAATATGTTTCTTATTTGTCTGGAAACGCAGATTATGGCGGCAAATAGCTGTAGATAGAATTCCCATAAGCTTCGGTTGAATAGGCATTTCCGTGAAATGAACCGTGGCGTGATACCCCCTACACCAGGGCAAAACACGTTCTCTTGAAAATCGCGACTATGCTTTTACGACGCTGCTGACGAACTTAATTTCGCCTTTAGTGTTCCACAATACTTGGGCGCTTCGGAGTTCTGGGAATCCCGTACGCCATCTCGCCACATACACATGTTGGTTTCTGAATAGTCCTAAACGTTCCCTTCCAAAGCGGCACGCGGTTTCCGATGCTCCAGCCCTACCTGGAGCGGACACTCTGCGCGAATCTTCTTACGATAAGCCCCAGTGGACTGCACATCATTGAATTTCCAGACATTAGCCCTTGGATACTTGTTTGTGTTTTTCGTCTTAGCTTATATATTTTGTCTATTTTATTGTAAAGCTAAGCCAAAGTACAAGGCTTGGACAGAAACCAGAAACCCAGTGGAGGCCTTAATTCACAATGCGCCAAAAACAGTCTGCGGACGCTGTCTGAGGCATGTTCCTTCATTGCCCGACAGTCATGAAGCATGCGTACGTATGAAGCAAACATGCTTTGAACAACCGTGTCCGCAGACGATTCTGCTACCATTAGCAGCGGGACTGCGGCGTTCGAGTAGTAAGCGTCGTTTCTCCAAGATACCCTTTTTAGGAACGTAGCTCGTTCGGGTCCTGAGGAAGCTAATTCCCCTTACGGAACATCGGCCGCCACCTCTATGTAACTTCCAGGATCTTTTCCAAGCCCCCTGTTTGACCACGTGCGAGGATAGGCGGAGCTTTACATCGGCGTTTTCTTCCTCCAGCGACACCCGAGGCCTCGGAACGGGCAAAGAGATCGTGTCCAGGTTCCAGACTTCCATCCCGAGCAACAGAACCTTCTACACAGACTCCAACGGCCGGCAAACCGTCCGCAGAGTGTGAGTGCCTGGCCCTGGTTGGGCCGCCATGGCGTCTTTGTTCTTCTGCTTCGAGCCTCGCGTGTAGCGTTCTCCCTAAGTCGCGGTCACACTGCTCATACGCGTGAGACAGTCTGCAGACACTGGCTGAGGTCTTCCTTGTATTCACGTTGGTCGTACAAGAACCGTTTGCGGACATGTTGGAAGCAAACATTAAGCCACACACGCATTGCTACTGACATAATGGCAGGATTATCTGCGGCCTCGAGCATGTTGGAAGCATGGTTGCTTCTTACATGCTTCGAGCACGTCTGCAGACTGTCTTTTGTATGACCCATCTGAAAAGAAGAGACATGCCTCGTGTCTGCGGACCGTCTTTTTCTATTGTGTCAGTTTGACGGCGGCTTTATGACAGTTAATATTGCATTTCTAGATTGATCCTAAAGTGTTCGTATTGAAAATTCACGAGAAACTCGACGGGTAGTGTGTTTCGCAACGGGAACTAAATTGAGACTACATACTGAGTTTTCTTTCGAATATACTACATAGCTTTACATTACAGCTTTTTCTATGTATACTCTGGACGAATATTTCAATTTGGATCGGTCGTATGGACGTGGTTCTGCTTTCTGGTCGCCGATGCACGGGTCTCTCCCGAAAAAGTTAGTCGTTAGATTGCAGTTTAGCAGGTATATATCGTGACAGACGGTGAGGTTTGCTTTTTTCTGATGTGAGCACGTTGGTGTAGCATAAAGACCTAAGAGCTAACTAAGCATGGAAGGGCAGGACACGGACAGATGTGCTGTCCTTGTTTTACCTCGGGCCTCTCGCGTTACCTTCTCCTTAGAACGAAGACAGAAGCAGCGATCTGCAGGGAAGCAGAGGCTCGCTCTGAACCCGGACGCCTTCATTAGAGATGTCCCGGGGCCACGACTCCTTCGTGATAAAGTCCCGTTGGAAAGTTTCTGCGGGGCGCTCTCGAGACAAATTGCTTCTTTTTATACGTGCCCCGTGCCGTTCGTCAAAGCCCAGCTTTCGTACTTTTCGTACGGCGTCGTTCCGTAGCCCTCGGGGCGTGATAAATCAATAACTAACGACGCTGCGTGGAAGAAAAAAAAAAGTAAATCTAGGCGCGCTTGACACGAGCAATTCGTATGCAGTAAAATATGGCGGCGCGTATAAGGGAGCCAAGAAAAAAAAAAACTCATATTTCCTAGGATTCGATCGCGATTTTGAGCATTTTCGGCAGGTTTCTGCGGTTCGTGCTTTTTGTTTCTAATTTGTGGTGGGCCTACACGCTCGACTAATTGCGAGCTCTTATGGGCTTCTTCGTTAAGACGCAAATGCATGGCACCATCTGTCGCAGGAGGAACGTTCAGAGACCGTGGACAAAGAACATCACGGAGCCCACGTCATCCAACTACTATCCAGTTGTCTCTTGGATTTACCTCAAGGTGCGCTCACAAATAAGTTATTACTTTGCCTTTCTTTTTTTATATATAGTATATAAGTTCGAAGGAAGCAAACATTCTTCGAATATTCTTGAAACCTGTCTGCAGATCATGTTGTCGTAATGTCTGCAGTGAGCGTGTCTTTTGCGTGATGTACGACTCTGAGCTGTGCGGCTGAACACACCGGTGGCCTTTCTGCTTGCAGAGCGACGTTCACAACCTGCAGATGACGGTGTTTCCAGACAGACCCCAGGGAGGAACCAGCTTGCACAACGGCGAGATCGAACTCATGGTGGGTGCAGCATCAAAACGCCCGGTCGCTTATGCAGAGTAGAGACTTCACGCGGAGAAACTGAAACCCTGTTTTCTGGCCCGCATAATTGGAGTACGTTTCGCAGAAACCTAAAACTTCGTGCGAATGTGACGCGAGAGGTGGCGATAAAACGCCAATGTTCGGATCATGTACGTTACTTGAATCAAATATTAATTAAATAAGAAAAAAAGAAAATTTCCCACAGGCAAAAAAAAAATGCCAGGCTACGCCACTGACTCGAGGGTAGGTGGTTTGAACGCGACAGTCTCTAATTCGAGGTTTGTTGCGGGTGGCGATCTCCTTGTTGGCAGCTCCATCGGCGGCTGCAGTACGACGACTCGTTCGGCGTGGAGGAGCCCCTGAACGAGATGGGCGTGGACAGCGAGGGCCTGATCGCCAAAGGAAAGCACCTGGTGTTCCTGGGCTCGGTCGCAGAGTCCCAGCGCAAGCTGCGTACCGTCGGGAACTCCCTGGTCTACGCGCCGCTCTACGCCTTTCAGGACGAACCCGCTGAGGTCCCCATCTCGACGGTGAGTCACCGACGCCGAGTCCTTCGTCGAGTGCTTTTTAACGGAACCCCCAATCCCAAAATTTTTATCCCTTCATCCGTCCGTTCATTTTTCGCTATATTTAGCGGGGAAATTGACGTTACGTGACCTAACCTCACGTAACCGATGCACAAGTTCAGTCTAGACGCTAAATTTAGCGGGTAAATTGATGTAACGTGACCGGACGTCACGCAACCTGTGCACCAATTCAGTTTCAACGTTAAATTTAGCGGGTAAATTGACGTCAGTTTCTTCGCCAAATTTAGCGGAGAAATTTATAAAAAAATATAGGTTCTTCACCTTCCGAAACGACTGTTCAATGTCTTTTGTGTACATTTAAATGATCGCTCTTCAAATGCCGCAATTTATTAGGTTTTTAAGAAGCCCACTTTTATCTATTTCGTCGCACCTTTGCACACTTCGTGCGTTTGTTTACCCTCCAAAGCCACTCATGTGCTTCTGTTTCCCCCGCGACCTCAACCGATATGGCTGCGCGTGCTTTGGCGCGTTCTCTCTGATGCCCTTCCATTGAGCAGTCCCTCCATGCGCTCCGATGGGCCAAAGACGCATTGTGGCACACTTTCTGGCCGTATAAAAAAAAATGATAGCCATATGGACACAAGAAGTTACTTTCAACACGAAGGCGTAGGAAATCTGGACAAATGCCTTCTCCGAACACAGTTGTCACTTGTCTTCCGCTTATAACAATAAGCATATTTAAATTCCGTAACTCCTGCGCACATCGTTCCTGTAATCCCGAAGGAGCGAGGGGATTCAACGCCCCTCTTTTTTGACACTGGCCACAGACTGTACGTAATACATACGTCGTAGGCCTCATCGCATTGACACCTTTTATCGTGGCCAATCATCGCGGTCCCGCATTTTGATTCTGGAGGAACGTCCCGGACTTCTTTTATTACTGGCATTTTGGGTTTGGAGGAAGAGACGGAAAAGGAGTCTCCTCGATGCGTCACGAACGGAAGCCCGACCTGTGGCTACAGAATACTCAGCTTCTTCAATGTCCCTTCAAGATGGAAGCACCTTCTTAAAATAAATACTAAAGAAATTTAACTGCCGAGCAGAGCAAGAATACAATATTTTGTATATCCTGATGTACCCTAGTTATACTCTAGTTACACGGGCACGCTCAACCGAAGTTAGGTCACCCTTAACTGCAGTGACGCTCAACCGTAGTTACCACACTACGCGGAGAACGAGTCGTCTGCTTCTTCAGCAGGAGTTGCGGTGACGTCAGAACGACGCCAAGTTCTGATTGACTTTGACTGTAAGGATAGTGGGTAGACCTCAATCCGAAATGCCTCGGGGTGTACCCGCTATTTTTTTTTTTTTTTCAATCTACCAATAAGATTTTGGCATTCTGACATCATCGTAAGCAGCTGCAAGAAGCAGACGAACTGGCGCTCCGCATACTCTCGGACAGCTATACCAGAAGTGAAGAGTGCGCGTGCACAGCTTTGATGAACGCTCAAGATGCGCAAGTGCACGTGCGGTCATAGCTTTGACTGCATAACCACAGAATCTTGTTCAAGACTATAGTTTGCTAGCTGTTGTTAAGCGTAACTTGTGCTCGTGTAACGATAGGTATTATACGGGCACCCTTAATCACAGTTATATGTGGTTGCAGACGTAACTGCGGTTAAGGGTGTCCGATGGTCATCATAATCCACAAGTACGCTTAAGTATGCGCAGGAGTTATTCCCAACTATACCCCAGTTAAGGTGTATCCACACGACGGACCAAATTGCTGTTTTGGTCCGCGGGCCGCGCATCACGTAATCTTACGTCACCGCTTTTCGAGGTCCGCCGGCGGTCCGCGGCCCGCGCTTGTGAGAAATGTCAAGCGCTTTTCTCGCCCGGACCTTGGCGGCGGACCGCGGCGTTTTTAGTATAATTGAAGTGCTAAGTCTGGCAACAAGCTGACTTTTGTTTGGATTGGAATCCAAATCCAACGTCGTCTTCTTTTGGCGCCAACTGTTCAAGACGAAGAAGACGAACCTTTTGTTGTGCGACGATGGCGGCATGGTGCGACGATGCAACTTTTTTACTTCATCGCGCTCGTGGAGCTATTCCCCGCTCTGTGGGACAATAGATGCATGCCCTTTTCGGTTCACTTAAGTCCTCCTCGTCCTCAATAGTCAACGCCAGGGCCACCGCGGCCAAACGTCTCTTTCGTTCAACCTCCATCTTGGCTCCTTACAAATAGCCTCAAAGCAGCTCGCTGCATGCGTTTGACGGAGCTGTGAGGTCGAGGGTTATACCGGCCCGTTCATTCTGTCGTCTGCTCTTTTGGTCCGCCGTGTGGATGCTCATTGCAGCCGGGCGGCCCGCGGGCCGCGCATCACGTGATCAATCGGTCCGCGGCCCGGTCCGTCGTGTGGATACACCTTTACAGGTGCACCCTTAACAACTCATAAGTCTGACCTTAGTCACACTTAACTGCGGTTAAGGGTGCCCCTGTAACTAGGGTAGAATTGGCAAGAACCAATTATAAAAGAATGCGAACCCCCGAATGCCTCGCACGAAACAGCTGCCGCTCGTCCTGGTCCCTTTGCGCCGGCCATTTCAAGCTAACGACGAGACCCGTGCTGGATGCAGCGGATGAAAGATTCGCTTCTTGGCTCGGTGCAGGTGAGCGGCCTGGACTGCCCGCTGCCGGCCAACGTGCACCTGCTCAGCCTGGAGCCGGTGCGCGAGGACCAGTTCATCCTACGGCTGGAGCACCTGTACCCGGGAGTTCTAGACGAGGAACTCAGGAGACCGGCTACCGTGTCACTCAAGGTGAGCACCCCGTTCCGGCAGGACTCGTCCTTCACCCTCAAGCAGCGGTCACGCTGCTCATGCATCATACAAAAGACACGGTCTGCAGACACGATGACAGAAGTATCTGCAGCCTCAAACATGTTGGAAGCCCATTTGCTTCGCACATGCTTTGATAATGTCTGTAGACAGTCGTTTGCATCACCAGTGTGACCGTGCCACAAGGAAGAAACACGCCTGAGACAGTGTATGCTTACTGTCTAACGTATGCTGTATCATCAGTGTGACGGCGGCTTAAAGGCTGCCTGACGTTCCACTAGGGCGCGTTGGCGGACCTCGCTTGCCGTAACAACCATCTTTTCGCAAGCAGTCATGGCCGGTCGTAGCGGAGTCGGTCTCACTCAAACGCAAATGACTGAACCAGCCTCGAGTAGTTTCTGACGTGCACTTGTGAACCAGAATACTTAATCCTTCTAGGTGGGAAAGCGTCATTCTTACCTCTTACAAAAGGGATCGGTGGCCGATTGGGCTAGTGCACATCAACTCGGAGCGCGTGAAGCGGAAGCTCGCGCTGCGGAACCCAGGGATCTTGGGTTTAATCCCGAGCCCTGCCCGTTTTGATTCGGATCAGCATCGTACCAGCGTGCGGTCGTGTGTGACTACTGCGTGGTGCACGTTAAAGTCCCAAGGCTATCGGTTTTACTGCACTGGCTAAATTTCTCATCTACAGCTAAGACACCAGACGCCCTTTGGGGCTAACTAGCACAATTACACTTCTTGCCTCTTACAGTGTGTTGTGGAGTTGGGGCTACAGTGTGTTGTGGACTTGGGGCTAACACAATTACACTTCTTACCTCTTACAAGTATCGTCATTCTCCGCTGGGCCGACTGGTTGCGGTGGAGGTTTTCAGGAAAGAAAATGACGGCGAGGCTATGGTACGGCATGATGTGCTCGAAGATCCCATATTCTTTTCACCCGCAGGATGCTTCCCCATCCGTTTGTTGGCTGTCGTTACTCGCAATTGTTAAAAGACGGTGTACAGCACCGAGCAATATCCGTTCACGAAACTCTAGGGTCCTTCGTAGTGTACCGACCAATATGAATGGTAAACTTCTTTGATACTCTGCACCGTTTTTTACAAGTAGCGTCAACCGACACGTGTTGCGAACTACATTTAGAGAACATTCTTTCTTCCAGTCTCTTCTTTGGTGCATGTAAAATAAGAATGCATGTAAAACAAGCTTTCGTGTATTCTTTTTTTTTACTCCACTTCATGTCAGGAAACAAAACAATAATACACCTACACCTAAGGGAGATCAACATCATTCCATTACTTCCGATGTTCATTGCCGGCAATCGGCAGGTCCTACGTAGTATAAGTACCTTACTTTCTCCTCAGACTGCTTGACTATACACTAGGTAGCATATATAGCTACTCGGAGACAACAGTAACGTTAGTAATATCGCTGCGTACGAAAGCGCGTCTATAGCGTACTTAACTGCGATAAGCCTCACCTAGAAGACGAGGCTTTCCCCCTAAACGTCATCCCTAATGGATCCATGCAACGCCGGCTAGCTCGCGTCAGTGTCACCGCCAGCGCGTTTTGCAGCGTCTCACGGCGACTGCGACGCTAGCAGAAGGCTGATGGATCTGCCTTTTTGCACAGTCTTTCGTCGAGCTTCGGCTTCTTTGCCACTCGAAGTGGGCTGGGGAACGATGACGGTCTACGCGGGCCTCGTCTTCTGGGTGGTATTGGACGGGCCAAGGGTGGTGAACAGTAGCAACCAGCTGCTATCAGCGTGGCTGGTGGCCACAAATGAAAGACTTGAGGAATGCCTGCCATGGCACGATTGGACACAAGCGCTGTGTCTTGGTTCGACAGGGCACACCGACGCTACACTCGGGTTCAATTAATGCGGCCACGGTACATCTCACTGTTCGAGGAATTCCGCCCGAGATAGCGCCATGGTACAACCAAACGTGAATGTCCACTGCGTTTGCACTGCTCGTTCGTCAACAGCCTGTCGACGTATACTTCCTAGTATACCAGTTTTATAATGCGTCCAGACGTAGCACAAGTCAACGTGGAACGCACTCACGGTAACTGTAGGCTCGTCGTCCTCGCCTCCGATCTTTATTTCATGCAGTGCAGCGTATTTACCATAGCGTAGAGCCCGCTATACTACACTCCCTAAAGCCCCGGCCACACTCAGAACACAGTCCAAATCAATTCGGAGAGCAAGTCGTCTGCTTCTTGCGCAGAAGTTTCGGTGGGCTTACGCCGAGCTCCGATTGACTTTGATATGAAACATAGAGGGTAGATCTCAACGCTAGATGCCATGAGGTCTGCCCACTATTTTGTTTTCAATCAGCCAATAAGAGCTCGGCGTTCCGACATCATCGCATCGCAACCCCTGTGCAAGGAGCAGACGAACTTGCGCTCCGCATTGCTGGGCTACAGTGGCTGGGCTAGTTGGTTAACCGTCCCTAATAGACCCTTTCCGAAAGTCAGTCTACCCACCTTCTGCAGAGCCAAACCCGACGCTCTAATGGCGGAACTAGACTGTTTCTCCACACCAGAAAAATCCTATGTCTTCGAAAGCATAGAGCAGAAAAAGGAAAAGATGTTGGTTTTTTCTTTTTTCTTGATCTCCTATCTCCTATCTCCTATCACCGCCGTTAGAGCGGCAATATTGGAGCTTTTTGGACTGCCACAAGAAGACTCTGACTTTTGAAAAGGGTCTATACCGCAAGAAGACAGGAACATGAAAGGGAGAAGACAAGCGGTTGCCCTGTCCCTTTCATATCCCTGTCCTCTTGCCCTGTTGTATATATGAAAAAAATGGTCTGCACACACTGAGACGTGTTTCTTCCTCGTATGACGGTCTAGAGACACGTTCCAAGCGTGTATGAGGCAAGCCTGCTTGGAACATGATTGAGGCGTCTCCTCAGATAATTCTGTCACCGCATATGCAGCAATGTTTTCGAATAATGTACGAGCAGTGTTAGTGCGGCTCAACACTCCCGTCCTTCCACGACGCGTCCCTCGCAGCACCTGTTCAAGGCGTACGTGGTGACAAACGTGGAGGAGACCGTGCTGTCGGCGAACCAGTTCCTCCGGGGCTCGAAGCGACTCCGGTTCGACACGCTGGACTCCGTGTCGACGTCGGTGCCCGAAGTAGACATGTCCGGCGCCGCGACGAACGGCACCGGCGGCGGCGGTGACGACGGCAGCGCCGAGACGGACGACATAGACAGCAGACTGTTCACCGTCACGCTCCGTCCGGCGGACATCCGGACGTTCTTGGTGACCGTCGCGCCGAGGTACAGATTCGAGCCCCAGTTCAGGAGGGGCCGTGTGTGAAAGGGACCCTGGTTTGGTTCATTCAGTGGCACCGACTGACACTCCCTGTACTTCGTGCTACCTGGTAGCTAGTGGTCCGCGAGGTGTGCGTTTTACGCCCGCGTCCACGAGAAACCTGTCGGGCTTCCTCCACGGCGGATCGAGAGCCAGCCCCCGTCCTTCCGAACATTCCAATTCCCGAATGCCGTCTGCTTCCGCGGAAGCCGTCACCATCTTGTTTCTACGAATTGTGTTCGGCCTGTGGCCATTCTTTCACTGTGAGGGATGTGCACCCGTGGCTCGTGCATTTTCGTGATCGTAAGATCCGCAAAGAGCAAATGACTTCCCTATACTAAAGCTTGGGCTGTTGAGTCACGCGGTGTTAGAGCACTGGCCACCTTTGCGTGCAGAGGTGGATCGCTTTTAGAAACGCTCGTATTTATTGTCATGTTTCCAAAGAACTTGATCGACTCCTGTTGACAATTTTCTCTTAGTTTAATAACCTAGTTACACGGTCACTTGTTAACTGTTGTAACACTAAACCATAGCAAAATATGCTCTTGGACAACATTATGTAGCTATGAAGTCAAAGCTATGGGCGCACGTGCGCTTGCGTATCTTGCACCCATCAAAGTTGTGCGCGCGCACTCTTCACCACTTCTGGAAGAGCTGTGCGAGAGTACAGTGGGGCAACTTTGGTTTAGCGTAACTGACGTTAAGGGTGACTTAACTGCTTTTAAGGGTGTCCGCGTAGCTAGGGTATAACTGGGTAGTGTCAGAGTTTATTACGTGGTCCGGGCGCACAAAGACGACCTTTGTTGCGACTACGTAAACGTCGCCAGTGACTCGACGCTACCGTGCTTATATTGTTTCGCGACCTAGTTGGTTGTTTACGCTCGAGTGTGATGGTCGCGATCTTTTATTTTAATGTAGACCGACTCACCGCGCTAATCTCAGCCCCGTTTGTGAGGCGAGAAACAATTCAAAGCCGACAGCACAACACGACCACAGCGAGTATACGACGCCACAGAAAGTCCGGCACTCGTCAGTTAGGCGCTTGTTAAAACTTTTAAGCTAACGAAACCGATGCACCGAGGAAATCGAGTGCTTATATGTTGTTGTTATTTTAGCACATTATGCCACGGGGGTTAAGCACGAACGCGTTCGAGTCTGTATACTACAGGATTTCGAGTGCAAGGGGTTTTTCTCGGGGCATTGTATGAGCCGACTTACCAGTGTTCGCCGCACCACGCTCTTATCAGTCAAACGTGGAGGAAGGCTTCGTAGAGGCAGGTGCGCCGAAACTAATCAGCGCCTCACCAAGCCGCCTAGTTTGGGAACTCACAAAACTAAAGTAGTTCTCTATTTTGTTCGGAAAAGCCTGCGAAGAAATCAGGCATTTTGGGGCGTGGATTGTTGGCGCGCTGGTGACCCCGCCATTCCCGCAGGGACGGTCGCGCTGGTTCGCACAGACTTGGGCGCGGCTCAACACGCCTGCTATTGTTTCACCGCAGGAATAACTATATACACTGCGGTGGGAAAAAGAAAAGTAGGTCTGCACTTTCTGGGAAAGCTCTTTTAGTTTGCACTCGTTTCGACGTAGCATTGCGTTCACCTTTTGTTTTGTGTTCGTTTTATTGAAGCATATTGCTTCGAAAGAAAGGCTATACTAATATAAACACTGACCGGTGTGTGATATACCGCGTGACGGTCAACGCCGTGTACATAAGACAACCTCCAGCTATATTCCTATGGTTTTACCGAAATAAGATAGACTCTAGGTTTACCTTATTAGGTGTCAAAATATATAGCTAACGCGAACAAAAGTCGCACTCGCGCGTATTTATTACATATGAACGAAACTAACTTTAGGTATGAGTCATGACTGATCCCGTCAGGGCGTGTTTCCTGCGTGTCTCCAGTTATAAATGAACCATTTTACGGGCGGGCTTTATTCGCAACTTTTACGGGGTACATTTAATCTGTCCTGTCCCCTCTTCTTTTCCTTGGTGTTTGCGCTTTTGAATTTTTATACATTTAATCTCCATTCCTCCGTTTCACATTTCGACCGCCAGGCCGCGCCAGATTTCGCTGCACACATGGATAGACGGTAGCTCTCCTCTCCTCTTCGCATCTCTTCCGCTGCGTGGCGTCGCCTCCTCTGGACTTGTGCATAGAGCCTAGATTTTAGAGTGTTTTCAACTGCTCGATTAAGGTCACGTGGTTTATGGGCCTCGTTATACAGTACGAACGGCGAGGAGTTGCATTTTTCCGTCTGCCTTTCTCCCCGCCACTCGACGAAGTAGCGCATGCGCGCTTGCTACCAATCTGCGCAGACGGCGTCCGCCATTAAGTTGCGAATGCTCCCTATGGTTTGAGTTGCTTCTTCTCTTAAATCGGCTCTCACTAAACTCGTGAATGCCTCACTTCCTGATAAGCAGTAATTGGAAAAGTCACGATGGTGCTTGACCGACCGTGTCGCGTCAGTCGTCTGCAACACGGTTCCCGGTGATAGTCCCTAAATTCCTACCGTTTGTCTCGCTGGTGTTTCTGCCCTGTTAGTTTGTTCCTCCAATGACCCAACTCCCCAATTTCGCAGCTGTGTCTTATTGTGCACAGGACGTCAAATGTGCGACCAGGCCCTGCGTACATTTAAGTGCATAGTATGTACATAGGTGCCGTTTATACATTATGTCGGCCACAAACCCAAGATGTACGGACCCATTCTCGGATCGAGCAGGGCACCAACCGTAACGCCCTCTCAGCAGTAAGCATGCAGTCCCACACGCCTATACCGCCGTGAACCGTCGTCCCATGAGCTAACGCATTTAACCCTGGTGCTATCCTGCTTTTATAAATTTAATTTTATTACAATCTTCGCCTATTAGTTTGGAGGGTTCTACAGAATTATTCTTTCGGTATTCGCAACTCCAGAGGAGGCAACGCCGTCTAACGGCGATCGCGTGAATGCGCAACTGGCGCCCCCCCTGGCGGCTGAAGCCTGAAACTTAAAAATTAGAGACAGAAAGCATGACTGTCGGGGTACACCCAATTGCGTACACCGAGAAAGGCGCTGTAAAAGACAAATATACACCGCTTTTCTTTTCTTTTTTGTAGTGCATCTGTATATGGCGTGCGTTAATGTGCTTCTTCGTAAGTTTCGTTTGTGGCCGGCTTTAGCGTCGGCCTGCGCGTCACTGGATGTCTCAGGAACATACAAAGTTGAGCTCTGAGCAAATAAAGGGTGCACAACGCGTGTTCCGTTGACGCACCGAGAGGGACCCTCGGCCGCCCGTGCGGGCGGCAGGCCTTTTGTGTGGCCGGTTACTAATCATCTAGTCTTCTCGCTGCAACTGTGTTCGCGGCGACGCTCTCGGAATAATTGAGCAAAGTATCATGTAACACATTGTTGTTGTTGTTGTTATTGTTGTCCGAAAATCAAAGTGCCATAGTTGTGGTGAACGTGAGGTTTCTCTTTTTTCTCTTCTTTTTCGCTGCAATGTTTTACCGATATTTATTTGTAAATTGCCGATGTACAACCTTAGAAGCTACTGCGTCTGTACTGCGCCGATTTGCACAAGAAGCACCAATAACTGGTCGTCCTGTAATCAGTTTAGGCAATAGAACGGGTAAGCGTTTCAAGTCTACCTAAAAGACAAGGCCTGCGCATGACGTCATCATTAGTGGCTCCCTGACCAGCCCCAAGTGGCAAACACGCCGAGGCTCGACGAGAGTTGCCCCGCGAAGTGGCAGACGCGTCCGTCTTGACGTCGCCACGTGCTAGCGTCGCACTCGTCGTGAGACGCTGCAAGACACGCTGGCGGTGATGCTGACGCGAGCTGGTACCCTGATCTGGACACTTGGTCAAAACGTCGGCGACAAATCCGGCGACCGTGATTGGTCTTGGGGTAGAAAGGTTTAGGCCTTGTCTTCTAGGTTTTATCACCGTGGTCGCACCCCCAGTGGTCACGACGCGCGCCGTCTTCCCTCAGATCGCGTGGTCATCGAACTACGACACCAAACGCGCTTATTAATGGTGCATTTTACACTCGGGCACTTCTGAGAGCGTACATGTTTTAGTACACGTGGGTTTCAAGTGACGTCACAATTGGGAAGGCCGTGTCCCCGCTCCATGTTGGTGGTGGCTCGAACGCGGGGCCGCGCGCTTGTTCTCGCCGCAGCTGGTGTCGCCGCCACGCATCCTGTCTGCGACGAAGGCCCATGCAGTGTTCGGCCCGTAAACTCGAGGAACACCACTCATCAGTGCTCTTTCGATTGGTTCAGCCAATGAGACGAGATGGACGAGCGGCATCACCTTCTAATGCGTGGACCCACTACTGATGACGTTTGGGGGGAAAAGGCGCAGGCCTTCTAGGTGGTATCGGGTAGACTCGTTCGTGCCATTCAGACCACATGGCCAACGGAGCGCGTGATACCCTTTGCCCTTTTTATTGGCTAGCCTGACCGAAAGAAAACCGATGATTGGTGTTCCGACGGTAACGCGAAGCAGTATACTTTCAAGACCTACCGAGTGTGGTAGAGTTCTTCATGGAGCGTTGCGTAATCGTGCGGCGTGGCCAACATGGGGCCACGAATCAATGAACCGATCGAATAGACCTTTTTCGCATAAAGACGACACCAAGTGGCTAAAGCTCAAACTACGGATGGTGGATGGAATGGGAGCTGCGATACCCTCCTGCCTTCTCTGCGGCTGATCCGAGTCGCGGAAGAGGTAGGAAAGGTAGTGCAACCATTCTTCCGGACGCCAACCAAAGAAGAGCTTTCGCCGCTGCGAGAGGAAGGCTTGCGCATGTGCAGAACCCTTCTTGAAAAAGGTCCATTGTGGCTCGCGTCGTTCGAATGCTTCCCGAGAGGTGTCCTGCTCTTAGAGAGACGATTTTGTTGTTTTTTTAATGGGGAGTTTTGTAGCTACTAACAGCCTAAAAACATGAGGCTGACGGTCCCCAGTAAAGACAACACACCTCTCTCTACACCAGAAGTGTGCACGTACTTCCCGCCATGTCTCCGAAGAATGTTTGTAATTCGAATTACTTGTTTCAGTCTAGGAGGCTCACATTCGCACATTAAAATAGGCAACAGACAGTCGGCAGTGTCTGCAAATGGACAGTGCGTCGAAGAGAGCCTTCGGTTATTTAACACTGGGAGCCACGATGTCGACACCACGGGACCACCCTCGGCAGCTTTGATACGCCGGGACAGTGGCTTCGATACGGCATTTTTGGCCGTCTACAGCCGTGGGCTTTCCAGTCCCCTGCACAGTGCCAAATAATCGAACGCACTCGGAGACGGTTGCATCCTAATTGCCTCTCTTCTCGATTGTGACACTTGCTGATGTCAACGCGCTTCCTTTGCCGCGAATTTGCTGTTCGAAATGCTGTTGAATGTTAAAGGTAAGAGCACATACGCCGAGAAAATCTACAAATAAATTAATGTTTGTTACTCGCCTGGTCTCCTCTTTGGGTGCTTGCCGCGAGAGCGAGGCCTTGCTTTTCGCTACAGTCATTGTTGTTGTTGTGCTTGTCCTTGTGTTGTACATCCCCAAAATGGGAATTTGTCAAGGAATAGTATGATATTAAAAAGACGAAAATCGCTCATGAACTGGAATATTTGAGTAAAAATTGTGACTTGAGACTCAAAGGCCCTAACAACCTAATGGTAAGGGTGATAACGCAATCGTGGATGATTCGGCATAGAGCGTTATGTGCGGAGTCGAGAGAACTCGCTCTAAATTAAATAGGTTTTGCATGGTGAGGAATGTTTTCCACTGAGAATGGTTCCATCATACAACGGTGGCGCTAGCGCATAAATCTGCGGCAAGTCAAATTTTGCACTAAGGGCACAGTGAGAGCAGAAGTTGAGATTCAGTATCTCACATCGCTTGCGTGTCAGCGCTACCTCCCGCTGTCGGGACTTAGAGTAAGTTTTCCAGAAATATTTAGGTGATTATAATCAGGCGTAGTATAGAGAATGTCGACCCCGTCCAAGAAAGAGATACTGTCGGAAACGCGGACTAATCAGTCAGTGGAAGGAACATCGTCAACGTTGGCGGTCTCATTTTCAGGGATGCGGCTGGGTACCCAAGCTAAATGTATTGCAGTAATGCGCTTCGAGAGCCAGAAATGGCAAAACTACTTGCAAGAAGTAATTCAATTACATTACTAATTGCTTTCCTTAAACCTGCAAAAATGTAATTAAATTACATTACAAATTACCACATAATAAAGGTAATGACATTGCATTCAATTATTTTACAAAAGTAAGAAACTTACTTTGAAATTACTTTGATATAGCCTTTGAATACCTTGAGGCAGTAATTCATGTTCATTTTATTTACCGTATACACCAACACAGTGTTTAAAGAACAAGCCCTCGTTTGCCCCCACAGCGCGTGTGCAGGAACTAGATCCGGGAGAAGCGAGGCGCTGCGCATGCGCAGTGTTGACAGCAGCGCCACCGCAGTGACGTCACGTGAAAGAGCTGAGTTGGTCTATATGTACCAAAACTCGGATCTTCCTGTTCACACCGCAGCAGCCTTATGCGCCTCGAAGTGAACCATACTGAACAGTGAGTTTGCTGGTGCACACGACGTAAGTATTAAACATGATGAAGAGCTCCTTTAGATGTGACTCAGAAAGACAGTTGACTCACCGGTTTTGCTGTTCATTCAACGGTGAAGGTTCTTACTAAAAGGGTGATATGTTTCCGTCTTCCTGATTTAGAAGTTATAGCCCGTGTCAGTCTGTGAGGTCGGGCAATGGCAGCTCGTTCTTACAAGGAGTCGTCACGTGAAACGTTTTCCTTCCGCTTCCGGACGCAATCTAATTCTATTCTCCCGAGAGCACTATACTCGGCGATAACCTTTCTTGGCAATGCAGTGGGGAGGAGGAGAGCCAGCGCACAGCTTTATTCAGCGCTCAAAATGAGAGAGGGAACGCGTGCCTGTACTCTTGACTGCATTGCCAAGAAAAGTTGTTGCCGAGTATAGTTGGCCTATTCTCGATCATTCGTTTCAAGGAGCATTTTTCCGAAACACCCGAAGACTCCAAGTTTTTGCGCACTGTCACACAAAGGGCCGGATGATTGCTGAGCAGATGCGTCGCCGGCGATATCTGCTTGTAGGCTTATTCCCGAATAAACTTCCCTAGGGAAGGCAGAGAGGCATAGCGCGAGCGGCACCTCCTTTGCTCGAGGACGCACGAAACGTTCTGGGGCCTTGACAACGCATTCGGAATTAACTATTCATTCGTTTGTTGTTCACAATAGTCGAAGCTTACGGTTGGACCTTGCTTGACGAAAGTACAAGGCTGGGGATCTGTTTGTCCTGTCCTCTCAGGTTTTAAATAATGTCTAACTCACTGGTGATGTACCCGTCGCCTTGTAGCCTATGAGCCGTTCATTCCTAAGCTAACGCACTGTCAGCTTAGGTATGAACGGTGGAAGCTACGTGTTTGTTGGAGCAGTCACACGTCTATCGTTCGCCACCGTAACCACGCTCTCGTTCATATCCACACGCAGAGAATGGGACGGCACACTCGATTAAGAGAAGGTGTTTGATTACTTCTGGTTAGCTTGCAACTCCCACAGCACTGCCAGCTTAGGAATGAACGAAGTGTAGTGTCGTCGTGATGATGCGACGCCGTGAATCTTGTGCCTGTGCCCTGGAGTTCGTAAGCCGTTGCCTTCCAGCGATGTCTACACGCAAGCTTTTCTCCTTCGCCTTTCCAGCCCTCCTTTCTGCGTCTATCCAGCTCTTGGTACAAGGCTTTGCGCTCAGGTGGCCGTCCGATTATTTCCTTTGATTCTCTTTCACATTTCATCATGCAAAATAATTTTTCTCTTCTTTCTTAAAGCTTGCACACGAATTTTCTAATTTAGGACAAAAGTAATCAGTAATTTTCTGAAAATTACTTCCTAAAGGTAATTCATTACAATACTAAATTACTAGCCTAAAGAAGTAATTCATTACATCGCTCATTACTCCAAAAAGTAATTTAATTACTGTAATTCCATTAGAGTAATGTCATTACAGCCATCTCTGGCACACGCTCCGCCAGTTTTCTCTTTCTTTTTTTTCTTTTTAATTTATACTGCTGATTTCTTTTGAGATTGAAGCAGACGTTTGTTCACTGGTAGTTGTATTACTGGGAGTCTCATAACTGGAAGAAACGGATTGCATCACTCCGTGAGTATCCAAAGGAAGCACAAAGAGAGTGAAGCTTAGCTGGCAGCAGGACAGGTCTGAGCAACAAGCCTAACGCTGTACGACATTCGGTACATGAGAACGTGATAAGTAATGAAAGTAGCAGCTTCATGAATCAATAACGAGTACTGGCGTCTCTTCGCTGTTGTCGTTTTGTTGCTGCGGATGCAACCGACGCGTGTCTGAACCGGCATCAAGAAGCCTTTTACTGGAATATCGGCTGCCCCTACGAGGCCTCCATGAGAGCTTCCAGTTCGGAGGCATCAGCTGTGCGATGCCAGAGTGAACATTGTGCCTGCACCGCATCGAGTAATGCCCTCTGTGACCTCGTTTTGCTTTGTACTCATTTTCATAGAGTGCATTTACCGCATAGAAATTAGGTAAACCAAAAACAAGCGGGCAATTATTTCATTTATCTCAGAAGTTCGCGATAATTCCCGCGAAGAACTTTGCATTGCGTTATACCGAGGGTATACCTAGCTTTAAAAAAAAAATAATTTCAAGAAATCACTAATGACGGTACGACAAAAACTAGATACATTCCTCATAAGCGCAACTACGCAATCAGCTGAGGAGCTCACGCTGACTGTGCGAACAAGTCAATAGAAGTACGAGCCGCACTGACAATAAGGTAAGCTCTCCACCGGGCCTCAAGATATCTTGATTAGTGGTGGGCACGCTCATCCAAGAACAAACGGAGAGTTTGATAAAAGTTTCGCGAATATTCTATTCGATTTCGGTTGGTTAGAGCGAAAAACAGACTTTCTTTTCACGGCGCAACTTCAGCGTCTTGGCGATTTGAACAATCTTCGTATTGTCGCGTGTTCACAAAGATGTTCTTATGTATCCAATGGATGACCTTCGAGCGCAAACAAAAACATGGCAAACAATGAGCATTTGACCTGCCTGCAGGCAGTGGCGGTGATTAGGAGCGAGCACCTTAGCCGCACTTGTTGGCCCCCTTCCCAGACGCCTCCTCGGAAACTTCCAACTCTCGATGCATCTCACGGGCCGCAATTTAATCGGCAGTGGGCATAATGATTTCCGTTTCAACTGCCGGTTTATATTCTCGGCGCGAGGGTGGCCAGGAAGGTTCTCATCTGTCCGCTCCTCAGAACCACCACGTAGTTGTCCTGGTTGCGGAAGGTGGAGTGGTTGTCCAGGTCGTCTCGGCCCGTGACAAAGGCGGTCTGGGCCTGCCGCCACTGGAGGCGGCTCACCTCTTCCAAAAGCATGTGGGCAGACAGCGTGGTTTCTGCCACGTCCTCGAGCAAGTTGTTGCTCAGCAGGTTCTGCCGGGTCCAGACAAAAAAGCGAGAAGAGAAAAGGTTTATTTTGAGCAGAAAGGAAACACGCTGCATTGTCCCTGCTCTCTGTAAGAACTGTTTTGAGGAGAAAGCCATCTAGTACCCGTTGTGTATTCTACACCCACACGCCCGGAGTATTAACCACCTTAATCGTTTCAAACAGTGAGAAAAGCTAACAGTATCTTCCTGAGGTGACAATGCGGTGTCAGTAGCGCAACGGTTGGGTGCCTCTAGTCTTTGCCGCTGAAACTGCGTAACATACAAAAGACAAGGAACAATCTGCGGAGATGTACCTGCGGCCTCAAGCACGTTCCAAGCATATTTGTTTCTAAAATGTCTGCAGACAGTTTTTGTATCACCAATGTGACCGTCATACGAGTCAAGTCTCAGACAATGTCTCAGACTAATATTAATGATACCTGAGCAGTGCGACCGCGGGGACACAGTATCCTTCATCCGCTTGGTGTTTCCAATACACTGCGGTGGAGTACGAATGCATGAGCCTCTCAGAGCGATCCAGCCTCATTATCGCATATAAGCGGGAAAGTCATTGCCCCCCCTCCGCCCGTCCCGGTTACGGACAAGACTTGAAGGAATGAGGGCGGAAGGTCCCGGACTCACCGTGACGGAGACTCGGACGTCGTTCTCCTCTCTGCTGTCCACTCCGGAGTAGAGGTGCTCGAGGCGCACCAGTGCCCTAGTGCTGGACAGTGCTTCTAGAGTCATCAGGTGGACACTCCGAGGCAACTCGCGGTACAGTCCCGAAAACTGAAAGCCCGTACGAGGAGCAGTCAGTTCCCAAAGCTCTCTCGCGTCAGTATCATCAGTCCGCAACTGGAGAATCTGAAAGTGATTCAGAGTGGCTGCAGCAGACGTTTTCAAAGCTAGCGGTATGATACCGCTTGCCTCGTCTTCCTCACTGGATAGGCTGCATGATGGCGGGAAGATGAGCGGTTGGTGCTCCGGGTGAATCACGATGTGGCATGCCTGCTTGCACTTCTGAGAGTGGCACACTCTTAGGAGCATATGTGTGTATGCTGCACCGTGCACTCGGAATTTAGACTGCAGGTATTTCTTTCTTCATTTCAACGAATCAAATGATTTTGCATTTCAGAAAAAAGGGATTAGTATCGCGCTTCATATGCTCGCGGTCTCAGCGGCAGAAGCTGCGGAGATTACGACTGAGACAAGTGAGACAGCGCCATCTAGCATCTGCTGCTGCGCCAATATCCGCGTCCGCCATTGTTTGGGCACCCCCGAGCTCGTATTGGACACGAGGGTGACATCAGCGTTCAGCCTGAACTCTGCTCAGTTCTTATCGAAAAAAAGTAGGTCAAGACTCGTTCCAATCACACGCTTCGTGCCCAAAAAATGACGACCGCCAATATGTTGCTCGATGAACTCGACTGAATGAAGGAAAACTACGCGGGACCTCTGCGGGTGTAAAAGCAAGCGGAAGCCTTTCCTGTCTCTCCAGGAGAAATGGCGCTTGTTTCGCAGCAGACGCAAAGAGGGTATCTGTAGTGGCACGCACCGACCCCACCGCGAGCGTGGCTCCGAGCGCCTGGTCCTTGGCCTTGGCGTAGGCGAGCACGGGAGCGTAGACGAGCCGCAGGGCGCCGTTGCGCACGCTCGTCCACGCGGGCAGCCCGAGGTGCACCAGGTGTCGCCCGATGACTGTCGACGTGTCGTTCAGGGGCTCACGCAGGCCGCAGCCGTCGTCCTCCACCAGGCGACGGTGTACCTGCAGCCCGCGTCGTGGCCCAGAATGTCACGTAACGGCAAACGCTACCGAGGCTGAAGGAACTAGCTAACAAGGCGGAGAGAGTGCACCCTCGCCTCGAATGTCAAACATGGGCCGAACACTGCACTCGTGTTCCACCTGCCTGCCCCCCCCCCCCCCCCCCCCCCCTGGCGACGTAAAGCCACGCTCACACTCTTCATGAAAAGCCACTTTCCAGACACTGTCTGGAGCGTTCCTTGTACGACGGTCACGTTGGTCATACAAACACTGTCTGCAGACATGTTCGAAGCAAACATTCTTCGACCTTGCTTGAGGCCCGCGGATAATTATGTCACCTTGTCTGAACACCGTGTCTCTTGTACGATGCACGAACAGTGATACTGTGGCTTAGAAAATCCTGTACGCTCTTGTCATCTAGGAGGCGTCGTCGAGCCATCGCACGTAGAGTGGTAGGTTCTACTGGAGGCCAGGGAATAAGTACAGAGAGTGCCCGAAATTTACATGTTTGTTTGTTTTTTTCACCGCAAAAATAAACTACGCATCGCCGAATGATCATTTTTTGGTCCAAAGGTAGCGCTAGAGGTCCGAACCATGATGAAACTTTGGCATCTGCAGATGCCAAAGTTTCAGCATGAACCAATATTTTATTCAAAAGTTATAAGTGATTTTCCGGAAATTTCTATGAGAAAATGCTGGCCGACGGAGTTCTCAAAAACACGTGGAGCTCTATGGCGCCAGAAACCAACTACAGGCAAAAATAAGCCCCATTTTCCCCCTGAAATTAAAAAAAAAAAAAATCACTTATGATTTTTAAATAAATTATCGGTTCGCGCTGAAACTTATGGCATCTGGTTGTGACCTCTAGCGCTATCTTTGGGCGGAGAATGAGTGTTTGGCGAGGCCTAGTTTATTTTTGCAATAAAAAAAAAAAAAGCAATTTTTTTTTTTTTTTTTGGGGGGGGGGGAGGGGGATATGTTTTAGAAGAAAACTGCCGACACGTGAAAAAGTGTATGGTTCTTGTGAGAAGATAACAACAATACAAGGTTACTTCTATTGAGTGATACACATGTCCGGGTAAAACTGGTTTCGCCCAGAAGTACAGAGCGCGTGGATGTCAATTTTCACGGCCAACACTGCTGCGACCACGGTGTTGTACGCGTTCCACCGAAACAGGAAGAAAAGCACGTCACTCGTTCCTTGTCAATCATGAAAGGAGTTCCCGTTACAAGTTCCAGAGGTTCGAAAGGAACGCGTTTTATATGCACGATTGGAACGTATTACATATGCACGATTGGAACGTGTTGTTACGTTAACGTTACATTTGCATATTTACGAAATATTGTGCCGGATAATCCGTAGATACAATAAAGCGAGCGGGTGAAAAGATGCGCATCGAACGACATGTCGCGTCGCCACGATCACAGTTGTTCCGGGTCTTTGTTCTCGACTATCCCCCGTTCCTTGAAGTGGGAGGTTGGCACGCGGTCAACGACTCAATTGTCGCGACGGCGTAGTTTTTCTCAAATTTCGCGAATCACCTACGATTCGCGGGAAATATTTTCCCCGCAAATATGTTTCCCTGTGGTAGCAAATACATAACGTACCACCCCGATTCACGAAAATTAAAGCCCGCGAATAATTCGAAATTTTCAGCTTTGGCCGGTTTCGCGAAAAAGATCGAGCCCGCGAAAATTTAGTCGTTCCCAAAAGACGCTAATAAAAATCCTAAATGCCTACTAAATTCAAGTAAAAATGCAAAGAAACCAACAAAAAAAAAAAGAAACGCCGTTTTTTTTTTTCTTTTTTTTTTTCTTTTTGTTCTTTTGAAAACGTAACGACTTCCACCGATGGGAGATGGAACGGTAATGTTCCTCCCAAAAGGAACGCGTTCCAAGAACGTCGTTCATTGGAACGCCTTTCTGTACAGCACTGTAACAGTGACCGGTATGTCTTCAAGGTCCGACGCGGTTACGAGCCTCGGTGACGGCGTGGCGTATGTTCTTACCATGAGCTCGACTTGTCCGTCGTGCAGGCTGGTTCCGCCTTCGGGCGTGTCGGGTAGAACCGTGAACTGCAAGTTCCGCAGCCGGTCCTATCGAAGATTGCGTGCGCTCTAAAGATAGAAGTCACGCTGCGCGCTTCATTCACACAGCGACAACCTTTGCGGCGCCGTGACGATGCAGGTTTTGAGAGTGGCGGCGTATAAGTTTACGGCGAGCAAGTGTACTAAAAGACGTCTTTGGCCATAGCCTCCTATATACGTTGACAAAGGCTGGCAGATCACCACTAGAAGCGGCCACCGAAATGGAAAAGGTAGAACGGCAGAAAACGGATGAGTGAAGAGCCAGGTGACAGGCGCCCCGCTGCGGCGAGGCGCCGAAACACACTTCTCCCGGGCGATGGAATGTCCGCTCGTGCTCTTCGCGTTCCTCGCGCTATCGCTTCTTTTCTCGCCGGGTTTCTAAACCATGTTTCGGGTCCTCGCCGCTACAAAAGTTGTGCGCGTCCATGTTCCCCGAGAAATGCTCTGTGCTACCAGATCCTTGCGCCCCAAATCTGCGACCGGGCACTCTATGGCTCCGTTGTCGAACTGCCAGGCTTCGTTCGTAGAGAGGAGGCTATACAATGCAAAAGAAGACGACGAACTCGTGCTCCGCATAGGATCGAAATGAGCAGAAAGAGGTCATGCTTCTATACCAAAATGTGCTTTGTTGTGCGCGGGTTTTGCTGCGTGAAAGACGGCTCACGCTTTTAAGGGACTTCGTACGCCCTTATCGTGCGACAAGAGAAATGCAAGCCAGGTGAAAGGGTTGACCGCGTACTCACCTTGATGTAGATCCACGACACGACGGGAAAGAAGCTAGACGAAGTCGGTTTCCAGTTCTCCGAACCCATTTTTGGCAAGGCGGGCCGCCTGCGTCAGACACCCCATTGAACAGTCAGTTGGATGCTCTGTGGGGAAACTCAACTTGAATCAGTACACTCTTTCCATAGGCACAGGCTTAATCAAAATGAGACCCAAAGAGCAACATGTGACAATAATGCATGGACTTGGGCCAGTCGGTACGTTGAAAAGCGGATAAAAAGAACTATGCTGTCCTTGCCCTTATATAAATAAGAGTTAGCGCGCAGGTCAGCTAGTGAGCAATCGGAAACCCTTATAGACGAGGGAACCACAAAGGATATAAATACAACCGGCCTGTGTCTTTGTTTAATTATTTACAATTATTATGATACATTTTGTCTTCTACGTATGTATCTCGTATCTATACTTCCGGAGGCTAAAGCCGGGATCACACTACTCATACACCATACAAAAATACAGTCTGCAAACAAAAGTCACCGCAATATCCGTAATTCGAATGCCGCGTGCCAAGTTTCTCCTTGTACTCATTGCCATGCGGCATTCGAAGCACGGATCTCGCGGTGACTCGCGTTCGAATCCGTATGCAGACTGTCTTTTTCATGATGTATATACAGTGTGACCCCGGCTTAAGGATGATAAAAAGGTCTATTAGGTTGAGTCGTGGTTGAGCCATAAGTATATGCGGAGCGCCAGTTCATCTGCTTCTTGGACAAGGGTTGTGATGATGTCAGAACGCCAAGCTCTTAATGGCAGATTGGGGAAAAAAACAGTGGGTAAACCTCAAGGCATCTAGCCTTGAAGTGCATCTAGCCTTGAGGTGTATGGTGCTATACTCCGTTTCACCTTATGTTGTACCGCAGCGAAGGCTAGAAGCGCGAGCTCGTAGCGTTGGCAGCTGCCCCTGGAGCACGAGAGCTTGTACCGCCGAGACGTGCCCTAGAGCAAGGAGCTCGCTCTTGCAGCCTTTCCTGCGGTACAACACAAGGTAAAACAGAGTATAGCCAATTCAAGTTTCGATCTAACGAGGGTTTTATATCCAGTAAGTTTCACGTCCTGTTGAGCAAGGTATAAATGTCTTCTCAGAAATCCCTGAGTTCTTAACGATGTGATAACGATGTTTTCGATATGGGCATTCCAGGTTAGATCTTCGGTGCAAGTGATACCTAGGTGCTTGTATGACTGAGTGGATAAAATAGGATCGCAAAAAATTGAGTACGAGAAAGTGTGGTGTTTAGAGGAATTAAAAGAAATGAGCTTGGTTTTAGTAACATTGATGTTCATTTGCCATATTAAGCACCATTCACCCAAGATGTTGAGGTCGCGTTGAAGGAGCTCCAATTCGCTGGGATGAGAAATTCGGCTACTGCCGAATTTCTCATTTTAGCGATTCGCGCTCCTTCCTTCAAAGTAACCGAACCACCCAGACAACGCGTTAATGCAGGAACTCGCACCTCCTTTCTATCGTGGTCCGTCCGTTGGAATCCGTGTAGAAGACGCCGTCATTTTGAAGGTTTGTGGAGAACCGAGACACAATCTCGCGACCTACCAATCCGCTCCTTCTGCTCCTGCGAATTGACGAGACAGTTAGGCGGGATCCAGCCAAACAAAAATGTGCTGAGAGCTGTCAAGCATGGCGTCCCGACTATTGCTCCATACGTGTACGAACGTGCAGCATGCTGGTGTTCTATCCGGTTCATACCACCGCTTCAAAACGATCTGCCGCTCCACCCGGAGAGGCATAGAAACGGTGAACCAGCTGAGTCTCCTGATCTGGTCGTTGAGGTGCGTCTCAGCGGACACGAGTAAAGCTCTTTGCTCAAATTCACGCTTACTCACAAGTCACACCAACCACTGTTGTGGGAACGCGCAAAGACATGTCACGAGCGAGTGCTGCGCCGCCATTAGCTTACAGGGGCTACTGTGGCGCATTTGACGCTACTTGCCAACACAAACGCCTCGAGGGGCCTTAGACACGAGTAATGTTTTTTTGCGTTGCTCGAGCCTCGCGTCGATCCCTCTCGTTCGCCACCAGGTATACATGGTATACAGCGGCCGCTGACCAGCGTTCCAGGTTCCACACACTGCTGCCGCTCTGCCTCCTTCAAAACTGGCCACTCGGCAGACCGAACCCAGCGGAGCGGGAAGCAGAATCGAGCGGCCATAACTTTTGCAGGCTTATCTTGCAGCAACTTCGTGCAAGCTTCGTGCTTGCACGTTTCGGGTGTTCCGGTTCACTCGCGCTTTAAAGAACAAAGCTCTCACGCTTACTCGATGGGAATGGGTCCAACCATCCACTCAAACTCGATAAGGTCTTGTCCCTTGTACAGCCGAATCACTTGGGTGATCCACGACTCGAACACCTGGTGGATCTCTTGGACCACGCTGCCCTGCAGCCAAGGCGACCAGAACCCCAAGTGAGCGAAGCATCACGAACAAGTCTGCGAAGGTTCATTTTCAATATTCGTCCGTTCGGGAGGTTCTGGCAGTGAACGCACTTGAGCACCACGAGCGCTGGAACGAGCCTCTCGCTTGAAACTTCGAAGGCTGTCATAGGTGGGTTAAATAAATAAACGAATAAATACTACCTAGAAGACAAGGCCTGCGCATTACGTCACCGTTACTGGATTCTCAACCCGCCCCAGACGGCAAAGACGCTGAAGCTCCACGAGAGCCGCCGCAAAGCGGCACACGAGTTCGTCTTGGCGTCAGTGTGACACCCTTTAGGGATATTCACACGAGGGAGAAATCCCGGGGCTTTGTCCACGGCACGCGCATCCCGCGACGTAAACGTAAGGCTTTGCGATGTGCAAAAGCCTCGCGTTTTCGTCTCGTGATGCGCGCGTGCCGGGGAGAAATCCCGTGATTTCGCCCTCGTGTGAATACCCCTGTACGGGCTGGCGACGATGCTTACGCAAGGCAGGCGTCGCTGCGTGGACCCAAGAGTGATGACGTTGGGGAAAGGGGGGGGGGGGGGTAATTTGCTGGCCTTGCCTTCTGGACGGTGTTGGCGGGTCTCGGCTAACTCGTCCAAAGTCAGCTCGTTGAACAGAAGCTCGTTGAAGGGTGATTCGTCAAGAGGCTGTCTAGTGGCCATTTTTTTTCAAAATTGCATTTAACGGCGATTAATGGACACGAATACATGTTAGTGTCCCGTTATTTTGACCACGAAAGTATTAGTGAGTCCAGCGTACTCCGCGGATTACAGACCCTGAGTGCGCGTGCTCAATGCACTTCGAATTTACCGTAGGACCTTCCGAAGTACTGCGATGTATAGGATACTTTCTGTATTATAGGACACAGCATAATTCGTAATAAAATGAAACAAAAATAACCTTTATTAATGATAATGTGTTTGCCCATTTTACCGGCAATTTTGCTGAAGTACAATGTTGCGATGAATTATAGTATCTATGAAGCTCCCCTGAGTGCACTGGGACAAGATATGTTCCATATGCCCGAAGACTGCAGCTTGGAACTTCTGTTTCCGTAGCTGAGACGCGTGTTCTGCACTTGTCTGGGTCAACTTCAGTTCTCTCTGTGCTTTTCTTTGAGGAAACTTAAGTCTTCTAGCTAAAATCCTCTATGCCACGGGTCAGCGCTGCTGCTTGTCTGCGGGGCTCCACGGCTGTTGCCGGCATATTGCATCATTTACATTCCACAGAGACGGAGCGGACGCCGGAATGCTATGCCAAGGAAAGAAAAGCAGTCTGATCGCTCTTCTCTCCGTCTTCACCAACTCCATGGCCATTAAATTGAACGCAAAAGCATCGAGTTTTGAACCCCTAAATATTTCTGAAGGAGAAATAAAGATGGCCATTGTCAGTGGAGTGCACAAACCCATATTCGGAAGACTCGACCTCAAACACTTATTTGTGTACTTTGGATTGACTCTAGTAGACTCCGTAAAAAGAAAACGAAATTAACTTGAGGGAAAAATGACAAGCGAAAAGCAACGACAGGTTGCCTCTTTTGACGAATTGCCCTTCTATAGCTTGACCTATGACCAGTTGGCAGGATCCCGCCTGCCAGGTTCGTTCACTAGTGGTGAGTACGTCTAACTCCAACATATTTGTATTTCAAAAGCTCCGGAACCATGAATTTAAAAAAAAAAAAAGTGATTTCTACTATAATTTTAGCCCATCACTGTGAGTATGACAGCCATTTGCCCGGAACATATTACTAAATTCAAAAGAAATGGAAAATTCCCCAGGGCACGTGACGACGGCTCCCCAGCTTTCAGCCGCCCAGCGCCTATCGGTCGTCTAGGCAAGCACGTACGACTGCAAGTCATGGCCACTATGGCCTGTCAAATTTATCCTCACGCAAACACTACAAGTTGGGCGCCATGCTTACACTTTTGTGTGGCAATTTAGAAGAAGAGTGCGCGCGCGTACCTTAAAAAACACTCAAGATATGTGCGCGTCTGCCCAGATTGCCGTAGAGAAGAACGGCGTTGCGAAACCAGTACCTTGAAAGTTTGCCAATGCCATAAAACTACCACAGAGCCGTAAACCGCGACAAAAACAGGCGCAAAGATGGACTAGCTACTCGAACAAACAGACGAGCCAACAACGAAGGCAAAAAGCGAACCGAAAACATGTTTTCTGCCGCGGAGGAAAGGCTCGTGGTAGGCGCGGAGATGTCGATGTCCCTGGAAATGACATCACTGTCCCTGTTAATTTCCCTTTGGTCGGCGACCACGCAGAAATTGGCCGGAAAGAAGAGCTATTTCGAGAGCTCTTTTATGGGTACTCCGCGAACAGCGGTCATGACACAGCTAATACATCATTCGAAAGACAGCCTGGAGACACTCTGTGAGGCGTTTCTTCTTTGTATGACGGTCCTGGTACATTGGTCAAAAAAACACTGTCTGCAGACATGTTCGAAGCAAACATATATACGAATCAAACATGTTTCCAACATTCCTGAGGCTCGAATAATGATGTCATCGTGTCTGCAGCAAACACCTTGTCCTTCGTATGATGTATGAGCAGTGGGATTGCGGCTTAAAGGAAACAGGAAGGCGATTCAGTTTTCCTTGAAAAGGATCCTGGCGATCCAGCAAAAGGTCAACTATTCAACATAGATCGGGGCGTTCCACGGTGGCGAGCATTATGATAAATGCGACGTTACACTTGTAAGTCAGGATTCAGAGGGACACTTATTGTATTATTACGCGAATATATGTTCAACTGACGACATAAACGCGCACTTTATTTTATTTTTTGTGGATTTCATTTATCCGCAGAGGGGGCAGAAATAAAGGCATGATGCCTGACAGCGCTACTGCCTCTGCAGTTCATACAGCGGAAATAACATTACAAACATGTCGCAGTGAGAATAAATAACAAGATTCTTGAGGTACTGCGTTTTGTTGCTAAACCATTGGAGGTTTGTTGTTGGTAGCAAACCTCCCGTTCAAGGTGGCGCGTAAGTAAAGTCTTTGAACAAGTTGCTCTTTCTAAGGGTGTCATTCTCGAGGGGGTGTTTTTTGGCGGCCACAGCCAACACCCCCTAAGATAGCCCAAGGCTTGCGAACATCCTTCTCCTTCTTCGTGGAACGTCTTCACAGTCTGATAGCGTCGACTCGGCAATACACTGGACCGGAGCCCGATACCGAATGTCCTTCAACTCGTTGACATGGACACGAGGCCCAGCCGAACACTGTGATGACGTCCTAGTGCACGGGCTTCGCGGATTCTAGACGGTGTTGCCGTAGCTGAGTTCGTTGCTGCTGACCGAATGCTGACGACCAGCTTCCCCTACCTACTGCACCCCACACCGTCGTGGATTGCCGTTCTTAACGGATGACAAGTGTAAGAGCGCCCTGAGCACGCGCTGTCGTGGCGTCCCCTGAACGCCACCTGTGGGCTCACCTTGACGACCCTGTAGGTGGCGTGCGTGCCCAGGTCGTACGGCTCGTCGAAGGCGGGATTGAAGACGAACGCGCCGGACGGTCCCCCGGTGCCCTGCCTGGCGCTCCTCGAGTGCTGGGCCTCGTAGCAGAAGAACGACTGGCGCAAAGACACCGTCTCGCCCCTCTCCAGGATGACCACGTCCGACAGCAGACCCGTGGTCGCGTCGACCATCAGCCGGTATTTCTGGGACAAGGTTGGCAAGATCTAGAAAACTTCGTTCGGGGAAGTATACCTGCTCTGCGACTAGCGCTTCGATCTATACATCGATTTCAATACGCACAGTTTGTTTCTGAGTGCTCTTTGGTCTTATAAACATTCGTATAGATAAACCAATGAGCTGAGCGCAATGAAACATTTCATAAAGCTGTATTTACTGGGTGAACTTAGCATACTCAAATTTTATGAGTGTAGGTTTCAAGAAATAATTTCAAGCGAAAACATTTTGTTTTTCTTTATGAAGAAAAACAGAAAATTTGTCTGATTGACGCTGCTAGTCACAGGTGGCACAAAGTACAGCAAAAATCTAAAAGATTATTTGAGATTAACACGCGAAAGGAGATCCAGCAGATCCGAACATGTAATCTGTGAGAAGCAGCACAAAGACAGTTTTTCTTTCGTTTCGTCCCATGTGAGCGGAAGAAAAATGAATTTTTAGGCTTAAATATGCTTCCTGAAACCTAAACTCGTGAATTTTAGTATGATAAATTTCACCGCCTAATTGCGAAAATGTCCAGAGCACTAAGTTCATTGTCTAATTTATATAAATTTATTTATGCCTCGGTATCGCTCGACCTTGTAGTTGTACTTTGCTCGCGCTTGAGTTTTCAACTGCGCGCAACTACACGTGCCACGGCTTACGGTAGGCAGGTGATGCTCATGCATGCACAAACAGTCAAATGTTTACAAGACCAACACGGCTCGTCCGTCGCTTTCGAAAGCAAACAAAGCACGTGCCATACCTAGGGTGCCTTCATGTGCGCTTTGCTTGGGGTGATGACATCTGGCCATTTTGTTTCGAACGCTTATTTGTATTTTTTGTTCTGAAGCGCGTGAAAGAGCGTGTCCCTGCACGCGCTCGTGGCGCTGACTGTGCTACGGCGACATTTTGTTTCCTGCGATTTCTTCGTATTTTACCCGTGAGCGCGTGCTGTCGGCATCGGGTACTACAAACGATGGCATCACCCTAAACAGAAGGACATTGAGGCACCCTAGCCATACCCACGAACATCGAAGATGGCACCGGTCGGAAGCTTTTCTGCGCGTCTGCTTCTTCCCAAAGCACGTTGGAGCACGCCTGGCGTTTTGTCTTTGTTTCGCTAAATTATTCAAGCGCTGATATTCTGCAAGTTTAGTTACACGCGCTACGCCTCCTGTTGTCTGAAGCAGTAAATGTTCTAAAACAAAAACTTTAAAGGGGAGCTCCGGCGTCAATTCAAACGTTTTCAACTAAACATATTTTCTGAAAGAGCACAAGAGACTGAGCCTAGAGAAGCATGTAAATTTCCCCAAAACCTCTTAACCAATTTTTTATCGTAAAAATAAGATGTAATCGAAACGAACCTGCAACTGTACTGGTCTGCCACCTTGTTGTGACGCAATTTGTTGTATGAACATCGGCACATGGGCAGCTTGAGCCTTTACGCCCAGCATCAGAAGCAATTGGAAGGCCGTAACGATACTACAAGGATCAGTGGCGTCACGAGGGTCAGCTACCCCCCCCCCCTCCCCCCCCCCCCCCCCGCTCTCGTGGCCCGCTGCGACACCCCCCTGAGCGCTGCACCCAGGTCGGTCTGCCCCCCCCCCCCCCCCCCCCTTGTGACGCCAGTGACAAGGATTACTTCTCGACTAAAGCCGCTGTCACGCCGCTAACACAAAATACACTCTGCAGACGCGTGTTTTTTTCCTTGCGTGACAGTCATGTCACACGAAAACTGGCTGTAGACATCAAATGAAGAAAACATGTTTGCAACAAAATTGAGGCGTGTCAGCAGAATCTCCGCAGATAAATCCGTGGATTTTGTAGGATGAGTGTCCCTGAGTGACGAGGTGTATCTTTCTTTTCAATGCCTCGGGTAGTTTTGTAGATATTTCATATCAAAGTTTTGTTTGGGGAGTCTGCGGCGAAACCGAAACTACCGGCTCGAGCAAGATGGCAACTCTGGTGACCAGCGGCATGGCCATCCTGTGATACAAATATCGTTTTGTGGTACCGCAAAACGTACGACTGGTCTAGTCGCGAGAGCAGTTCCGATCAGTCAGGTGAAATGATACGGCTGTTTTACTGTTTTGCTTCGTAGATATGGAACATCTGTAGCAAATATTAATACGCAATTGTAAAGTTGCCGGCCGAAAAGCTAGTTTGCCACGATGAACGCAAGCTCAAAATGAGCCCCCACTTAAGAAGAACTACAATCTCGGTGGTGTGCAATGCACGTTGCAGGAGCATCGTAGAAGCTAATCGTAAGCTCGCGCTGAGCAGGAACGGACTAAACTATTTTGGCCAGTGAATGTCACCTTCGGGACCACGACGCGCTTGAGCGAACAGGGAGTCAATAATATTCGCGCGCGATCGCTGAGAAGCACTTACAAAAGACGGCCGCTAAAACATAACGTAAGAAACAAAAATCGTCCACTGGGACGGCCGATAACGCAGCAGAAAAACAAGGCGACAGAACTGGAAGTACGAACAAGTAACCTGCTTGGCCAGGCATGGCCTCCTTGGGTACGAATCCAAGGATAGACTGTACTAGAAAGCACGAGTGGGGCCACCGTAGCGCCCTTTCGGGCGCTAAGAGCGAAGTGGTTTGGATTAGCCGCTTTTTATGAAAAACGCATTTCGTTCCAACGCCAAGCTCGACCGGCACACTGGTCAAGGTCATAGAAACGATAGAACGCCGGACTATATTTTTTATACAACCTAGACGTCATGCGTCACGTACATAAAGTCACCGCGACCTGACTTATCGTCACAAGGCCATGCGACATCAGGACGACGCCTTGATGTCAACGTCGTCATCGACGTTGACAACGTGCGTTACACGACATCAAGACTGCGTTCTGACGTCATGCTGCGTTGACAATGACGACGATGTCAACGTGGACGTTGATGACGACGACGACAACGTCACGGGGCGTCAAGATGACGGTGTCCTTGTCAATGCAACGTCATAAGGACGCTTGGTGTCAGTTCGTTGACGTCGTTGTCAACATGACGCAACTCGACGTCACGAAGACGTTTCGACAACATCACGACGTTGACCACATCGTCGACGACGTTGCACAACGTCAAGACTTCGTCGTGACTGCGCGTCGACGTTGATGCTGGCGAAGGCGATGACGTTAATCGCCATCAAGGCTTCGTCGTGACGTTGACGTTCACGATGACGTCAGGACGACTTTAACGTGACGTCATAGCGATGTTTCACGTTGCGTGGGGCGTCGACGTCAACGTTGGCATCGACGACCATGTCCACGTCGTCCTCGATGTGGCGCGCGACGTCATGACTGCGTTACAACGGCGGCTTAACGGCGCTTAACGGCGTCGTCCTCAACGCAACGCGATGTCACGACGGCCTTACGACAGCATCTTGGCGTCGCGTAACGTCGTAGTCGATGACATCGTGGCGTCGTCGTGTCGTGGTGCTTTGACGTTACCTCTGACGTTAAAATCATAAAAAAATACATTATAGCCCCTAAGGGGCTATATTTCCCATATGACCTTGACCTGTGTCGTTGCTTGATCGCAGCGAAGGTGGCGCTGCGATCAAAGTGGCTTGGTTCCACCTGATCACTTTCTACATTTTGAGGTGTAACACCCGAGCCACACGGGCAACTCGAATGTCATTTACAACGAATGACATTTGTGTGATCGGCGAGTCAGTTCGCAATCTGTCGCGCGTGGAATGCGCTACGCCCGGAGTGTCGCGCGCTGATTGGCCGTCCGCTCAAATGTCATTCGTTGTAAATGCCATCCGAGTTGCCCGTGTGGCACGGGTATAAAAGCATGAGCGGAGCCTATAGCTCGTCCCACTCGTACCTTCTAGAACACTCTACCAAAGAGGCAAACTGCGTGATGCACGTTAAAGACTCCAGGCTAGCGGCTGTACCGCACTGGCTAAATTGCTCATCTACAGCTGGGAGACTCGTCGCCCCTCTGAGGCAGACCAAGTTCTAGGCTGTATAAACACACACACAACCCAATTATTATTATTAAGCCTGGCCAAGCAGGTAGCTTGACAAGCAGCCAACCCGCTGAATGCCCGCTGAGAAGCTGATGGTAGCATTTTTAATATTGGTCTTAAAGTGCACCGCGGTTTTCCATTGGTGTAACATCTTGACAGTGCTCGTATTTAGTCTCCGTAAATCGATATCAGTAATTTAATTTGGTTCGAATTTTGACCGGAGTTACCCTTTAAAGGTTTATTCAGGGGCAACAAGACGACTCCAAGAAAAAACTGCCTGTGTTAAACGGGGTACAGGGGTGGCCAAGCTGCGGCTCGCGAGCCGCATGGGGCTCTTCGCGTGTTAAAGTGCGACTCGCGGCTCCCTCCCCAACCCCCAACCCCCCTCCCCCCCCCCCTCCCCCCCCCCCCCACGTCCCAATCACACGAGCACTTCCCCAAAAAGAGAAATGGAACATGTATTAAATCGAAAAACGGATTGCGGTTTGGTAGTCTTGTGCTACTGCTACCTTACGTACAGTTGGACTCATTTTTACTCAGATAGATTGATAGTAGTTGGAGTTTTGTTTATTGCTGTAAACAAAAGTTTGCCACCCGCCCCGCGGCTCTTGGAAGTTTCGTGGTTTTGTTTGCGGCTGTTAGGCCGGGTCAGCCTGGCCACTTCTGGGCTAGTACTTCACTCAAGATGACATCTCATCACCGAATGCGCTCATGTAACTTTACATATACAAAATTTCTCAGTGCTGCGCACATCACCACCGGGTTCACGAGGACTGCGAGGTCACGCGAAATGATGATAATAATCCCTGGAGAAGGGGATTTAGGCCGCGCACCAGTCACCTAGCTGTGTTCGTCCTCTGTTCCCCCTGTTCTCCTTCTCCAGGGATGATTATGGTCATTATTGTCCAGCACGCTCGCACCTTTGCATAACTTGCGTTATCGTCACGCGAAATGTTCTCTTCGAAGGTCGTATTCTTTTGCGGACAACCGAGCAGACAGACTCGGCTGACGTACCTCATTTTCGATGGAAACTTCTTCGAGTTCCATCTTGAAGAGGCTGTAGTCTTCTGTCTTCTCTTTTCCGGCTGTAAGAGGGGCAGATAAATTTTGTTTACCGTACAGTTTTTTTCTTACGTCCGAGACTCACTAGATCGAATATAGCATAGCCAGGAAATTCAAAAAATACTTTTTTTATTAAATTGCGCGTATAAAAATTACGAAACGACAGTTCAGTTGAAATTAGGTAAGCGATGATTTACGTAAAATATAAATTAATCGACTGCACTTTTTTTTTTTTTTTTTTCATCTTCGGACTTGTGAATTTCGAATGAGTTATGGCTAATCCAGAGGCACGGCCAGCCCTACTAATTGTGTAATATTACGGACTATAATATTCTATCCTCAATAAATGACCTTCGAGAAAAAATAAACAATTAAATTTATTAGAATAAAATTACCAAATGTTCTGGATAATTTGTGCGCAAGCTATCCATGCGCCAAGCAACTGAGGGAGAGGAGGAGGCGAGAGGGGACGGTCAGAACGCCGAGCTCTGGTTGGAAGGATTAGTGGGTAGACAGAAAGCTATAGCTGCCTTTGCCTCCACTGCACTCGTCAGACGCGTTCGAAGTTGAAAGCCAAACGCCGGACGGCGTCGACGAGTGCAGTGGAGACAACGGCAACTAGCTATGGCGGCCTCACGCATGCGCCGAACGCTTGGCGAGATCGGTCTGTTCGAATACCGAAAAGAGTTACAACGGAAAACCGGAATATATCTTGGTTACTTTCAATGAGCACATTGAGCGCATATCTTTACTTCATACGAAGACTCCTTGCTCGTGAAATGTGGCACATGGGTAAGAAGGCCAAAATACTTGGCGTGCGCGACACGTGAAAAGCGGATGCTCCGAGCTGGGGGATCTCCACTTGGAAGACCAGTTCATTGGTGGCAGTGCTTGTCTTCGATGGAAGCTCCAACACCGTGTTCACCCTGGGAACGACCTGTGAGAAGAAGGGGGCAGGTTCTAGCCCCTGCATCAACTTGTTTGCCGACATGAACGGAACCACCGCGCCTGCGCAGGAATCCGTTTATCGAGCGGCAACGCATCTGCGGATGCCCCGACCAGCGCCGCCAGGTTGTCGTGACGCCAACTTCGTGAGTTGGTGCACAGTTTCAGATCCGTAGTGAAGATTTTAAAAGTCTGTCTTGCGCCACGACAACGTGGCACCAAGAAATCACTGGCACTGTGACGTGAGTCATGGTGTAATGTGATGGTGTCATGTGACACTGTGATGTTTGAAGGTGTAATTACCTGGGATTCGATTGTCTTGTTGTCGTAGCTTTGCACCTTGTAGCCATCGTCGAAAGGCACCGGAAGCCGAATATTGTGAGTAGTTTTGTGACTCATGGGGTTGTACGCCACGACCACAAACTGAAAAAAGGGGAAAAAAGGAAGTGATCTCGGTGAGTTATTTTCGTTCAAGAACCGCGGTGATATTGTAGTGAGTGCGCAGGCGAGCTGGTGGATGCTATGGAAAACATCCACCAGCTCGCTGGTGGATGTTTGTGGAGCTGGTGGGTGTTTGTGGAAAACGTCAAGGTTTCAAGGTCGTTTGACAATTGTGGTGGAAAGAGATGAGACCTTTGTTATCTTTTTGCTTTGGGGGTCGAGAAGGACGAGAAGATTCTGTGGTGAAGTTCGTGGAGTGTATATAAGAGGGTGACCAAATAAACTTGTCTTTAGCTGTGTTAGAGACGTGTCCTCGACTGTTTATTTTCATTCTACTTTGAAACTTCCCTCTTTTCCTGCCTCAGTCTCGGGTTAAGAACAAAATGAAGAACCTCCCCTACCGAAAAATCCGGTATAACTTTTTGTTATCTGGATTATGGAACCGGAAATCTATCTGGATTCTATCTGGAGTCTATCTGGAATTTAAGTTTTCAGAAATTATTCCTTTGTCTTCAATCTGGATTTCGGGTTTCCGGTAACAAATTTCCGGTTCCACAATCCGGATAATGAAAAGTTATACCGGATTTTTCGGTAGGGTCAGGTTTGTTGATCTGCGCAAAGCCCATCTTCAGCTCCAAAACTGTAGTCTCGTCACTTTCAGCTAGAGTTAATCTCCACTGTCGAAAGCACGAGCGAATCACGTTGCCCAAGTTACCTCCAGTTCTTTGGCCCTGGCAAGAGCGCTGGGATTTCACGAAAATCATCTCGCTGCTAAAGCTTCCTGCGGTTTTGCAACGGCTGAGATTGAAGGACGTCTTAGCGGTATCAGGAGGGGATGCAGCACTGGCTAGGCGTGTACACGTTACTGAAGTTAAATAACTGAATACCATTACCCGTTGCTCACTCAAAAAGTAACTAGGTACGTTGCTCGTTGCTGCGATTCAACAGGGGCGTGTTGCCTGTTTGAAAAGTAACACGCTATTTTCTCGTTACTACGAATGTACAGCTTTCATGAAGCAGTAGCCGCCTTCCAATATTTGTCGCCGTTAATGATTCTCTCTTTTTTAACGCGTTCATTCGGGGATAACTGGGGTTATGGTAACGTATCTTGTGCACATCCTTTGTTGTCTTTCTGGCGTTTCTTTCACCGTGAAAATCGCAGAAGCGAGCTGGAGTGAGAGCCAGCTTGGGTGCCTCTGCTGTGCACGTACTCCTCCAGGAGTCACTAAGTACACTTACAATTGTTACTCCATCAAAAAGTAACCAAAATAAGTTACTCGTTCCTTCTTTTTCGAAGTAATTAAGCCGTTACTTCGTTACAAAAAATCGTAACGCGTTACTTGTAACGCGTTACCTAGAAGTCTGTCTGTGCATACCCTGTCCACGTTCTCCGTCATGAAGCAGACAGTCTCGTTGAGTCTGTGGCAGAACTGGAGCGGCTCGTCGAAGCTCTCCGGGTTGCGCCAGAGGGAGCTGACCATGCCGTCGCTGATCACCTTCTGCGCTCGCCGGAAAAAGTCGCCAGAGGGCGCTGTCACATTGCGCTCATACAAAAGGCAGCCTGCAGACACTTTCTCGGGCGTGTTTCTCTTCTGTGTCTTGTCACATGGGTCACCCATAAACACCCCGCAAACATGCTTGGAAGATGATTAAGCTGTGTCATTATGCCTGCAGCGAACGCCGAGTCGTTTGTATGATGCATGAGCAGTGTGGCCGTGCTTAAATGCTCCCCGAGTCTCCTTCTCAACTTCTTCGTGCACCGGCTTTGACTACCTTCGTGACTCGATGAGTCCCTGTTCCGATCGATTCCGTGGACATTGAAAAATACCCGACCGCCACCGATAACGCATTCGGAGTACATCGTGGACGTGGATTCAATCCGCTATCCGCCGGTAAATAAATAAAAATATACAGTTTTATTTACCACGTAAGAATGGTATACTAGCTGAGGAAAGGCAGCTTGACCGGTCCTCAGCCCTCTTCAAGTGCAAAGTAATGACGAGAAAAAAAAACAATAAATATATTAAAATACGTGGTGCTTCCGTCATTAAAAAAAAAAGAAACAGGGTACCCTTAACAAAGCCATAAGCAACAGTGACAATGAATTACATTAAATAAATAGAATCGAAAAGTTGAACACAAAGAAGAAGAAAAAAGAACTTACCAAAATTTATTTTAACACATCTATACTCGGGTACAACTTATCTTGGCAATAGAGTCAAAGAAAAGGGCCCGTGTGCCCTCTCCCCTTATAAGCGCTAACTAAAGCTGCATGCGCGCTCTCCTCGTCTCCTCCGAAATGCCAAAAAACGTCTTCCCCGATGATAAGTAAATTACAGAAATTGCATTTAATAAAATTATGTTCCCATGCTTTCGCACACTGCCCCAAAAATACCTTCATCCGCTATCCTGAAAAGAAATATTAATAAACCAAAAAGAAACAAACACAACAAATTTTCTTTTCGCTTTTTCTTTGTCTCGTAAGATTTTCTTCTTTTTTTCACTATGACTTTTTACCAGGTTGCCTGCGCAATATCCAGTCTTAAGTACTAACGCATTACCTTAACTTCGTTACTTTTTGTAACGAAGTTAAGTTAGTAATGCGTTATTTTGCGAGAAAAAAAATTAAGTAAGTAATGCGGTATAACTTATAAGTAATGATTTGTTGTTGTTGTTTTTCAAATGTAACTTTTAAATGTAGTTTTATTACTATTTCTGAAGTAGCGCTGTAAGTAGCGGCGTTACTTCTGTCGTTAGTTTTTACCGTTTCTTGAGGAATAGGATATCACTGAACGAGTCCGATCTAACCATTCCTTGCACTTTCCAAATGATGTTTACCGACATTTTGAGCGTCATGTTCACGTTGCGCGAACTTGCGAATACGCCGTTTCTCACGAGCCACTGTCCGGTCATAGCCCCGTGTGAACGTGATGCGAAGAACGTATAGTCATCTTTACTTAACCTTCTGTTATAAAAAGTAAGTAAAACGTAAAGCCGTTACTTTTCAAAGCGACGGTAACGAGTTACTTTTTGTTTGTGGTAGATGTAATAATAACTCCGCTGAGTTTTTTTTTGTTTTTTTTTCTAAAAGTAACTGTAACTAACTATATTTTTAAAAATAACCTACCCAAGACAGGCAATACCTCATTATTTTATCTGCATTCGTTGATTTCGCAGCAAATATTAACATATATACAAATTTCTTAACATAATATTTTTTTCGATGTTAAAATTAGTTTCCGTCAGAAAGTAGGGCTCGCTATAGTGAGCGAAAGAGAAGACGGTTGCGTACCTCACAAAGAAAAATGCTGTCTCCGATCATCTTTGCGTAGTCCCTGGCCACCTTTTCCGAAGAAGTCCCGCTGTCGAAAAAGCGTGAAAGTAAGTGCCGGGAATTCCGGTTGTGGGTTCATTATATGCCAATGGAGAGGCGTCGATTAATTCGTGTTTACAATATGCGTGTAAAATTTAATTTCGGTAAAGACTCGTCCGAACTCGCAGAAAAGCATTTTTCGCGAAAAATAAAAATTAGTTTCGCAGATATCATTGTCTAATTTACTGCACATCGCATAAAATTTGACATAGTGTTGAAGAAAAATAAAATTGCGAAAGACCTATTGCATACCTCAAAAATCTATGTGGGCGCCTGATTCCGCATTATTATGTTCTAGCTTACACTAATATAGAAAAACCAATGGAAGCCATTTTGAGTATAAATAGGAGTAGAGCCACTAAATAAGCTGCGCTTAGAGTATCGGCACTCCGTTCCCCGACATTGTTGTGGGCGCTGCCATTTTGGCTCGTATGCAGAGCAGACGCAACGGCCGATCGTCATGATTCAAAAGTGCGACTTCCTCAGCATTAGATTCGGTGTTAGGAAGGTCATGTAATATTGCTTTGCTCTGTCGCGAACGGTTTAAACACTTGTGGAGGGCGGAAAAGCATTTCCTGTGATTTCAGATAAAGCTTCAGATAACTGGCAACCTTGATTTTACGACACAATATGGCCAAATGTCGTTACTCTGAAGCGTAGCTTATTTAGTGGCACTAAATAGGAGCTCCAAAGAGGAGATCCTTCCTGACACTGTTTCATTTATTTTAGCCAACTTGGATTGAGGTGTTAGCTATAAAAATTACTGTACTTTTTTTTCCCTGAAAATGTACTAACATTAAAAGGCCTCGTCTCGTTGTACTTCAATTAAATTGTGAATGGCTTAAAAAGCGCTGTCGCGCGAATCAGTGGGATCGGCCTCTTTATAGGACATCGTTACCGGAGCGAAATATAATTTACTAAAGTCTGTTGAAACCCCTTATAGAATTTGTGGTTTTCTCCTCTCGACTTTCCTTCTATCCAGGGTTCGCTCTGATACAGTGGAAAGGGTGGAGGGCCTTGTGGGTGGAGCTTCTCCCACCAACTTTCACCCACCAACAGAGCATAAAACTCTTTAAGGACGCGCAAGTTGTGACGTGTCGACCCTTACGTGACGGCGTCGTGATGCTGCATGGTCGCAACAGCCTGTTCTGTAACAAAAATAAAGAAATTATTTCCACCACGTCGATCTTAATACCTATGCACGCGTAGCGAGATATTAGGGACTTTAGTAGGTCGTTTTTGTAATACGATAACGATATCTCGATAACGAAGCGATACACGCGCAGAGGCTCCGCCGAAGTATCGAGTATAATTAAGTTATTGGAACGATCAACTAAAACTCACTATGCAAAAGCACGCCCGTTAGTCCGCCTGTTGGCAAGTTTCTGAAGTTCCTCATAGGCGCTAAAAAGGCCCTTTCCGCGGTTCTAAATCAACCGCACCACAAATAACGTTGACTTTCGGATGCTTTCGAATGTGCCGACCCCGTATGTGTACGAGGCTTACACGTGACTGTCATTGAATTATGCTGCGTGGTCATTCCTAGTCTCTCTTGCCGCGAAAAGCATCCGACATTGCGAACAGAACGCTGCAAAAGATACGCGCTCTGCAGCGAGGCCCCCACAATGACCGTTAATGTGACGTAAGTGCAAGTCACGTATCCAACGATCATTTTCGCCCCCTGAAGCCGCATGGTCGCATGCTACCGATCGCTCTCCTCGTCGCTGGTGGCGCTGATTAACGGAAGACGGTCGGCGTTGTTACGAGTGGACAGCGGTGCAGTGTATGCACCGAGACTTTCACACCGCTCTTACAGCATACACAACCAGAGGTCGGCATTTTAGGTCGCCCTCACTCACCCTCACCCTCACAACCACACTCACCTAAGCCCCTCACTCACCCTCACCCTCGCAGCTACACTCACCTTCAGCCCCTCACTCATCCTCACCTCACAGTCACACTCACCTTCAGCCGTTCACTCACCCTCACTGAACCTCACGGCCCTCACGCACTCACCGCCCTCACGCCCCTCACGGCCCTTACCGCCCTCACGGCCCTCACGCCCCTCACTCACTCATGGCCCTCACGCCACTCACCGCCCTCACGCCACTCACCGCCCTCACGGCCCTCACCGCCCTACCGCCCTCACGGGCCTCACCGCCCTCACCGCCCTCACGGCCCTCACCGCCCTCACGGCCCTCACGCCACTCACCGCCCTCACCGCCCTCACGGTCCTCACCGCCCTCACGGCCCTCACGCCACTCATCGCCCTCACGCCACTCACTGCCCTCACGCCACTCACCGCCCTCACGCCCCTCACGCACTCATGGCCCTCACGCCACTGAGGCCAGCTTCAGGCGGGGCAATTTCACCCAGAAACTTTACGTCGCAACACCAGCAACACGGGCCGCCCGCGATCACACGCAGCAACCAATTGCTGCAATTCGCCATCGTCATCATAAAATTTTATTTTTCTTGCACTATTTAGACACAATTACGCGTTATAAACGTGTTTTTATGCATTTAAATCTCGTTAAGAATACTAATGCACCTTTCTGAAACAGTTTATTTCCAAAAAAACACTATCGATTTCAAACCAGAACCAAGTCTTTTGGTGTCATCATCACCGGCACGAGGTATCACGTGAAATTTTTGCGTCTCTGATTGGATACAGCCGCCTCAAACGTATTCGAATTGCTCCAAGTTGCTTGCTTATTTCGAGCCGGACCCGATCTCAACAATTCGTGTCGATCTAGGGAAAGCTAGAGAACAACCCGCCATTAACACCAAAATTGTTGAGAAAGATGCTCGATCTGAAGGGCGCCTCACGCACTCATGGCCCTCACACCACCTCATGCACTCACCGCCCTCACGGCCCTCACGCCTCTCATGTCACTGCCCTCACGCACTCATGGCCCTCACACCCCTCACGCACTCACCGCCCTCACACCACTCACGCAGTCATGGCCCTCACCCCACTCACCGCCCTCACGCCCCTCACGCACTATGGCTCTCATACCCCTTACCGCCCTCACCGCCCTCATGGCCCTCATGGCCCTCATGGCCCTCACGGCCCTCACGGCCCTCACAGCCCTCACCGCCCTCACGGCCCTCACGGCCCTCACCGCCCTCACGGCCCTCACTGCCCTCACAGCCCTCACGGCCCTCACCGCCCTCACAGCCCTCACGGCCCTCACTCACCCTCACTCACCCTCCCACTCATGAGTTTTCCTGGTTCAGAAACTCACTCACCCTCACCTTACCTGTGAACATGAGGGTGAGTGAGGGTGAGTGAGGGCCCTCATGAGTGAGGTTTGCCGAGGTATGTACACAACATACACAGTGTTCGCTGCGGACACGAGGACATCTGAGGATACGCCTCAAGTATTCTCGAAGAATGCTTGCTTTATGCGCACGTATGCCCCAAGCATATCTGCAGAGTTTTTGTGTGGCCAGTGTGATCGTCATACAGGCAAGAAGCACGCATCATGCAGACTGTCTTTTGCACGATGTATAGAGTGTCCCGAGTCACCAGGCTCGATCTAAAATGGACCGTAAAAATCGACGCCTCCACGTAGCAATCCAAACTTTTCGTCAAAGGTGTATTTCCCAGGTCGGTTTTTTTCTGGTAAAATTAGAAATCGTAGCTCCCTTTCTGTAAAACATAGGGCCAAGAAGCTTGCCAGGGCCAACGGCCGGCGGAGACGCAGACGACCAAGTTGAGTGGCGGGGTGCACTTGGCGCTCGTGTTGATAGATGGCGCTACCTCCTTATCGAGACGGCTCGCAACCACCGTGGTTTATTGAAATGAACATGATCTTTTTTGTAATGTACCTTTGCTTAAAACATAAATGTGCACAATAAAAGCAAAACTTAAAGTAAAAAAAAACACGCGTCTGCATAACGACGGCGCTTTTGCTGCCAGCGGATTTCATCTGCGTGTCGTCTGCTTTCTTTCGCTAGTCGGCTGCGCCCAACGTAATTAGATTAGCTCAGTTACATAACTCCTCATAGACGCAGCATGCACGATTTTTGCGGTCCATTTTAGATCGAGCCTCGTGGCTTCGCACACCCCATATTTGCAGTGGGACCGCGAGATCTTCGTTAGTGAATAAAAACATACTGCACCAACGTACTGAACTTGAGGATGGATTCCCGAATCCCGGATGTCACCGCAATTTGCTTGCACGCCTAAAATGCAAGGAGGCCAGCTTCGGAATGCGCGTTCGTTGCTCGCCCTTCGATCATCCGCAGTCCCCTCACCTGGAGGAAGCCGTTGGCGTAGCGGGCGTAGCGCTTCAGGGACGGCCGGCTGGAGTAGAGCCCCGTCCAGTAGAAGTGCTGCTTGTCCGCGTACGGCAAGAAGTCCTGGGTGTAGACGGGCCACGGGGCGCTGGCGTTGTTCACGGCCCGCAGGTAGCACGACGGAGTCGAGTAGAACGCCTGCACAGGCGTGCCCGTCGTCGCGGCCTGGGAAGGGCAGTGCGTTTAGGTCAGTGTTGTCGGAAACACGTTACAAGTAACGGCGTTGCAGGTAACGTCTTACTTTCTTCGGTAACGTAGTAATGTATTCGTTACATTTTCAAAACAGAAACGAATGACCTACGTTACTTATTTCGGGTGACGGGTAACGTAGTTACGTTGCTCGTTACGGTCTTCTGCCCAAAACTGCAAGAAAAGTACGCGTCAAGTCGTATAAATCCTTGCACTCATCCCACGTTCTTTAAATATGTTGCTTAGTCTGTTTTCCCCACGCAGAAAACCCCAACGCCCAGTCGAAAAACGCTATCGCCTAAAGTAACGCAAAACACGCAAAACACACGCGGGATATTCTTATCGGTTACGGTAACGCGTTGGTTTTATTTTGACGTTACGTAGGTCGATAACGCGTTAACTTTATTTGCGAGTAACGCGTTACGTATTTCGTTGCATTTTGCAACGCCTACAATCGATTGGAATCGCGTTCCCGCACCTACAGTTTCTATAACTGACACCGCCGATTTTAAAACTGCAATTACTAATTTATTAATAAGTACTCTCATAGCATTTGTTCATTGCACATTTTTGCCTCTTCGTTCACGTTTGATTAGTTTACTGAATGCAATTAGGCCAGTGCTTTGTCTAATGCTCCCCGGATCCCGAAAGAATAGTCAATAAAATAAATGAAAACCAGTCTTCCTTAAATATAATGTCCAAAGATATCACACTACTTGTTTGGAAGTTCCATGACTGAAAAGCTTTCCGCTGTGGAATACGTCGGAAGCCGGCAGCCGCTGGTAAGTATCCTCATTAGCGCGATAGCCCCGGTTGGGGACTTCAAACTTTGAATCCCCATACCGTCAGCTTGGCTCGAGCTCCCGACTATAACAAACTAATACCCGTGCCACACGGGCAACTCGAATGCCATTTACAACGAATGACATTTGAGCGAACGGCCAACCAGCGCGCGACACTCCAGGCGTAGCGCATTTCACGCGCGACAGATTGCGAGCTGATTCGCCGATCACACAAATGTCATTCGTCGTAAATGGCATTCGAGTTGCCCGTGTGGCGCGGGTATAAGGCTACAAGTCCGATATGCTTTCTTCAGTATACTCTCCAACTACACGAACTCCCGTGCACCAAGAGCACCCACCAAAGCTATGAGCGTACGCTTCTATAGCCCTCAGATACTCTCACACACACACAAAAAAAAAACAAAAAAAAACAGCAGTTTAAATTATTTGGAAATTTGACTTTCAAGCCTCATGAACCGTTGCAAGAAATAACTAAGTACATAAGCGCACACGCACACCAAGAACGGTGACGGTGCAGTTTGTTTGCTTCACCACAGAGTACTCACTTCTTTGTTGACTGCCGCGATGAGGCGGTCTAAGTTGTCGAACCAGGAGTCTGCCTTGGTGTACGCCAGGTCACCGCCCATTGTCACCATCACGTTCTTCGTACCGTAGTCCTTCGCCTTGGAGCGGCGCGAACAAAAACCAAACAAGAATCTTGGAAATGCGCTTGTCGTCAACGCACACAACGAGCCTGAATATCCAACGAAAATGAATTTTCAATATTCAATCTCGTTGGGCACATCATTCGGGCTCGCTAGACTGAATCGCAGAAGTGGCCGATACTGTAAAAGGTCCGGGGAAAACGATATCAGAACAGAACATACTGTCAAGTATTCGCCGCATAATCTAAGGCCTCGAGTGTAAATATTCCCGAATCGAGCTATTTCTGCCAACTGCCGTCGTAGGGATTTTGCTTTTAGACCACCGGTATAGGCAAATTTATACATATCCTTGCACCTCATTACCTTTCTCGTAAAGCTGATAACATAGAAAAATATTCGAGAATTCTTTGCGCTAACGAAACTGCTAAAATACTTTTTTTTTTTTCCCAGGCCATTTAAAATTAGAACTTGCTGCCCAATATACTGGTAGAGCTTTTCACTGTTGACTCATTTTTTCACGAATTGATGTTATTGGTGTGAGCTTTTCTGTTTAGACTCTTTTTTGGTTTTTCTCACTGCTGTTGTTTTGTGTGATTTTTTCATATGCATCTTCTTACGCCCCCCACCCCTTCCCCCCCTTCCTTTATTTTTACTATAATGCCCACTGGGCGATTGTAGGTATTGTATAAATAAATAAATAAATAAATAAAACATTGGGCAATCAGAAATGTCCAGGACATAAACACATTTATTCGCAATACATGCTGCGTATTATTGTTGCCAGACTTCTATTGTTGTGGTTGTTGGTTTTCGATTTTAGGAGCGTAAATACTTTCCAGACAGAACAGCTTACGATAAGGGCTGATCTCTTTTATGGTGACGTAAACGCCGGCCGGCTTATTACGCTGCATAGCATCAGAAGTTAACCGCTGAAAGCGGAGACTTTTATTGCATCGTAATACTATCAGACCCCTGCATGGTTTATCCTGTCGCTATTTCGCTCAATCTTTAAGTAGAGTAGCAATTACGTATTCGATATACTAATTCAGTTTATTGCTAATCATTTAACTCTCCTTTCCAAGTTACTTTTCGGTAACAAGAATTCTATAGTAAAAAAAAAAAGGAAGAACATCCGTCTTTTGGGGATATACCAAAGACGCTCTAAACGCACAGCGTTTTATACGTCCTCTGCGACGTCGTAGCCACCCCTGAGGCTACGACGTCGCAGGGGAGTGACCACGTGACGTGACGTCATGTGATCTCATCACATGACACCACGCTTTCACGTGAAGTCAACGTCATGTGACGTCACAGTGTCTTGTGAGTCACAGTGTCACGTCACATAATGGTGCCACTTGACGTCACACTGTCGCGTAAAAACTATGACTCGAGAGCTTCCTTTTTTTGTGAGGACTCGTCACCATTCCTGCACCGCGGTCAGACACCAACTGCTGCGATATCGTGACGTCATTAGCGTGGCGTCACCATGGAGTCGACATCTCACGGACAGGAGGAAACGGCTAAAAGCTGGCTCTATAAATTTAAAATCTGGATAGACGTTTCAGTTCATTGATGGACGCGAAAGGCCCGCTGTTTGAAATATTTCTTCACTATGAAAGGAGATTTCATCGAGACCGGAGCAGTCTTTTTCGTCTCACTGTACAAAACCGCCAGGGGAACGTCAATACATTTTCGTGGGGTTTCTTTTCATACTCCTTCTACTAGGTTCTGCTATCTTCCTGTTTAGATTTCTTTCGTCCTTGTGTTGTCTATCCATGAAGCGCTGTCCTAGAACGAAGTGGTCTTTCGCACTCTCAGTAAGCTACCTCGATGAAAATTGGACGCAGAACAAATTGTAAGCAGAAGCAGGGGCTTTATTTTCGATGCTTCTAGCAGAGACCGCTCTTTTTGTTAAAAGGTCAGGCTCTGCTCGAAACGTCAAAAATAGAGCCTCTGCTGCTGCTCACAATTCTTCCTACGTCTGATACTCTCTTGGTGATGAATTGCTTATTAACACTTTGAATCGAGAAAATTGGTTAGAAATACGCGGACCGAAATCTGACAACAGACTCCTGTCTGAATCCGCTGCTGCCGGCCACGCGCTCAAGAATGACTGGACTCAGTGATGTGATTGGTTTGCGTAATTTTATATCTCTTTTTGGAGCAGCCAAAAGTCCCTTTTGGAACACAGACATATCCTTATTTCTTATTTATTTTACGGCAAATAGTATGTTCGGATTCATGAATCGGTATGGGCAAATACATCCATTAAAGCATAATTGATCTTCAAATGTAATGTAATATTGCACATCAATCTTCAAATGTAATGTAATATTGCACATCAATGACATCTGAAATGTATAGATGGTGCAAAGTCAGCATGTGAAAAATAAATATCTATCAAAATCTAGCTGCACTCATTAGCGCAATTTCCAAGCTATTATTTCAATACTAAAGTTACTTTAGCTTTACTTTAATCTTAACGACTGCGTCCATCAACAGCTGGGGGCCAAAAGAGGCTTTAATTAAACGTGCAATTTCATCCTATAGCGCAGCCCGGCTACACCACATCAACGTGATTCATCAACCTTTCTCCCGATATCCAAATATGAAGGTATCATCTCTTAAATCTTAAATTTTAAATAAAGAAAAAAAACAACGACTGCGTCTAATGAACTTGTAAGAATATCGCAACTTATCATTACAAACTAGCCGGAGTTTTATTTTGCAAATTTTATTACCACGTATATGTTGTCGATAGGCATTTAGCAAGTTGTATTCTTATATTTTTTTATGTTCCAGCCTGGAGGAGTGTTTTACCACTTAACACGAGGCTGCGCTGCGACGAAGCGACATTCACAGAATCGCGATGTATATTTTGAGGTTGTAACTTCTCTGCAGTGCACCAGTGCGCACTCCACGGAACGAACTAAACTGCTTAAGCAAACCATTGACATTGAGAGATGTCCCGAAACATCAAAGTAATAAGTCATGTTTAATACAAAAATTATATTAAATGGCACTTTTTGTTTTCTCTAAGCTATACCCGAAGGTTTTTTCCCATTTTCGCAAGCTTGCGATAACAATCCGGCAGTGTAGAAACGCCTGAACTATTACTTTCTGTGTTGGTAAATTCAAGTTAGCTAGTGGCGCAACGTGGGCGCAAATTCCCCACATGTAGGGGAAATGTATCAGGATATAGTATGGTAAGTACTCTGGCAGACTTTGGCGTAAACATAGAGCCAAAAAACTTGCCAATGTCAACGGCGGATGGTGATGCAGATGACCGAGTCGAGTTGCAGGGTGCGTTTGGCGCGCGTATTGATAGGTGTTGTGGGGAGCAGCTTCCGAATGTGCAGCCGACCAGCGAAAGAAAGCAGACGACACGCAGACGAAATCCGTTGGCAGCAAAAGCGTCGCCGTTATTCAAACGCGTTTCTGTTTTCCTTTAAGTTTGGCTTTTATTGTCCGCATTTATTTTTTAAGGAAAGGTACATTACAAAAAGGGTATGGTCATTTGATAAACAGCGGTGGTCGTGAGCAGTCTCGATATCAAGAAGGAGGTAGCGCCATCTATCAATACGAGTGCAAAACCCACCCAGCTACTCGACTTGGTCGTCAACGTCGCCTCCCGCCGTTGACCCTGGCAAGTTTCTTGGCCCTATTTTTTACAGGATGAGAGCTACGCTTTGTAATTTTACAAGAAAAAGACTGACCTGTGAAATACACCCTTGAAGAAGAGTTTAGATTGGCACGTGCAAACGTTGATTTTTACGGTACATTTCAGGTCGAGCCTGGTGACTTGAAACGCCCTTATAATTTTTTTTATTTATGTGAGTTTATATTTTCGTATTTCCAAATATTAAATGTCGCACCTACGGGCACCTATGTATTACCTCGTAGCGTGATACGTTAAAAAAACCGGTCTATGCTTTCCCTTCAAAGGACCAACTCGCCGTTGGGTCCACCGTGTAACATTCCTATAAAAATGACATTCATTTTTGTGCACCCAACTTACGTATTCTTTGACGGCGTCGATGAACTGCCGAGCTCTCGTCCTAGAATTGTAAGACTGCGCACGGAGTCAAGCAAAAATGTGTTAGTATATATATAAGATACCGACACTCAGCCAAATTTATTTTTATAAAATAAAATACGTCTTTGTACAAAATAACTCGGGCATTTTGTCAGACAACCCTTCATCGAATAAGCTTTCGTTTCATCGAACTTTATTTTATTTAATGCCGTTCCGCCGTTCCATCGATGGTAGAATCTTTATGATATACCTGTTTGGACCTTGCAACACTCAACGCATCGCTCATTTAAAGAAAAAAAAAAGGGGGGGGGGGGGGGAGGGGGAGGGTTTAGCCAAGAAGGACAAGGTTTGGTTCAATTCATTTCAATTAACAATACGGTACGGGACGTTATAAACAAAGGATGCAAGGTGCAAGCAGTACGATTATGGAACCCGCTTTGTTTTCGTCCGAATAAACGGTGATTGCCCCCCGTTTTGTCCCCGCGATTTGAAATGGCCCCATTTCTATAGACCATCGAAACTTCGTAGTAAATCTCGAAGTCAAAGGATGGAGCAACTCTAAATAAAAGAGAAACCAGTTTCGAACATCCCAGATTGACGAGCGATTCCGTGACGTACCAAGACATCTGCACCTGGAGCACAGCTGGTTCTATCGAAGCAGAAGCCTTTCGGTGGTTGGTACACGTTGGGAAGCACCGATGCGAACAACTCGGAGTTCTTGCCTACACCATGCACAAATAAACAAAAGCAAAAAAGTAGACATAAGTTACCACGAAAATTAATTAATTCATTAGCTTCGTATTCAATCACTTGCTTTTTTTATTGATTGATTTATTGATTTATTTATACAGTAAGCCACCAAACCTCACATTTGGCACGCCTGGCAAAATTTAAATTTTAATCGTACATAACCTGAAATTGGGCACGCCGCATTTTTCAAAAACATTTTATCTAATTCTTTTTTTTTTTTTTTTAGAGCTCAGTTTAGATGTGGTGAAAACTTAAAAATGGGCAAATCTTTTTGCGAAACGACGTTCGCGTGCCCAATTTCAGATACGTATGCCCAAAATTTGAATTTTTCTAGGCGTGCCAAATGTGTTGCTTCTTACACGTGATTATTGTCCAAAGAGCATTATATTGTGTCAGCTTAAACCGCACTTTGTAAGGCGAACTGATAGTAGGGGAAGTAATGAGAAGAATTCCAACACAACAAACATCTCATCTCCTCTTATTTTTTTTTTTTTTGTTGTTGGACCGTCACGTTGACAGCGGGGACAGATTACAAAAGTCGCCGAAGAAAATACGTGCCCAGAATATATAAACTGCGCCGCTGCCAACCCAATAAGCTTACAGTAATTTCGCAAAGACAAAACAAGACGTTAACCCCTCAAGGCAAGGGGAGAGACGACCCAACGCGTGCGTCGGGAATCGTGGAACGCTACAAACTGGTCTGTGTGAAACCCCAGCTGGGAGACAAGTCCTGCACATGACGTCATCGTTAGTGCATCACCGACCCGCCCCAGGTGGCATAACACACCGAAGCTCGACGAGAGCGCGCGTCCGTCTTGGTATGGTGCCTGGAACGCGTCTCTGACTGGTGTGTTTACCACGGACAAAAAAGTGGTCCCTCGATTTCCGCCTGATGACGTCATAAAAGTGTCATGCTGTCGCTGGTCGCGACCCTGGCGGCGTCCCAATAGTTGTGGTACGTATTACAGACGCCTGTTCTGCTGCAGGTCGCTCTCCACTCTGACAGTTCACGGAAGCTAGAGCAGCCGGAAGTTGGGACGCCTGGGACACGGTGACAACAGCGACACTCGCGTTCGCTCGTGCTTTTCGCCAGCAATTCTACGGCCAACCGCCAGGATCGCGGCAGGCAACAGCATGACACTCCGGCTTCTGTGACGTCATTTGTTGCCACTTTGGGACCACTTTTGATGTATGGGCGGGATAGGACGCTAAACACACCAGTCGAAGACGCGCTCCAGGCACCGTAGTCTTGGCGTCGCCTCGCGCTAGCGTCGCGCTCGCTCGTTGTGAGGCGCTGCGAGTCGCGATGCTGGCGATCCTAGCGTTGTGACCCATCCGCGGTTCGGGTTCGGACAGATTCGATGTTTTCGAACCTTAAACCAAACGTTCGATAAAAGTTCGATAAAAGTTGGACTATTATGCGCATGCCGGTAAATTAGAAACGAACAAGCGCCGCCTGGCGGAGGAGAGGTGCAGCGTTTTGACGAACTAAATTAAGAATTTAAATTATTTAAAGCGTATAGCTTATCTGCTTTTATGTTGCGCAAACACTGAAAATTATTCTATAGTATTTAAGGCAAGCTAATTTATAATAAATATTTTGCCAAAAAAATTTATTTTCCTTTCCAGAATTCGGGTATCGGTACTTGGCCGGACTTAGGTTCGTAGAACCAGTTGAGCCTCGAGGGACGATTGTTCGCGCCATCCCTAATCATGACCAGTATCGCGATATGAGACGGCTGGGTATAACAAAAGCAACAGCTGCGATATTTGGGATCTATCACCTGCGTTCCGGTCTACAAAGCTAGCAGACGAAAAAGGAGCGCTTTAGTTGAGCGACAGCGACATATAGAAGACAAGGCCTGCGCCTTTCCCCCCTCCCCAAACGTCATCACTAGTGGATCCAGGCAGCGCCGCCTAGCTTGTGTCAGCATCACCGCCAGCAACGCGTCTTGCAACATCTCACGACGAGCACGACACTATCACGCGTCGACGCCAAGACTGCCGCGTCTGCCGCCTTTGCAGCGACTCTCGTCGAGTTTCAGCGTCTCTGCCGCTAGGGGCAGATCGGGGATCCACCAGCGATGACGTCATGCACGGGCCTTGCCATCGAGCTGGCATTTGGTATGCACGCCCATCCAGCATTCCAAAAGTGGCAGACATATATGCTATGTGTGCTGTCTTACTTACCCAGGTTTCTGTCGGCGTTCCACACGAATTCCAGGGACTTCTGAGAACGCCGAAACTGCTTGTCGTTCACGTGAATCCGGCCGAGGAAGACTCCGTCCAAGCCCATCTACACTCCCCGGTACCAGCAGACGTTGAGGCGTCAAAAAGACAACGGTTCACATAAACGGTTACGCCGCAGGAAAATCAGAGAGTCCTCTGCCATCGCACGCATCAAAAAACATGTTGCGAGTTAAAAATAAACGCTGTTGTTTTTTATATATATATATATATTTTTTTTTTTTTTTGCAGCCTTTCACTAGGAAGAATGGCGCAACAAATATATTGTTTAAACGAGACATGGTAGTTTATTGATTGTCAAAAATCCTGGCCGTGAGCTCTGAGATTCGGCACGACGCACCTGACGCATATTTTGTAGCGGCCGTCCGTTCACAACAAAGTGCCCCCCTCCCCCCCCCCCCTTTTTTTTTCCCATCTCTAAAAAAAAAAAAAATTACAACGTGTTTTTTTTTTTTTTTTTGTCGAAAGCTCATCCTCCTTCAAAATGTAGCGCAAGGGGTTGAAACCAGGTGCAAAAGTGTCAGAACTAACCGTCACCTTATTCAAGAGTTGTAATTTTCTGAAAATGTCGATAGTAAAATGTTCTGGGTAACTGGCACCGTTCAGCTCCACGTGTGTTTCCGTCGGCCACCATTTTCCCATTAAATTTTTCAGAAAATCACGTATAACGTTTGAATAAGACAACGGTTCATTCCGAAACTTTGCCATCTGATTCAGACTGTTAGCCCTACATTTGAAAGAAAAAAAAAGATGTGTTTCTTTTAGCAACCTGTACGATGGAGCGGTACTCGGTTAGCATGAATAAACGGAAGCCGGTTTTCGACGTTTTCCTCCCACAAATGAGTGACTGCAATCGAAATCGCTAGTTAATGCAGTGCATTGGCTTATCCCGCGGAGCGCCATCTTTGGGGATTCAAAATTTGAGTTCGTTTTGATTTGTACCAGCAAAACCTAAAAAGGCAGCTAAGTCTTGTCCGTGCTAACTGGGTCGCGAAGTGTATACAGAGAGCAAGACTCGTTGGAGTTGCTTCGGAGCTGCGGAGCTTGAAGGGAAGAACAGATGCGGTAAAAAACGCCTTAAGGTTTAAGGAACCCTACAAATCACCCACTCTCATATAGGTCAAAGTGATAAATTTTCATCGTATTATCAAAAAATGTATTAGTATGTCGAGACCGGTTACAAAGAAGTGGACGGGAATCTGAAATCACTTAGCTATATCCGCTTCTGCGTTATATCTGGACACCATAAATGTAACACGCAAAAACAAAAATATAGATACATATATGACACGGGCCGTCACGGGCACATGTTTACCGTGCTTGCAGAAAGCGGTAGAGGCTTCACTGCACGCACTCTCTGCTAGATCGGAGGTGCTTCTCGCCTTGTTCAAACCAGGCAACAAGCAGGTGGTTACAAACTACAGACCCATTCCGCTCGAATCGTCTTCATGCAAACTCTTGGAACGTATGATCTATAAGCAGATAACTAAGTACACCCGCCGGCAATATGAAGGTGAACACCTTAACTGGTTTCTTGCCTGTTTAACCGGCTCCCTAAAGCTATATTAACTCTCAACGTCTCAAATGGTACGTGGCTTGGGGTCTAAACTTTGCGTTCTAGCCCTCTTCTGGAACAGAGCTTGTTCCAAAACTTGCAGGAGCGTCAAAAACAAGAAGAGGGCTATTCACCTTCGTATCGCTCACGGGTGTACCTCGATACTAATTCTGTTCTTTGCCCACAACAGCATGGTTTTCGTCGTGGCTACTCCTCCTCAACCCAACTTCTTGAATTCACTCGCGACATAGCTTTGGCTTTAGATAAAAGAGGACAACTTGATGCTATCTCTGTAGATTATTCTAACGCTTTCGATAAAGTGCCACATCTTAAGCTTCTTCAGAAACTACAAGCCATATTAAGTAATGCCTCATTACTTAATTGGATCGAATATTATCTAAAAAATATATCAAAATTTTGTTCATATAGGGATGTTCATTTTAGCAATGTTTCGGTTAGTTCCGGTGTCCCACAGGGATCGGGTCTTGTACCGTACAGAGCCCACATAAAGTTTTAAATATTATTTTTTTCCTCGAACGATAGAAAACTGGAACAACTTAAATGGATCAGTTCGTTATCTCGATTTTGATAGATTTGTATTAGAAATGCAGTAGCTTCCCTGGTATGGTGCCTGTAAGTCCATTATAGTGAATTGTATGGGATTGTTTTTGTACTTTTTTTCAACGATATTGCATTTTTCACGGCTTTCTTAGTTTTGTTTCATGGGGTGTGTACATCTGTAATTGTTTGCTTTTTTTTAATGTACATGTATGTTTTCATTCCACTCCTACGATGACCTCATCGAGGTCGCAGTACTTTGAAATAAAAAAAAAATGAAATAAATAAACTGCGAGAATTTCTGATCGAAAGAAAACCCTGCGAACTACTTACGGACACGCAGTGAGGGCGCAGGCGAGCTGGTGTACGTTTACCATTATGTTAAAAACACCTGAGACTGGGTGCGAAAAAAATCCTGAAACAACCAAAAGTAGAAGAAGTCAGTCAGACAACGTCTCAACTTGGTTGTTTCAAGAATTTCCGAAGCCCCGTGTCAGGTGTTTTAACATAATGGTAATACGTACTGACCGCCTCTAGAGCCCTATCGACAGCTGCGACGACCGCCGCGGAAGACGCCGGCGGAGGACGGCATGTTCAGAGCGCAGCGCGCCTGTTTCCGGCTTGAGCGGCGTCGCCGTGGCCGTCCGCGTAACCGCGCGGTGCATTATGGGACGTTTCCCATGATGACGTCACACGTGACGTCACGTGTTACGTCACGAGGGCCACCGGTGACGTCATAGATGACGTCACCGCGCGTAGCATTATGGGTAAATTTTCCCGCTAATTTAACGGAAAAGTTTTCCCACTAAATTTAGCGGGAAACTTTTCCCCTGAATGGGAGGCGAGCAGGAGAGGAGGAGGGGAGGGTACGGATGAGAAGGAGGGGCATAGCCACCTCTCCGTACCTTCTCCTCCTCTTCGTCAAGAGCTGCGCTCTAATTCGGCGTTACAGGGGATTGCAAAAGTCTTTCATTTTTAGGTTGAAGCACACTTTGTCGAGGATGGCAGGACGCTTCCGTCGCTTCTCCTTCAAGATGATTGCCGTCATTTTCCCTTCGAAGTGCCGGCGGTGCCGGGACGCGCCATCGTTGAGTGGTGATGAGTCGCCGAATCGGTTCTTGTGCGAAGCTAGACTTTCGCGTAGAGAGCGACCACACTCGCTAACGACGCCGACACGAAACACGAAGTAAACAAAGCGCGCACGGCACAGAGTTGGCGCTCAAGTTCGTGTTTCGTAGGTATAAAGAGCCTAGATTTAAGAAAGGCGGCAACTGCTAGATCGGAGTCACGTGGTTCGTGGGCCGCGTTTGCACGACGAGCCGCAGCCTGCAAGGAGTCAAAAGCGTTCAAACGGAAAAATCCTGATCGCTCCTCTATAGCCGCTATTTCGTTATAACCAACTTCGTTATAAACGGTCACCACAATGATTTAAATTGAGAATTTTTCAATAAATATGTCGAATTATAACTAAGTTGTGTAACCAAAGGCCTGTTTCATTCCGAAAAGTTTTCTGAATGACCTGAACATATACATTATGTGCAAAGATTCTTAGACTATAAAAACAAAAATCTTATTTCTTCTAAAAAAATAACAATTTGAACGTTTTATCCCGTACGGCTTTGGCAAAAAGACATTCGGAAGCGGCAGGAAGCGCCGGTTGGAAGGATTGGCGTCTCCTCACAGACAGGCCACGGTCACCTGTGCAAAGAGGGCGGCCGTCTCGCGCGAGTGTCCGTACGGGTCGACCTGCCAGGCGACCCGGGGCCTGCCGCACTCGCCGAAGCTGGCGTTCAGCAGACCCATGCCCAGGCTCATCTGGTCCACTAGGGCCGAATAGTGCGTACACGCCTCGTCGCCCTGCACCCAGCCGCCGCCCACGAACTCCAGCTGGCCTGAGGGTGGCAAGCAGCGAGCTGTAGCAACACTACCTACGTCATCATCAGTGGATCCACGGCCGCGTCAGCATCGCCAACAGCGCGTCTCTCAGCCTAACGAGGACTACGACGCCAAGACGGACGCGTCTGCAGCTTTGACTCTCGACCAGCTGCAGCGTATTTGGGGCGGGATCCACTAACGATGACGTAATCAGCAGGCCCTGTCTTCTACGTGGGCCGATCCGCCGATATTTGAGAGGCTGCATGTCCGCACCTTGTCGCACCAGTTGCCGGACGCTGGTCCTGCGCGGAGGCAACTGGTCCTGCCACCAGCGGTCGAAGAAGGCCACCTCGGCGGACACGTACTTGCGGTCCCGGCTCTTGAGCAGAGCGTCCGTCACCGACGTGTAGATCCGCTGCACGTCTGCGCGGCACGTGGGCGCACCGCCGTCATCCGATGCCTCGGCGAGGCGCCAATGCTTCCGCGGATCCAAATGTACACCGAGATCGGTATTTTAGGTTCGGCTCCACGCAAACTCACAACTGAGTTGATGTAAAAGATTCCTCATTCACTCGTACTCAAACTAACATGTTGGACCCACTCAGACTTATCCTCGGTCCCTTAATACTCGCACTCACATTAACTATAATTCGCTTACTCAAATTAGCTCACGTACGTACTCAAACTCGTTTCCCACTTAATTAAGGCTCGTTCACACAGTTGCGTTTGACCGCGTTAAGACTGTTTGCGTCGAGCTGTTGCCATGGCGACCCTCAAGATGAGCCAAAAGGGAGGCGTTTTGCTGCACGACACAACGCGGCTCAACACGGCCGACATAGCTGTGTCAACGAACCTTTACAGATTCACACTCACTCAGACTCACTCACGGACTCGCCCACTCAAACTCGTGCACCCCTTACTCAACCGCTAACTCCCACTCACTCACTCAAGTGCACTGTTTCCTTCACCGGCTCTCAGAACTAGCCTTCGTCACCCCGTAGTTCGAGAACTGATTCCGTTCATCGGGCTCCGCCGTCATGCACGAAGCGGCAAGATCGCAACCAACACCGAGGCGTTGTGAGACGGGAAGATCTTTCCAAATAATATTCTAAGGTGGCACGACTCTGCAAGCTAGAGACATCGGAACCGGGGTTGCAGACGACCATTTAAAAGTTGTCGTCAGTACATCAACTCATGTTTCTGGCAACCTTTGACCTCATGCTAAAGGTTGCGAAACTGTGAACAGCGCAGGTGCAGGTGCTTCAGTTTCATCGGTCTTAGACGTTGCATTAAAATAAAAACGCCTAGGTTACGTCGTATTTTTCTTTTTTGTTGCTTTTGTTTCTTACGAGTGTCGAGAAGACGGGTCTCACATTCGTCGTAGATGACGTCCATTGTCTCCGTCCAACCGACGTCATTGTGGCTGTGGCAGATGATGTGCGCATTCAGCAGGCCGGGCTTTCCCGTGAAGCACGACTGCAAAACAACCTTGGCGTTGGTGTATGCACGCGTTGTTCCAATCCGAAGCGCGTGCGCGTTCCAGTCCGACTCTAACCATGACCTACCGGTTAGGATTATTGTTGGGTAAAGTACATCTAAAAGGTACTTGAAGTAAAGTACAAAGTAAGTGGGAGGTTATGTACTTCAAGTAAAACAGTAAGCACACGGGCGAAATGTACTTGAAGTAAAGTACTGTAATAACAATGTACTTTCAAAGTAAAGTGCAAGTACTTTTTAACACAATCTTTCATGAAGTCCTTTCATTCCCCTATAGTGTACAATATTTTTCTTCTTTTTTCCTCTTTTTTTATCTGGTATTCATTGCCCCAGGGGTAATCGGGGGTGCATCAGGTATTTTAGGAAATGGTGGCGAATATTGAATAAAGTCAAGAAAATATAGTATTCTCTATTACTCTCGCTGACCAAGTATTATCACGAATGACACATGATGAGGCGGCTAATAACCGGAGAAAGTAAACGTTTAGTGGGGCAAACTTGTGCTCAAAAACATCAGAGCCGCAGGCGTCGATGTCGGCGAAACGCCAGGATCGAGCGCTGGGGCGAGACTGACTCTGGACTGCCACGCGAGGTACCTTTGTACATTCGTGGGCTTCTGGGACAATCAGTGTAGAATGTTCGGCGCATAGAACAATCGGACCTCGAACAAGCAACTGCTACCATTCGGCGACGCGCGTGGCAGTATTTAAAGGGAAATTGAAGCGGTTCTGTATTGAGAGGGGGGCGCGTGGCGTGTTTCAGCTTGGAGCATGGAGCGAAAGCTTGCGCTGCAGAACCTCCTGGGTTCGATTCCCACCCCCTGCCCGTTTCGATCTGAATCAGTTAAATACCGGCACGCGTTCGATTTATCACTAATGCGTGGTGCACGTTAAAGACCCCAGGCTAGCGGTTGTACCGAACAGGCTAGATTTCTCATCTACAAAGAGACAAGTCACCCGTGGCAGCGTACTAGCGTCAAGGTTGTCTAAGCACACAAGCAACACAATTAGTTTTGGTAAAAACACTTAAAACGTCCTCATTTGGCCTCGAGGATCATGAATATTAAAATTATTTTCAATTTGGTGCAGAAAGACTGCAGAAAATCATTTTCAAAGTACCGCTGAAGCCCCTCCTTCCTGGAGCGTGACGTCAGAAAAGGAGTTTTGGGAGTCTCCGCCCTCGCGCAGCTTCAGCGTCTATCAAGGCTATGCACGCGCACTCTTGCAAGATTCAAAAAGGTCAGAAAAAGACGTCATGAGATGTCATTGCAGGGGAATATACCTGCAAGCTTGCGATTGCACGAGCCGCCGACACGAGTTGTTGGATGTTTTTCATGTTTCTTCACGTTTAGTTTCATCTTCGAAGACAACGAACGCGATATTCAAATTCAAGGGATTAAAAAAACTCTAGAATTCAACTCTAACTCTTTTTTTTTTTCAAGGATCCCTTCAGCTTCCCTTTCACACAATATACTTATAAGGCAATAATCTGTATCCGTTTTACAGACGCCATTACTTTACTCAGACAACTGACCAGATGACTTTTCCACAGGTGATAGTGCGTTTTCACATGACGATACGCCATTTACGCCATCTACAACGCGCCGTTTCAACGATATGACGTATCGCTCCAAACAATATGTCATCTGGACTCGTGTTTGGTAAGAATGAAATGCACCCCCCCCCCCCCCCCTCCACCTTCACATAGTATTGCTGCAGAGTTGGCGAAGCATCATTTTGTGAGGCAAATTCAGCAACACCAACTTTAGGGCAAGACCAAGTTTTCTAAACGTAGTAAAAATTGTAAAAATAACTATGTTTTCCGGCCCGGATAGATAAACTTTGCATCGCCGAATGCTCAAACTCCGTGAGAATGTGACGCTAGCGGCTGGAATGAAACGCGAAAGTTTGAGAACGTGACGTTGCCTGGATCAAAAGATAACTGAGAAAAACGAGGTATCTCTATGAGCCGACGTCTGCCTAAGACTAATAATGTCAGAACAAAAAGTGACATTGTGAACGCTTGTGGGATTTGAATCACTGAAAAACACTTGGCAGAAAGAAAGAAAATATTGTTTTCTTTCTCGCTGACCAAGCTTGTTTCACTGAAATAGAAGCTGCAGGCGCCCACGATGTCGTTTCTTGTTTTGACGACATTAAACTTAGGTGGACGACGGCGCATAGAGAAATTTCTTTTTTAACAATTATCTTTTGATCCAGGTAACGACATGTTCTCAAATTAAAACATCGCAAGGACACGGACAAGAACAAGAAGGTAGACGAGCAAGGCGCTGACTTACAACTAAAGTTTATTCGTACTAACATCAAGTATAAATACTGAACGTCATGACAAACAAACAGAGATAAAAAAAGATAAAAAACATGAAATGGACGCCATGTGCTCCTTAGCCACCGTTATGCGCTGTCACTTTGTGTCGAGAAAGCAACATTCCTTTTCGGATAAACATATGGAAGGAGTGCTGACCGCAGTTTTCCCCCAATTTTCCAATTTCCCGCGCCGCAATGATTTCTCTTTGTCCTTATTCTTTCTAATCACTTCACACTTGTCGAAGACGGGAGTGCAGCAGCAGTCACGACAATGCAGGCCAAGGTGACCTGACACAACTCTAAAAACGTTATACTTGTGTTCTCGCAAGCGCCTACCTTCTTGTTCTTGTCCGTGTCCTTGCGCTGTTTTAATTTTTAATCACGAAATACCAACTAGCCCACACTTTCACGTTAGTCAACTTCATGTTCTCAAACTTTCGCTTTCTATCCTACCCGCCATACAGCGTCGCATTCTGACGGAGTTCGAGCTTTCGGGCCGAAAAACGCGTTTCTCTTTTCTCGGAAACACCCTGTATCTTCCCAACACTCGTTAGGACTAGTCATGAATCACAACCAATACCACCTAGAAAACAAGCCTCCCCCCAGACGTCACCACTAGTGTGTCCAGGCAGCGCCGCCTAGCTTGCGACAGCATCATCGCCGGCAGCGCATCTCGCAGCATCTCACAACTAGCATGCACGGCGAGACCGCGGCGACTCCAAGACGATCGCGCCTGTCGCTTTCCGCGTCTCTCGTCGAGCTTCAGCGTCGCTTGGCGCGGGTCGGGGATCCATTAACGATGACGTCATCCACAGGCCTTGCCTTTAGGGAGTGAGGTGAAAGTTACGTTCCAGATGATCACGCTCCCGCCCATACCCAGGTGCAGAGAGTGGGGACAAAATGTTCTGACAGCGCGTCCGAGCATTTCGGTGAGACGCGGGAGGGGGGACGTAATGGCAGCCGCACAGTGGCGTAACCGCCACTATGAGTAAAAAAAAAAAAAAAAAAAAGAAACTGCGAAGTAGCGCACGTTATGCATCCATCTATCCATCCATCCATTCATGATCATCCCGGGTCCAATCGGTCCTATCCCGATCTACCTCCCCTTTTCGTGTAGAGGAGGGGTCTCAAACACGCGGCCCGCGACCCACTGGGACGCGGCCCGGCGGCCCGCAAGCAACTGGCTGCGAGCCACTCTTATACCATGTCTCGAGCGCTAGAAATGGCATGCGCCATAATAATCATCATGTCGCTCACTCATTTTGGTTCAAAACGTATCTCCTTTAGTACGCATTCACATTGTTTATACTATTTGCTTTAGTTCTCGGGGTGAATTTAGTGTCCTTACTCAGACATTTCTGCCAGCAGTACCTAGATTGATTCACTGCTGTATTGTACTTCTGTATTGATCTGTGTATTTCGTGCGCATGATTCCATGTGATTGTGTAATGTCATTCCTATCTTGGTCCTGCATAGACCCGATGGTATTTCAAATCAAGAAGTAAATAAATTTAGTCTTCTGTTTTGTAGTAACTTTTGCTTCCTTTTTTTTTTTTTTTTTTTGTTGCACGGATTTTTGCTTTGGCAGGAGGAACTGCCAGAGCTAAAGTATACGAGCTCGGAATTTTCCCGTTCAGAAAAAAATCACTACAAAAATACAAGCATTTCATCTGACCGCTTCTATAAAATCGTCAAGAAAGCAAAAACTGCCGTATAAATTTTTTTTTTTTCCTTTTAGACATGTTGAGTTTGATTAATTTCCGTTTGAAATGAGGAACGGGAACTACATAACGTATGCTTGTGCACGGTGGCGAGGCGGTGTCATTTGAATTCTTGCTGTTAGACCACGTAAGGGGCTAAAGTAGTCCTATAGACAAATCAAACCTAAAGATGTCACAAGCAATGAGCACGAGATTCCTTCCCTATAAAATACCCCCCGGCCGCCTTTCGAGGGTGGTTTATCTGGCCCCCAAACTTAAATGAGTTCGATATCCCTGGTGTAGAGGGATTACCGAGGGACAGGCGGGAGAAGGGGGGAGGGGGGGGGGGGGGAGCATCTCAATAAGCTTCCATCCCCCTGACTACGTCCCTGGCATGCGTCCAAGTGCAGCAACCTAAAGACCAATGTTTTTCTTCATTTTGAGCGGATTCCTCCCACACTCTGACCAATCGGTGTACGGGAGAGATTAATGCGGGATAAGTGAGAGTTTATTTGTATTTGCTTCCAGTCTCGATCAAAGTTTAGTTAGATCTTAAGTGCATTCATATCTACAAGAGAACGCGTCTTTCAAAGCTCACCTCGTAGCCGCAAGACGCGGATGACTCGCCATCGTCGTTTCCTTGGTCCCTGCCAGCGGTCGAGCGAGCCCGAGCTGCAACCCAGAGCCAAACGGGGAGAAAAGGGATGCGCATCCTGGCTCAAGTCTCCGAGCACGGGATTCGCAGAGACGGCAAGGCGGTAGAGTCAGCGGGCCCCGGCGAACATTGGCGATTCTTCGCTGGACGACAAAGGGACTTCCTCTTGCGTTTTTCTGTCTCGGGTTACTCTTCCATTGTATCGATCGCTACACGGTCACTCGCCCGCCAGCGTCCCGGCGAAAATATGTTGAGCCGACAGCCGCACAATAGCGTAACCGAAATCGTTCTTGCAGTAAGACGGTGATTTCAAATGTTTCTCGTGTCATCTTAAAAAAAAAAAAAAAAAAAAAAAAACGATGCCAGAATAGACATCTGAAAAAAAAAAAAATGTAACGACCGTTTTTGTGCGGAGAAATTCGAAACACAACTCTGGCTCCAATCAAAAATTGACTTACCTCGCAGCTTCGCATAAAGCAGACAGGCGCAAAATGGATCCTGAGAAGACGATAATCGCGTGGTTGTGTCGACCTGCTTGGATCTGTTGCGTTTGTCTGAGAGAATCAGAGGTGTACACACGACGCGTACCGGCGTCAGACCGCTTTGTATAAACTACCAAGGTAAGTGAACATTCTACGGCGAGGTTTTGCAAAGCACGTGACGTCAGTGTCACGTGACGTTATGGTGTTTCGCAACGTGAGATGACCGCGCCACTTGACACTGTGACGTCATGTGACAGTGTGGTACCACGTGATGTGACGGGACACCGTGAAATCGCAATGTCAAGCGACGAAACGACGTCACGTGGTTTCACATGACGCCACAGGGTCAAGTGAAGTGTCACGAAAATATTTTTGCAAAGAAATCCGACCGTGTTATTATGTTTTACGTGACGCTGTTTTACTCAAGACTCAGATACCAACCTTAAAACTCATACTGGCAGACGCCATTACACGAGACAGCTCCTCCTGCTTCGTGCTCTGTTCGCGCAGACCCGCAGCGAGGTTCTCGCGAGTGCAGAAAGACTAAAGTTTCCAGAATGCATACAGGCAGCGGCAGTGTAACGGAATCGACTGGTGAAATCAGTGTGTGTGCACGATGAGAGAACAACAACACCAAAACACACAGATAACTACTCAATGGTCACAGAAAGTTGTCCACGAGTATTAGCGGCGAGAAGTTATGGTGGCGCCCTCCTACGGTTCCCCCTTGTGACGTCATTACCTTGCAAACAACAAGTTCGATGGTGTTTGTAAATAGCATGGTGGAAGCTTGAAATCATTGCGCTCTCAAAGGAACACTTCCAACACCGTCAAAATTAAAGTTCTTTCATTCCTCTTATTTCCGTCGATGATACCCTTTCCGACGTCATAAGTCAGCGTTCGGCCAATCGTGGAAGGCCGACCACAGCGACGCTTTCGGTCGCGCTCGTCGCCAATAAAGAAATACAGCGTTCAGCTTCAGTTTTCCTAGTGGCGAGGTTTGAGAGGTGGAAACATACAAGAAATATGCAAATATGGATGAGAAATGGACCGTAACAACCGATGCCATAGGCAGTGCTGGGTAAAGTACACATGAAAAAAAAAAATGCTTGAAGTAACAGAAAGTAAATAAGGGGTTATGTACTTCAAGTAGCGGACTTGCCAGCAAACTTGGGCTCCCTAAGCTAGAAAACTCGTACCTTGATACACTTAACCGGTTACCGCTAGTAGATGTTAAGGTAGGTTGTTTTCCCCGACCTCGATGGGCCACCTTGAAGTTGCCGTCGAGGACCGGGGGATCGTGGATGAAGGTAGTTGCTGGAGTGCTGGATGCGTTGGTGGTGATGCAGAGGCGACCGACAACTCGGAGGGTTAACGAGATGAACGAAACTTTACTTCGATAAAAAAAAAAAAGAATCAAACAGTTACATAAAATACAAGTGCGAACTGTAATAAACTGCCGCGCACGGCTTACAGACTGCACAGACGCCTCGGCGTCGGATGGCCCTACCGCGCACGGTAAGGACGGTGACTACCTTGTAGCCGCGAAGACGAAGACGCTGTCGCGCACGACAGGTAACGCGGCGCACCGCGGGAGCTGAACGTCAGTGGGGTCGCTCACGAGCCCGTTCCAAAACTCAAAGATTTCCCTGTCCGACCAGGGTCTAAAACAGCGTGCTCAAACCTGCGTAGGCCAATCAGGGTTCGACCTCGGTCCTATTGGCTAGAGGGACCAAACTACAACGCCTACACACAACACACTTTCGACCAATCGGGTGAGAGTTCATTGCCCCGAGAGTGAACCAAAAGTTCTCAGAAGCCGAGGATAAAATAAGACTTATGGCTTTCCTATCTGGCCACAGAAGATACACATTCGCGAACGGCAAGAACCATCGAGACATGTCGGCTGGGGCGCGTCAATGCCACCGCTAAAGGCCATTGGCGACAAAGTAAAAAAGTGAAAGCCGTTTACAAGTTCCTGTAACGCCGAATTGGAGCGCAGCTCTTGAGGAGGAGGAGTGGAGGGTATATTCCTCCTCCTCCCTCGTGATTATGCCTGCTAGTCCTCCTCCCCTCCTGCTCCCCCCTCCCTCTCCTTTACCACCTTTACCGGGCGGGGGAGGAGGAAGGAGGAGGAGGAGCGGAGGGGGAGGAGGGGGAGGGGGACGCCGACGCCGACGCCAACGCCGGCGCCGACGCCGCACAGGCTAGAAACGGTTCATGTGATTCCCTCCCCCCGAGGTCACGTGACCCGCCCGGACCATACTACACAATGAGGGGAGGAGGAGGAGAAGGAGGGGGAGGAGGAAGAGGGGAGGAGGAGGGGGAGGGGCGCGGTTACGCCGAAGCCGACGCCGACGGCGACGGCGACGCCGACGGCGACGCCAACGGCGACGCCGACGCCGCTCAGGCTGGAAACGGGCCCCTAAGAGCTGCGCTCTAAAAGAAAGACACGCCAGGCATATGCAGAATATATAGGAAGCGCCTGGTCCCCGGACGTCACGGAAGAGTTCCGATACACGACTCCGAGAGCTCTGAGGCACTTTGTCTCCCAGCAAACGGCCTGGCGACCGGTGACGTGTTAATGTCTCGGCCGTGGGTTCCTCGGCAAACCTTTGCGTCTGGCCCCGCGTCTCAAAGTCAAGGGGTAGACGCACGCGGCGTTGAGACAGCAGCCTCTCGTCGGAAAGTTAAGTGCCTTCACGTGCGTTCGAAAACCGGGGTTCCGCATGAAATGCAACGAAGTGGGTGACATGCCCGCGGCCATTTCCCCGATACCGGGAAAAGCTCATAAGCAAGCAGAATTCCAACTTGTAACGGCACGGGACCCCCCTGAAACGCGACACCCGACTCCCAAAGCGCCTCCCCATTTCCGACCGAAGCGCCGTCAGGCGGCTAAACAAAACAGAGCTGGATATGCCGTCCTGTCGGTCGAAAAAAAGTAATAAATAAAGGCGACCACCTCTACACCACTGCTCACTGACAAGGAACCTGTCGTGGTTATCCAGTTTACATCACACTACCTGAGGGAAAATTATCTAGAATCGCTCTCGCCTTAGGGCCGAAGAACCGAAGTTGCGTTTTTTTCGATCATTTGACTCCCGTAAACAAAAGTATCCTGTCGCCGGCGTGAACGAAAAGTAAAGAAAAAAGATATCGGTCTGTGTGACAGAAGAATGGCCATATATTTGGACTGAAAGCCGAAAGCGATCACGCGATTCGGATCTGCAACGAGGGCGATCACCGAGAACATTGTATGACGCGTGCATAGGATGCATAAGCGACTCGCTCTGAATGTCGGTCTTGACGTATCATTGTCGTTATAATGATGCTGATTCTTTTCGTAATATAAGATCTCTAGCAATAAAACAGCCTGGCTCTTTTTTTTTTATTATATTTAACTTGAATGTGTGCAGCTTATCAACGAAGATTACACATCAATATTTATTTGGCTCCTTTAGATCATGAATTTGACGCATTGGCTTTTAGCGAGACGTGGCTTGCTAATACCCATGACATAGTGCGATTCGAAGGTTACAGATGCAAAGCCATATACAGACTAGATAAAAAGTGTGATGGTGTTGCTCCTCATCTTAAAGACACACCTTTTACAGCGGAGCTGTTAGAGGTTAGGTTCCACAGGATCGTGTCCGGTATGTCGACACAAACCTGCCTGGACAGCTACCGCCATCTATAAGCGAATAAGTGACGGCGGCAAGCACACAACCAATATGGTTTCCGCCGTCGCTCGTAGATGGCGGCAACCTTTTCAGCTATAATAGCCCTGTACCTGCTCCACGAGTCGTAACCACGGTGTATCGTAACTTTAGTGCACTACTACGCTTCTCACGCGCTCAAAGTCTTTCTGAAAATGACTGATTTAGTGGTTTTCGGTAACGCTGTGGAAGTTTCTGATTGGAACCATATGTCTATTTTCATTAATTAAAAAAAGTTAATTAACGAATTTTAATTAATTAGCCAACTGATCGTTACTATTATCCCCCTATAATATTTCCCCCTGGCCGTATAACTCACCTGCACAAACCGTATCAGTGCACCTTTTACGGATTTTTTAAAAATAAATCTTTTCGAATTAAAAATGTACACCCGGTATATATATATATATATATATAGGGTGACTCAAGTCACCAGGCTCGATCTAAAATGGACCGTAAAAATCGACGCCTTCACGTAGCCGTTTAAACTTTTCGTCAAAGGTGTATTTCACAGGTCGGTTGTTTTCTTGTAAAATTACAGAGCGCAGTTCTCTTTTAGTAAAAAATAGGGCCACGAAACTTGCCAGGGTCTACGGCGGGCGGTGACCCAGACGACCAAGTCCAGTAGCGAGCTGTGTTTGCCGTTCGTATTGGTAGATGGCGTCGGGAGCAGCGTCTGAAGGTGCAGCCGACCAGCCAAAGCAGACGACACGCAAACGAAATCCGTTGGCAGCAAAAGCGCCGCCGTTATGCAGACGCGTTTTTTACTTTAAGTTTTGCTTTTATTATTCGCATTCATTTTTTAACCGAAGGTATATTTCAAAAAAGATTATATTCATTTTAATAAACCACGGTGGTCGCGAGCCGTCGCGATTAGGAGGTAGCGCCATCTATCAATATGAACGCCAAACACACCCCACTACCGGACCCCTGTCGTCTGCGTTGCTGCCCGCCGTTGACCCAGGCAAGTTTCTTGGCCTTATTTTTTACAGAAAGAGAACTACGCTTTGTAATTTTACAAGAAAAAACCGACTTGTGAAATACACCTTTGACAAAAAGTTTAGATTGCTACGTGCACGCGTCGATTTCTACGGTCCATTTTAGATCGAGCCTGGTGACTTGAGCCCCAAGTCACCAGGCTCGACCTAAATTGGGCAGTACATATCGACGCCTGCGCGTTGCAATCTAAACAGTTCGTCAAAGGTGTATTTACCAGGTCGTTTTTTTTCTTATAAAATTACAAATAATAGCTCCCCTTCTGTAAAAAAGTAGCACCAAAAGGCTTGCCAGGGTCAACGGCGAACAGCGACGCAGACGACCGAGCCGAGTAGCGGGGTGCATTTGGCGCGCGTACGGATAGATGGCGTCGGGAGCAGCGTCCGAAAAAGGCGGGGCCTCACGTTCGAAGGTGTAGCCAACGTTAGATGCAGCGTGCAGCCGACCAGCAAAAGAAAGCAGACGACACGCAGACGAAATCCGTTGGCAGCAAAAGCGCCGTCGTTATGCAAACGCGTTTTGTTTTTGTTTTCCCTTCAGTTTTGCTTTTATTGTCCACATTTACTTTTCAACCGAAGGTACGTACATTACAAAAAGATTATGTGGACGCGAGTAGAGTCACTATCGCGAGCAGTCTCCATTGTCTCCATAAGGAAATAGCGCCATCTGTCAATACGAGCGCCAAATCTGCCCCGCTACTCGACTTGGTCGTTTGCGTCGCCGCCCGCCGTTGACCCTGGCACGTTTCTTGGCTCTATTTTTTAGAGAAAGAGAGCTGCAATTTCTAATTTTACAAGAAAAAAAAAATCTGAGGCGATAGGCCTCAGATTGCTACATCCAGGCGTTGATTTTTATGCTCTATTTTGGATCAAGCCTGGTGGCTTGGGACACCCTGTACGTATATATCGGGTGTCTCAAATAGTGGCCAGGCTCTTTAAACCGACCACAAAATGCAGCTCCTTAGCCTATCGCACTACGATTTTGTGCAGCGTTGCCCACAGGTGGTGCATTTTTTCTATAAAAATTGCAAAGAGCGAGCTTATCTGAGGAAAAAGTAAAGAAAGTAAAAAGCCTTAACTCCTATGGAAACCCAGCGAAGCCACCGGTCTTCAATCAATAGGGCGCCCTATTGTTTGAAGACCGGTGACTTCGCTGCGTTTCATTTACTATTCTGGAAAGTTCCAGGCCATGCTCGGCTGTCATCGTATGTTCTGGTTAAGCCTTTCTCTTTTTTACCTGTTCCTCAGGTAAGTTCGCTCTTTGCAAATTTTATAGAAAAAATGCACCACCTGTGGGCAACGCTGCAGAAAATCGTAGCGTGAAAGGTTAAGAAACCGATTCTTGCGGTCGATTGAAAGAGCCTGGCCGCTACTTTACGACTCCCAAGCACGATTTTGTTTGTACCCGTGAATTGCAGAGTCCATCAACTGCTACATGCGAAAATAACCCCCCTTTCTTGAAAATAATTCCTAGCTACGCCATTTGTAAGTGCTGAAACTCTGGAATCTGGTTCGGACCTCGGCGTTCGGCGATGTACCTAATAAAAAAATATGCATGGAACTGTAGCCCCTCCTTCTCTCCTTATCGCCGCGAACGGCCGCGATAGCCTTTAGAAACTATTATTTTTGTTTGTGGCTCTGTTCAACCTTCATCTGTGCTGTCCTGCAGAAAGGACGCATGCAAGATGCAAGCGCAAGTCGAATTTTGCTTGGGAACGGTTCACACTAACGCCGCGAGGAGGCTACTATTTTTTACCGGAAGTCGCGGCGCCCCGTGCTGATTCCCCTCCTTTTCGACGTGTTTCTCCTGAAAGAGAAGTAAGTTCGTTGTTTCGTTGCTCTAATTAGTCGTCGAACCGATAAATAGAAATATAATCTAACCGTAGAAATGATTCGGGGTCATACTTTTCCTTACAATAAATCTGATCGGCGTTTTATGGTTCTCGATATGGAATCGTTTCTAAAACTACACGGGGAACGATAAATGCGCTTTCTAAGCCTAACATCTTTCAAACCTGAAGTTTGTAACTTTCGTCGATCTCAACTTATGCGGTCTTTATCGTGTGTATCTTAGAAAAATAAGGAGAAACAAAGAATTTCGTTTGAGGAGGATAAAGGGAATTATTCTTTTTCTCACCTTCGGCACTGCAGATGTCTCGGTGCGGCATGTGCCAAACGAGACCACGTTTTTCTGTTCGTTTTGTGCACCGGCCTAGCGCTACAGCATCGTATTTCTCTGGACAGCCAAGATGTCAGAAAGCTGGGACGACAACGCTCCCACTACGGTGGCCGTTCCGACCGAGCAGCTGGAAACCAAGCTGTTCGGCCGCTGGAGCTCGAGCGACGTGCAAGTCAGCGACATCGGGCTCACTGTGAGTGCACAGCACTGCACCGGATAGCAAACGCGTGTATGCAACTTCGCGCGCATTCTTCGCAGCTAGTGTCTTGGTAGGTCACATTAGCAGATTGGAACAATAACTTTTGGCATTTCTTTTACCATCATAACTTGCAGCGGTATTGACATTGCGATGTCACCGGGGTCATCATTCGAACTTTTGGCATCCTGGCGGAAAATATTTTTAATAAATACCGCGGGAAAGGGAGCTGAATTAATGGAACGCGGCTAAAGACTACTTAAATTTTAACTCGACTACTGTAACATTGGCTACTGGTGAATTGGAGACCCGAGTCCTGTCCAAGTGGCTGTCTGCACTGCAGCAAAGATTGGCATCGCATGCTGGGACTCGAATAATGTAAACGGATAGTCATTTCTGCTATGGCCTCGTGTTGACTGTTGCATGTACAATGCTTTAATTGTTTGTCACAAAGTTAGCTGGTGGCATTTGCTTTCCAGTCATGGTAGCTACATCACAGGCACCTCGTTCTTGGATCATATTAAGGTTGCGTAAATATTTCCTTCTTTCAGGACTACATTGCCGTGAAGGAGAAGCATGCCAAGTATCTGCCCCACTCTGCCGGGCGCTATGCTTCCAAGCGCTTCCGCAAGGCGCAGTGCCCCATCGTGGAGCGTCTTACAAACTCTATGATGATGCACGGCCGGAACAACGGCAAGAAGCTGCTGGCCGTGAAGATCGTCAAGCACTCTTTCGAGATCATTCACCTGCTCACCGGCGAAGTAAGTCATCTTTCCTTGAGCAAGCGCTTTTGGCCTCCTTGCTCGTACTCGAGTGACCACTACATTTGGCCAAGGGCGTCAGCCCTTGCAACCCCATTTCACCCCGCGTGGTGGACAAAGTTTGTGTGATTACAGTCATCTTTTGCAACACTGGGAGCTTACAGAATGGTGCAGTGGGTTGTGCAACAATGGGTCTTTTGTGTTTCAGAACCCGCTTCAGGTGGTGGTGAATGCCATCATCAACAGCGGGCCGCGGGAGGACTCTACGCGCATTGGGCGTGCGGGCACGGTGCGTCGTCAGGCGGTGGACGTGTCCCCGCTGCGTCGGGTGAACCAGGCCATCTGGCTGCTGTGCACGGGCGCACGCGAGAGCGCCTTCCGTAACATCAAGACCATTGCTGAGTGCCTGGCGGACGAGCTCATCAATGCCGCCAAGGTCTGTCCTTCTCTCCTAGTGGCCGTCGGGGGATTTGGTTTCGCCTTGACCCTCGTTGCACCGAGACTTGCGAGAAGGGACTGCCTGGAACTGTTCGTACTGAGCGGTGTGCATCTTTAGGGGCTGTGTTTTCAGCCTAATAAATAGGGGCAATGGTGTTTATTTATTTATTTATTTATTCAGATACCTACAGTGCCATGGGGCATTACAGTAGGGGGGGAAGTTGGGAATGAAAAACAAATAGTTATACAAAGGTTCAAAGAGCAATGTACACAAGCCATAAATATTCTAGCATCATAACAAAGAGCAGGCTACATAAAAATGTGGTCTATTAAAAAATGAACTAAACACTAGGAGGTTAGTGTTGAATAAAGCATATCCTTAAGAACAATGTTGACTACCAAGGTTGGCGAACCATTCCAATCCCGTATTGTTTCAGGAAAAAGTGAGTTCATAAAGACATCAGTTCTACAGTGGATTTCCTTAACCTTATAAACATGATCCTTTTGTTCTGATATGTAGTCTGATGGGTGAAGGTAGGCATTTCTTTCTATCCCAGTTCTACAATTAAATACGTTATTAAAAAATTTCAATCAAAGGCTCTTCCTTCTAAAGCTTAGCTCCTTCCATCCCAGGCTCTGTTTCGCATAAGTCATACTAAGTCGCCTGTCATAATTGTTGCCTGTAGATTCAAGGCCGATGTACAGGCCTGGTTTTCTGAATCCTCTTGGTGCCCTCCCCTCCAAAGCTTCCAGGATAGCCATGGTTAGGGCAAGTAAGGTGGAGAGGGTATTGGAAAGGGGGAATCGATAAAAGTGAAAAGCCTGAATTATATGTTTGCCTTTAACCGGATTAGTGGGTCATCTGGCTCCCATACTTTGAAACAAACACTTCTAGTGTAGTGTAGAGCAGAGCTTCTCTCTGGGATCTCATCAATCCCGCATGCCAATCAGTACTATTTCAGTGCTGGGCATCATTTTCTAGTACTTCTATATTATGCTCTCACCTTCATTAGTTTGCCGAACGGAACACCAACTACTCAGGTTTTTTCGTAGAGGTGTGCCAGTGCGGCCTTGCAAAGAGCATTTGTCCCCTTTGCTCGGTGGTGTGCTTTTACTTTACTGCCAGTGCACTCTCGTCACAGAAGCAATTCCCAAAGTTATGAGTTGCTCTTTGTATTGTTCATTGAGCACCCATGCCCCATACTTACTTGTGCTTGAAACCACTGCTCCCCCTTTGCCCATAATTAGTAAGGCAAGAAGAAACTTGAATGTGATCTTGGGTAAAACTGCAACATGGATGTATGCATGAGGTGTGGAGCACGGATATGATTGGATGTTCCATATGCCATATAATTTCTGGGAATAGGCCAGTGGACTTCTTGATGAGTGAACTTTGGAAAATACTAGACTCATTCAGTCTGCAAAACGCAGCCCATCTTATTGTGTAAAGTATGCATCGCTGAGCTTTGCTTCAATTGTGCTAGCATTTCCTCAGATAGAATACTTTCAATCAGAGTATTGCCATTTTTCATGCACCTAGAGCCCGAGGTAAAATGGAGTGGCAATTGATGTTGGTTGTGAGATCTTCAGTTGTGAGCAAGGCAATCTGCTAAACTCTTTTCCACTTAAAACATATTTAAGGTACAATGACCTCAGTTGAGGTGTAGTTAAACTACAAATAAGTTTATTCATTAGAAATAACTATGCCATGTTACATTTACTCCTAAATCTATGCCACACTGCAATTGTTAAGCGACTCTTCAGTTTCCAAGGCAGAACTATCGATACACTTCTGTATTGATTCTGAACTCCGCTCACGATGGGGTTTCTGGCACAACCCATAGCAGGGCTGTCAAGCTTGAATCAATGGAAATTTATATAATTGCATTCTTAATCTTAAAAAATAGCCGTAATTGAGGTGAGTTACAAGTTACTCAAAATCCGTAACTCGCACACTTTCGACGGACCCCTTCGCAAATAGCGTGCGGCGCACTCAAAGCATGTTGCGAACCTCGATGCAATTCTGACGGTATGCAAGCTGCTGTGTTGTCTGTGTAGACTGGGCTGCATACCCTTTTCTTCGTGCAAGTTGGCTGGAGGGCGAGAGAACCTCAAGGTTGCCATAATTCTAGGGTGCTCGTGGTGGCGTCTGCGAAATTGTCTGTTAGTGCCTTTGCTAGTCTGGCAATGGGAGCCTGACGACAGTGTCTTCCTGTCTGCTTTCCAGGGCTCTTCCAACAGCTATGCCATCAAGAAGAAGGACGAGCTGGAGCGTGTCGCCAAGTCCAACCGTTAAAAGAGAGAGAGGGGGATTAAAGCTACTCTGCTCATGTTTGATCACGCACCTGTGTGTCTCGCTTTGTGGCAACAGAAGGGAAACATGGCTGCAACCTTTGCTGCTCCCATTCTTTCTCCAGATACCTCTCCTTTGGCTCAGCTGTACTCTGTTGTCCACCCTTCTTTTTGGGGATGTGGGAAAGAGTGGAATACCGGCCAAGGTGTCCGGAATTCGACAGACCTATTGCAGAGAATGTGCCATATAACAAATCATGGTTGTACCTTAAAGTTAATGCTCAATCCTCTACTGGGGTGTGCGAGATGCACCTTGTCAGTTTGGTTAGCACGTAAACTTGTAAAATTTAATTTTTCCCCATTACTTTATTTGAATTAGCTCAACCATTAAAAGCAGTATTCCCTCACCGAGGGAGAGACTTGACAGATTTGTCCTCGTGCTTCTCGTACACTTGTATGGTACTCATTACAAGTAAACAAATTAGTTGTAATCTATTCTAGCTTTTTTAATTTTTGATTATTTTTATGTGGTAATTGCAAGATTAATCTGATTATTTTTGAAGTACTAAAATTGCTTACATCTGTTAGTATTATACCCTTCCCTTCCTAATGGCAGCCTTTGTTTCCTCCAGTTTCCTACCAAGGAGGTCTCTTACCAAGTCTCCAGAAGGAGGCTAGTTTACCAAAATTGGTAGATTATAAGTAGTTCATAGTTCAGGATTTTAGTCCAGTAATAGACAGTACGAAAGGCCCCTTTTCAAACCAATAGATATATCTGCTGTTTTCAAAATCAGAAGTAATTGGAAAAGTAAACATTACTTTTTCAAGTAATGGCCAAATACTTTTCCAAGTATGAATTTTTAACCAAGAGTAATTGTAGTTTAGTTCTTTTGAGTAACGTGTACGAGACTGGCTTCATGTGACGAAAAATGTCTGGCTTTTGCGGCTTGCCATTGTGGCATGAGCAGAGGGGTTGCTCGGGCAATGCAGATGATTCTCGTTTGCTGCTGGGTCATTTCGCTGAAAAAAAAAGTTTGATACCAAATATGGAAACTCCTAAATTTTGATACCACTGGCATCCCACCCACTGGTACCTTGTTCATGGGAACAATGCAGCTGAGGTAGAAATTGCACCCACTGCTAATGAGGGGACTGTAAGTACATATAAACATAAAAGGGAAATTCCCTAAAAGTCTTCCTAAGTGACTCAGATGAAGAGTGAGTGGACACGCTTGCTTGAGCACGTATTCTCATATTTTTATATCGAAACGTCCTGAACTGGAGCCCTGCAAGGGCCGCCTTTTTGAGCCCAGGCCTAAGGGAGCCTTTAGGCTCCCTACCCAGGCCCGGTGTCATGATAATTTACCTGCCCAAGCCTGGCCCAGGTGTTTGCAACTGGGCCCAGCCCGGTCGGCCCATTTCGAACTGGCTCGGCCGATCCCAAGTCCAAATTTGATGTCGTGTCTAAAACTCGTCGCGTGAAAGTGTTGGGAAACTTTATTTTATGCAAGCGTTGGAGGTGGGTTGCTGGTAAGTAACCTTTTTCCTTGCATATCGGTACCCGACGGTGCTATGAAGAGCACATGTAAATTTAACTAGGCTATGTCAAATTTCAACACCTGAGAGACATTAGCCTTATAAATAAATAAAAGGTGGTATAGATGACTTCATTGTCCTCCAGACCTCTAGGCAACAAACAACTCTGACCTCAATCATTTTTTATCCCCTAGACGAGTTGAACGGCATTAACAAAAGTCAGATGAACTATTTCCACAATGAATTTGTTCACAATCAGCTTTCTACAAGTAAACTATTTCTTCCAGCGCCACACACTTAAAATTAGTTTTTTTTTACTTATTTGGAGAGGAGGTGGGGGATGGAAGGGTACTGAGGGGAGGTTATACCCCTCCTCACCTCATCCTTCAACCTCCTCCCCTTGTGTCCTTCTCCACCGTGACGTAACGTGACCTCGCGGTTATGGCGACGCCGTTCATGCCGGAATTGGGTTGTGTAGAAATACATAGAACCTTTCCAAGGAAAGAAGGATGCGGAAATTTCTTGTTCCGAGACTCCCACCATTTCACGCAGGTGGTCACGAGAGCTTAGCTGTGCGAGGACGAGATGTGAACAGTTATGGCCAGTTTCGTCCGAACGGGCTGGGATTTGGCTCCCGATGGGAGTCGCCAAGCGTTGTGTTAGGTGTTCTTTCACAGTGTGCATCAACCATTTGTGATAGCGGTGTGCTCAGCTCCTCAATTTGAGCATAGAACGCCACGCTATCGAACTCGCGTTGAGTGTTGAGATGCCCAAGAAATACAATGCAAAATGTAGAGGCCAACATGCTGCACTTGGGAGCAAGCCGAAAACTACAATATATGCCGGCTTGCAATGCAGCAGAGACATATTGTATTTATCATCATTGTGCTTGCTGCGTTATAATTAATCAATCTACAGTGTGCAGCGATTTTCCCCAAAATAAATGATGACTGCATATATAGTAGAGCTTCATTTCTCTTGCCACCGGCACGAAGTTCTACGAAAAATAGATGCAGCGTAGTAAAGCTATGCTCATGTTTTCTTTGTCGCCAAGACAACGGCTTTAACAAAGCTCAGGTGAACTGTTTCCACACTGAAACCAGACCTACTATAAACTAATTGGCGGCACTGAATTGGGTTTGGGCCGCAGCCCCGAGCCCGATCCAGGCCCGCCAAGGTGCTGGCCTGGGCCTGCAGTAAAAACCCTAGCACAGGCATACCGAAAAACCGCCTTACTCGGCCTAGCCTGCGGATTGGACTTTTGGGTAAACCCCAAGCCCGTGCAGTGCTTTATCCCAAACCGTCGATTTTCTAAAATGATTTATTATTACCGAGCACTGGGTGGCCAGTGTCGAATCTGAGGCACAATTGGTCGTGACACCCCCTGCATCGAATTGAAAATTGTTTCTAGTTTCCTGCCTTCATGTGCTAGTTCTCTTGCGTCACAAGCCCAATATCATTTCATAGTCTATTTAATTACCTCAAGTGCAAAAGAAAGGTTGCATGAGAGAAAGTATACCAAGTTAAGAACCTAGTGCAACATGATAATTTTGTGGATTGTTCCGTTCATGTTAAAGAGGACATGACCACATGTCAACGAGATTCATTACCATGTGTAACGTGTGCTGGGATGCCCAAGATGACATGAAGTGACGGCAGCAAACTGTTCTTGTGGAGGGGAACCGTTGGCACTTGATCATTCATTTTCAACTCTAGTCGGGGATCTTTGGCTGAGTGTGTCGATGCGCCACAGTTCAAAGCATGTAGAGTGAAAGCTCGAACTGTAGAACCCTGGATTTAACGCCCACCCATTTCGATGGGTGTGCGCATCGTACCGGCGTACATCTGTGTAATTGCTACTGCGTGATGCACACTAAAGGTCCCAAGTTAGCGGTCATACTGCACTGGCCAAAATGTTCATCTACAGTGGAGACACAAAATGCTCCTAGAGGCAAACATCCCACTTTCTAAAGGCCCGTTCACACTCTTGCAACCTCTTAAAACTGGGTTCCTTAAAACCTCTTACAACTAGAGGATACACCGGCACGGTCTATTGGGTACCAGTGTAAACTTGGCGGTTCGGTATATTTTCTATTTCTCTCAAGCATTATCCTTTCTTTCTTGGCTTGAAAAACTTTTGTCAATGTTATAAACGAGCCTTTCTTATAGGTATTATGCACATTTGACCTCGGAAATGCCGCAAAACCTTTGCTCTTGTGAGATGCAGTTCCAGGGTCATCGCATAGATGACGCCAGCATGCCAGTGTGTTTTCTTGTCCTAAGAAATTAGAGGTTTTAACTAGTCTTAGTCTCTCTCGGTCGTACTCAGTTGCAAGAGTGTGAACGGGCCTTAAACATTCCCAAAACTCACTCACAACTGGGTTAATCTATGCATGCGCGCTTTACCGGTCCAATCGAGCGCTTAACGTATGATTTGCAGCGTTCCCAAGTTTGGAAAATGTTAATAGTAGGCTCCTCCGCAATATTTTACGGCCATTTCATTGTGCATCGTACATGTCATCTTGCACGGGTCGGACACCAGCATGTTGAACAAACATCTATTTTGACTCCTTTATCCCGAGACCATAGAATCTCGCCAGCCAGTTTTGCTACGCTGCCTCAACGTATGGGGGAAATGTCTTTCTGCATGTGGGATAACCTCGTTGCAGCTGTGTGCGCAGAACATGAGCAGTCTCGTGCACTGCCACCTGCCTCCTCCTGCCAAGGTTATGGCAACGTCACGCATGCGCCACATGCACGGCGAGATCGGTTTATTGGAGCCACCTCCCCAATTCCATCGCCCTCCTTTGAAGCCACACACTTCAAGAAGGGGACCAACTAATGCCTCGGACCCCGAAAGCGTGAAAATAAATAAATAAAACAATCCGCACATTACCAAATTGCTGATGAGAATGCAGCATGACTTGCATAAACATAGTTCACGTAACTTTTCTTTGCATGCGGACCAGTTGCACTTTCTGGTGCACTGCTTGAAAATAAAAGCTGGTTTAGCGTTTACTGCGACTGCATTAAAACTGGAGAGAACACTTTCACTATGTATGACTCAAGGTTATGCTCTACTCTCTCTCTTTTCATGCACCCCAAAATAAATTAGTTTTTGCAGCATTTGCAAGATGCCACTATTTCTGAGAAATGGTTGCTTATAAGATTAAAATGCGGACGACCGAGTCCTCGAATGCATGGAGCTGCATGGCACCGGTTATTGAGAATTGGCCCCATTTTCCCACCCAAATTTGCAGAAAATCACCTTTAACTTTTGAATAGCGGTTAGTTGTGAAACTTTGGCATCTCGTTTGAGTGCTACATTTGGGCGCAGACTGAGCATTAGGTTGATGCATCGTTTAAGTCTTTTTGGGAACATGTACATGTGGGTCGTAAGTGTTCCAGGGCTACCCGATAGTTGGCGCCAGTGTATTGTCTCTAGTGGCGATAAGCGGTCATAATGACAGTCGAACGGACATGTCTGAACCAACCTTAAAGAGGCGCTAAACCACTTTTTACGTTAATCTATTTACGGCCATAACTTAATCTAATGGCTATAAGTATCCTAAAAAAATGTATTACCTTGGAACTATCGCAGACATCAGAGGGCGCCGTCGCACGAGGAAAAGCGAGGCTCTGCCCTTTTTCGACCGATGGCACTATCTGATGTTGATCTTCCGATTCCCATTTTAATTGAGAAATTGGCCATGCACAAATGCAACCTTTGGTTTCTTAGGATGCATAGAGCCTATGGTCGAGTTATGACCATACATAAGACTATTGCAAAAGTGGTTTAGTGCCCCTTTAACAGGCCAGAGTGTAGAAACATGCCTAGGCACATGCTGCAGTGGGAATGGGTTATCTTGAGAGGTATGTCTTGTTTGGAGATGAGCTTCTTGCACAAAGAACCAAGCACTCTAGTCATGTCTTAACAAATCTGTGGGCAATTGTACAAAAAATAAACATTGCCTGTCTCCAATATGACAGCAGGATGTATTAAAAACAACTTTTCACAGGTGCAAAATATTAAGGCCCGTTAACACTCTTGCAACAGCGAGAGACCAGACTGTTTTTTAAGCCTCTCGCGACGTCTTAGGACCGGATGCACTGCAGCGAAGCTGGTCCTACCAGATTGCAAGAAGCTTAACAACCGGTCTGGTCTCTCTCGGTCTTTGAAAAAACATCGAGAGGCCCGCTCCCCGGTCGGCGGCCCCCGATTCCGCCTCGCCGAGCCTGGAAGCCCGAGATTCCTACCCCATATGGGTGGGGCCGACACCAAACGGCTCCCTACGATGAACGGCATCCATTGAGACCACACAAGTCCACAAGTCCCGGTGAGCCCACCACTTTTAACATTATCAGACTCCTAAGACACAAACCGAAGCCCGCCCAGCTAAGCCAAACGACGAGCACGGCGGCTGGCGCCGCCCGCGCCATCAGAGCGCAGCTTTCGACCCGGCAACAGGCGGACGCTTGCCCCTAACCATCATGGAAAGTAGTCAAGCATTATCCCAGCGCCAACCGACCAACCGAGAGGAAAATGAACGCGCGGCCGATCTCAATGGGAACCCCAACCCAAACAACGACGAGTCACCCAGTAAAGATGCCTCGCATCAACAGGAGGAAACAAATAACTTCTCTTGGACGGACGTAGTCAGCAGGCGAGCCCGAAGACAACAACTTCAATCCGAGAGGGAAAAGGCTGCTGCTGCCGAGAAAGCACCCAACCACTCCTCAAATCCCCGTAGGAGAGCAGGTGATCCCGGCTCCCCCTACACTCAGGAGAACCGGAGCTACCGAGCACAAACACAAACGCTGCACCAAAAAAGGCTACCACCGCTCCCGGTCAACGACTACAAAGTGGTCATCCGGCCGAGAGACGGTCTCAACCTCGGAGCCTGGAGTACGGACAAGCTCACACGAGCCATCCTCGTGGCATCTAAACTCTCGTCCACCGAAACGTCCGATATCACTATAAGAATCCGCCGTGACCAGAACCTGGCGATCATCAGCACCCCAAGACTAGAGACATTTTCCCGCATACAAGCAATCTCGGCGCTAACTCTCGAAACCAGGCAATACGAAGTCACAGCATACCTGGCAGTCCCCGACAATTCATGCAGAGGCATCATCTCCGGTGTAGACACCAGACCGACAGCCGAGACACTCACTGAGGAATTACGTGCCCCCGGGACCAACATCTTGTACGCCAGAATGATGGGACAGACTAACACTGCCATCATCACATTTGAGGGACTCAAGGTACCCCACTACGTGTACCTGTCGGGCGGTGAATACCCATGCAGACCCTACCAACCAAGAAAACAAATATGCGGCGTTTGCCTGGGCCTAGGACATCGCACCGACGTGTGCCCGCAACCGGAGAAGAGCCGATGCACCACCTGCGAAACACCTAGCGGTGCCATGGAAGATCACCAGTGCAAACCCTACTGCATAAATTGTGGCGGTGAACACCCAGCGGTCGACCCGCGCTGCCCGGCCCGACAGAGAGGACCATACAACAAGAAACACATCCAACAACACCAACAAATGCAAGGACGACAGAAATCACCCCTACCACCGCCACCGCCCCCACCAAGAAGTGCAGACCCTCAATGGCCGAAACTACAAAGCAAAACCTGGGAAGATCCTAATCCCTTCATCTTCCTGGCCGACTCCACACCGCAAGATTGCCACGAGCCCAGCCCACCCACAGGGCACCCGAAACACGTCGGCAGGAATAAGTCCCGTTCCAGCTCGAGGTCACAAAGTCGGCCCCGGACATACGGAGAGACGCAGCGAACGGACCAAAGGGGAAAACAGAAACCCACCCTCCCCGGGGATGACCGCAACGAAACGAAGGTAAGCTGGGCAGCGCAGCCTCCTAACCCTCCCTACGTCCCCACACTCGCAGACGCTCCCTCCCCCCACACACCAGTACCGGACCCTATACGGGATATCATCACAAAGCGAACAATCATGACAGCAACCGACACGCAGACGACAGCACAACCAGATTCAGACACGTTCGCAAAGACCAAGGAGCATTTTGCCCAATCCCTACAGAGTTTCCGAAGAGAAATTTAAGAGGAGTTAAGGAACTTCCGAGAAGAAATCAGGGCCCTCACCAGACAACCCATAGAAGAGCTCAAGGAAGCACTCCGACAGACACCACGCGAGAAGAAACTCGCACCCGCCAAAAAAATACGGCAGGAAATAACACAGGACATACAGGAAATGAAACAACAAATAATACAGCAGATTGCTCTACAACTCCCCCAACTCATCCACGCCGCTCTAACAGACCACCGAATCAAGCTCTCTCAGGCAGAGCCGAACCTCCCGTTGCACACGGACACACACGGTGAACGCGATCATTGTGAAGCGAGACGAGTACACCCTTACCACCGACCGACTACCGAAGCCTCCTGTGTCCCTGCTGTAGCGGCACAATCCGACGTCTCTCAATGCCAGCCTCAACACGAAGACAAACACTAGGAAACAAAACAAAAAGCACTCTCCCCCTACCGCCCCCGTGATCTCTACGCGAATCTGGCAATGGAACTGTAGAGGGTACCGACGCAAACGCGGAGCCCTCACACAATACCTCAGCACCCACACACAACGCCCCGACACCATAGCCATACAAGAAACCAATTGCGCCCCCAACCTGTCTGGATACGAAACATATGTGCAGAATACAATCCACGGAGATACACCGCGAGTAGCGACTCTGGTCGCAAAACACATCCCCGTCATAGAGCATACCATGGACAGAAATGTAGACATCCCACATGTTCTTCTGGAGCTCCTCCCCCAGAAACGCGGAGGAACCAGCCTCTTCATACTGAATATTTATAGTCCCCCCAAGAGTGGCAAGAGAGACACCTTCGACAACATCTTCCTCGACGCGATTCGAATAGCCCGACCACGAGAAAACACCTTTCTTATAGTGGGGGATTTCAACGCGGCACACCCAGCCTGGGGCTACGAACATGAGACAGTAAAGGGACGGAAGTTAACTACGACTATATCTAGGAACCAGCTAACCCTCCTGACCGAGCCTGACCAACCGACAAGGCTGGGTAACAGCGTAAACCACGACACGAGCCCGGACCTAACGCTCGTGCAAGCAAAAAAGCCATGTACCTGGACAAACCTCCAAGAAAACCTGGGGAGCGACCATTACATTCTTGAGACTGAGATCCAGACCCAGATCGGCCGAGGCCACGGACGCACACAACGACTCATAAACTGGGACGCCTTCCGACAGCTAAGACCACCCCCGGAGGGGAAAACAGCAGAAGCACACCCACCCCTAGCGCAATGGATCCAGGAACTTAAAAATGACATTGACAAGGTGACTACGCAGGTGAAAACCACAAGTGCAGCCCCAGTTATAGACCCACATCTACTCCACCTGTGGGAAGCTCGCAGGGGACTCACCCGGAGATGGAGAACTCGCAAACACAACCGAAAACTCCGAAAACGCATAGCAGAGATCACTTTAGAGGCAGAACAGTATGCCGAGGAACTCACACAAACCAACTGGTACAAACTTTGTGATCAGCTCCAAGGAACCCTCGGAACCAAACGGGCCTGGACGCTTCTCCGAAGTCTCATAGACCCAACAAAAACCAAGGCGGCAACATCCCACGCAATCACCAAACTTCTTCACCGAGAAACACGAAAGGAAAATGAGCTATGGGACGCTCTCAGAGAACGTTACTTAGCAACTGGCCCTAAACCCAAATACTCTTCATACCCGCACAAAGAAGCCACGCATCCCCTTGACACAGACATCACCGAATCCAAAGTCCGAAGCGCACTTACAAACCTAACCCGGAGCACGACACCAGGTAAAGACGGCATTACATACAAAATGCTTAAAAATCTCGACGACGGATCCATCACCGCCCTTACGGCTTATTATAACGAGGCTTGGAACACTGGTACGCTGCCACAAGATTGGCGACATGCAGACATAACCCTCATACCCAAGCCGGGCAAGCCACTCTCCCTCGAGAATCTTCGCCCCATATCTCTCACGTCATGCATAGGAAAACTCTTGGAGCACATAGTCCTTAAACGACTCCAACCACACCTGGAAGCCATCAACTTCTTCGCAGAGACAATGTTCGGCTTCAGGAAAAACCTATCCACCCAAGATATACTTCTCCAACTTAAAGAAGACATCCTCGACCACCCAGGACGGGCACAGACAAGGGCGGTTTTGGCTCTTAACCTCAAAGGAGCCTTTGACAACGTGTCACATGACGCCATCCTGGAAGGCCTCGCCCGATCCCAATGCGGAAAGAAGACCTACGAATACATGCGAGCTTTCTTATCCGACCGAACCGCCACCTTGGGAATCGGCGATCATCGATCCGACCCAATCCTGCTCACGGGAAAGGGCACTCCCCAAGGTTCAGTCCTCTCGCCAACACTTTTTAACATTGCCATGGCAGGGCTTCCTCATCTCCTCGCCAAAACACCCAACATCCAACACGCACTGTATGCCGACATCACCATATGGACCAGCAAGGGCTCGGACAGCCAAATACAAGACAACCTTCAGGAAGCAGTAGACACCACCCAGAAATTCGCTATAGCAGCAGGACTCAGCTGCGCAGCTGAAAAGTCTGAACTCCTGCTCATCCGAGGAGCACGCAAAACTAATGAACGGAACAAGACCACAGACGAAATCACCATACACCTTGAAGGCACCCCCATACCAAAAACCGACCGTCTAAGGATACTTGGCTTGCACCTCCAAGCCAATGCAAAAGCCACCCATACCGTGCAGCTGCTAAAGAAGCAATGCATCCCAATAGCCCACCTCATACGCAGAGTCGCCAACAAAAGAGGCGGCCTCAAAGAAACCGATACCATTAGGGTTGTGCAAGCACTTCTCATCAGCCGAATAATATATCACGCCCCATACCACAAACTAAACCAAACGGAGCTAAATAGACTCAACATCATTCTCCGCACAGCGATTAAAACGGCCCTTGGACTCCCCCCGTACACCTCAACCCAACGATTACTCCAACTCGGCCTGCACAATGCTATTGAGGAACTGATTGAAGCCCACACAACCGGACAACGCACCCGTATGAGCTACACAAAGACAGGACAACATGTCCTTTGCAGACTCGGCTATCAGAGCTTCGAAATCCCAGAGCACACCATCAAATTAGGGCCAGCTCCACCCGCAATCACTGCCAGGATACGGGTCATGCCACTCCCACGAAACATGCACCCAGAGCTCAATGCCGGAAGGAGAGCGGCAAGAGTGCGTGCTCTCCAACGACTACACGGAAACGACCCATGTACCTTTTACACCGACGCGGCAGAATATCCCGCAACACATAAGTATATGAGCATAGCCGTCTGCGATTCCAACGGTCAGAACAGGACAACGGCCTCCCTTCGAGGCAAGCTCCCCACCACCACCTCGGAAGAGGTAGCTATTGCATTGGCCTTAGCACACTTATATCACACAATCAAGGATCATGAGGTTCCATGCACTATCATCACCGACTCACAAGCGGCATGTAGAGCATATGCCAGAAACTCCCTCTCCCATTTAACATTACGAATTCTATCACCCCTTGACCCCTCCTTGCTACCACCGGTCCGCATTATATGGACACCTGGTCATGCTTCTCTTCCCGGTAATGAGAGTGCACACGCGCTCGCCCGAGAAATAACCCACCGGGCATTACACGAAGAGAGAGAGGAATTTAGCACCAGACACTACAGCACCAACCTTCCCCCAGCCCCCCTACTCACTTACAATAATGTCACAGAATACTACCGCTCCCAGCGCAAAACCCTTCCTCCCCCACACAAGTCACTAACCCGGCAGGAGAAAATCGCATGGCGCCTACTACAGACCCACACCTACCCAAACCTATTCCATAAACAACGATTCTTTCCCACCAGGTACCCAGACATATGTCCGGGTTGCCAATCCCCACAACCCACCTTGTACCACTCCACATGGACCTGCCCAACCCCATTGGGAAACGGCATCAAACCTATCCCCCATCCTACATTCTCGTCTTGGGAGGCTGCGCTGACCAGCACAGCGCCTGACGATCAGCGACGGCTGATTGAACGGGCCAAGCGTATAGCAGAAGCCAATGGAGCCCTGGACTAAGGGCACCGCCCAAGAACGAAGCAACGACCTCACTTCTTAAATAAAGTTTTTTTCTCTCTCTCTCTCTCGGTCTTACTCGGTTGCAACAGCGTGAACGGCGCTTTACAGTGTGTATGATCAATAAGGGTAGGAAATAGCTTGTTCCAGGTTTTATAAAACAAATAAAGCATTATTATTATTTTTGCCCTCATGGGTGACCATGTCTAAAGCTTTTATGAATGGTACCGCACATTAAGTGATAGTGTAAACAGGTAATAAGTGTATGGAATTTCTAGTAAGTTGCTTTGCAAGGAAGGGATGTGCCCAATCAGTATTGTGGATGTCTATCTACCCTGTCAACAGCCTATGAAGACTGCAAGTGTGATTTCACTTTGCTTTTATCAACTATGACACAACAGGTGTTGAAAATCCTGGTGTCCACGTTCTTGTCCAATCTACACCCATGTAAATGGCGTAAACAAAGTATATGTGGCTGCCAAACCAAGTGTACAGTCCGGGACAAAAGTCTCCAGGACGCGCGAGCTGCGACTGAAACGAATTGCTCTGCCATCTGCCGGCGGGTCGCCTGGTTTCGAGATCACACAAAAGCGCATGCGCGTCCTACTGTGCCTGCAAACATATGTCTTTTCCCGCTCTTCTGCGGCGCGGCGCCTAACTTGGAATCGCACACGTGGTACCTCCTCGGAGAATGCGCTTGCAACCGACCAGAGTCTGCTACGCATTCCAAAACTGCCGATACCGCCTGCAGCATTACGCCATATTTTGCCGTGTCAGCACACCTTGGTTTATAACCAGTTGAGCTTATCGCTCAGTTGAGCTGCCGTGACTTCCTGCTTTATAGGTGCCAAGTCAGTAAGCGCGGCCGATTCCGAGTTCAGCGCCGTGCCGCAGAAGAGCGGGAAAACAGACATGTTTGCAGGCACAGTAGGACGCGCATGTGCTTTTGTGTGATCTCGAAACCAGGTGACTCGCCAGCAGATGGCAGAGCAATTTGTTTCAGTCGCAGCTTGCGCGTCCTGGAGACTTTTGTCCCCGACTGTACCTTCAGACTTTAAATGACTGATCTGCCTCTGCTGTGTATTGTCGGAGGTGTATAATGATCCTTCACTTGTTTTATTGGGTAGATGCTACAATTATCCTACTATGCAAGGGGCAACGGTGTGCACCTGGGACTGTGGCAGTCTTTACCTCCTCCCCTTGGCCTTTGCCTTCGCTTTCACCTTGGCCTTCTTCTTGTCAACCACCTCCTCGTCAACGAAGGTGACGGAGGGAGCCTCGAACTGATGCAGTTCTTTGTCATACATCTCCTCGGGCAGCGGGTTCTCCGGGTCTGGGTAGTATGTCGGGAACGGTGGCGGGTTGTCTTCTGTGTGCTTTTTCTTGCCGTGCCGCGAGTCGTAGATGTTCACGTAGGATAGGGTGGCGCCCGGAACGGCGGGACCTTGCACGAACAGCACATTCAGCTTTGTGTTGATCCTCCAGATCTTGAGACCCACCAAGAGCCTCCGCTCCTGGCCCATATGTCCGGGCATCCGCTTTCCCTTGAGGATGATGCCCCGGGGGCCTCCGATGGCCCCGAGCCGCCGGTGCGCTTTGGTAGTGCCGTGGGACTTCGGGCCGCCCTTCATCTTCCAGCGCTTCATGACCCCCTGGAAGCCGTGCCCCCGTGTCTTGCCGTACACGTTCACGTAGTCCCCCGCTCGGAAGTGCCCGGCCGACAGAGGCGTGCCGGGTTGAATAGCGGCGTCGTCGGTAATCAGGAACCGCGTCAGCTTGCGCTTGGGCATGACGCCGGACTCCTGGAACAGTCTGAGGTACGGGGCCTTGAAGAGCATCGGGTCCGCGCTGCCGGCGCCCACGACGAGGCAGCCGCGGCCCTTCGCCTTGAAGCCGAACCTGGATGAGGCATACTCTTCCGACGGGATGTAGCGGATCACGTGATTGTCCAGCACCTGCAGTAGGGTGGTGAGGATTCGCTTACCCGAGGTGGTCCACATCGGGTATATGCCGATCTTGCGGGCGATGACGCCGGTCCGAACAGAGTCCGGCGTCCACACGCCTTTCTCCCAGGGTTCATTCCTGAGAGGACTCTCGCCAGGCTGAAGGTACATCTTTTGGGCGACTTCTTTGAGGAACTCGATGTTTTCCTTCAGGAGGTGGTCCTCTCCGAAGTGCTTTCGTTTGCGCGGTGCCCACCAGTGGAACGGGTACGTCTTTCGGCGCTTGGGCGTGGTGGTCTTGTAGCGACATTGGACATTACACGCAACAGAAATGCACGGAGTGAATCTGGATGTGTTTGTGTTGATGAACCCACCTAATAGCCGAACTTGAGAGAATAATGTAGCGCAAAGAGCCATGATAACACGGAGTTCTTCCACTTGCTCCGGCGGCACATGGCCTTCAGCGCTTCAGCCCTCTTGCGGACAAACACAACGATGCTTCTTCAAAATCATAATAACAATTAGCTGTGCTTGTGACTCAGCATCTAACTAAAATACAATCATAAATATTTTTTTTTATTTTGTATTTACTTTCAAAACGCGCGCTAGATATTTGGGGAAAAATTTAGCAAGTTTAGCGGAAAGCGCATTCATAACAAGCCCGCAACCCCGGAGGCCAACACTGGTACGGAGCAGTAGCAATTTTCCATCTGAGGATGTGGAAGTTAATGCATCCTTTTAATAGTTAAGCATATTAGTTGGTCGCCCAGTTCGTTCCAAGTCGTACCCACCAGAAATAGCTGTGAGATGGCCATCAGCTTCAGAGCACTGAAGGGCTGCCTGAGCAATGTCATGGGGACCGTGAAGACCGGCAATTTTCGGTCCCATACCGGCCTGCTGACCCTGAACAGCGCAACGCCATGCAACTGCTATATAACCCTAACCCCAGGCCACAGAGCGAAGGTGAAACCCTTTATTTTTGTTCATCCCTTCGCGATACGAACTCTCTCTCCTGAACGTATCTGTGAGACGCGAGAAAAATCAACCCCACGACAGGTCCACCGCGTCTGTGGAGCTGACACGGCTCAAAAGTTCGATTAGTTCATTCATTCGTGTTTTCCCAGGTAGCAAAGGTGAACGTCCGAATTTCACTTTATTGTCCGTTGGCTTCTTGTTTAATATTGTAAGGAGAATATAAGTGGCCAATACCAGTTTTAGCGATTACTGTTCTTTCGAACTCTTCTTCGCAGGCGCTGACGAAGGAACCCGCTTCGACTCTGCACCCGACACCGTGCCCCACGCTCCAGAGCGTTTGCCGCAGTTCGAGCGTGTGCCTGCCCCAAGTTCGCACTGACGCTCCCGCGAATGACGTCGCCTTCGCGCCCGAGTTGGTCGAGTATCTCGGCTGCCCCGTGGACGTCACCAGCGGCGCCGTCCCGTCGGACCATGACCGTTTGCCTTTCCTCGAGCTGCGTGGCGAGCATGACGACGTCGGGGACGGAGCGAGCATCTCGCCCACCACCGCGGTCCTGTCGGGCTACCTGGACGCCCAGCCGTATCAGGTGGAGATCCATTGGTCCACCGCCCGCAGGGACGCGGCTTCGCAGTTCAAGTGCTGCGTCGAAACGAACCCTGAACTCGATGCTTTGACAGCAGAAGGGGTTAGCTTCAAGTTCCTGGCACGCTGAGCCAGAGGGCGTGGAAGGGTGGCGATCAAAGGGAAACCTTTGACTTCTATTCCGAGCTGCACCCGTAATCGAGTATTGCTCTCTCTGCCACCCGTTTTCCTTGCCCATTTGTATCTCTGCGGGATGCTAGTTTTGCAATGTCGAGATGGCTAGATTCGTTGCAGAAACATTTGTGCATGCAGCGTTTTGTTAGGCAATCTCAAAAATTCATTGAAAAGAATTTTGACCCTGTCCGGAAAGGGCAGAGACAGTCGAAAGCAAAATAAAAAAAAAACGGGAAGAGATAGTTTGTCCAGTGATTCGAGGGATATCTTGCTAGTCCAGGATAGAAGTATTGTGAATTATGAAATACAAAGCTTTTCTTGAAGACACTGTGTAAATGGCTGTCCACACAAGATACAATTTGCTCCAATTTTGGCCATTCAAACGTGTGTAGGTTCTCCTCCATATCCGGTCTGCTTTGGAGCGACTTTTGTTAGAGGGGACAGCGACTGTCTACTTGCATCCTCGGAAGATGCACTGCTGTTGTTCTTCCCGAAAACAAGAAAAAAGGAGACAGCAATAAGGAGGTGCCTCCCCACACGTCCAACAATTGACTGACGTCGCAAGGAAATCGTGATTTTTTGCACCCGGCAGTGTGGTTGATGTCCTCGCTGAAGTCGTACAGACATGCTGAATCAGACGCCAATATTGAAAACCAGACTCAGTTTTTTTACCGTGCACGGCACAAATTGTGTTCCTTGTGGCTGGCCTACTGCGTGCAAAAACAGTACCAAGAGAGTCAGTTCAAAGTGAAAGGTGCCACCCTTCCTGAAGGAGTGACGGATGTGGCGAAGGATATTAGTTCAGCTGCTGGTGGGTTGAGTGTAGAGATGCCGCAAACTTTGCGAATCTGAGGTTTGAAGATTGAACCAAGGGGTTCACAAAGTTCGAAACTTCAAACTTATTATATAAAACAGTTGATGATTTTTGAAGTTAAGAATTTTTGGTGCTGAGAAATACGATTGTTTTCTAACTTCCAATTTTTTGCACCATGAAATTTGACATTTTTGAACTTAACACGCTAACAGATTTCACAATTTTCAAACTTTCGAACCTGTCAAGTTCAAAAGTTTGACAAACTTCGAACTTCTTAACCAAAGGTCGACGAAGTTCAAATAAGGTTCACCCCCATAGGTTCAAGGTAGCAAATATAAATAATGCAAGATGTCAATGTGTGAAGTGGAGTTTAAATTGCACTAGAGTCTTACTTAGCTAATTGTGCCACGAACGACTCGCCTGTAAGGCACTGAATGATCATTTTGGGGTGGCCTCGACCTCACACCTCTTCCTTTCGATTTCTGCACAGAGCCTCTCCCGCACTAAACTTCATAGGTTGCCTCAAGGTAACCTGTGGGTCAACAGATCCCTGATCTGCAGGCTTGAAATTCAACCAAGGTGCTTCCCTAGGAGCCTTCCTGATAGCATTAGTTGCTTTTGAATGCAGGTCCCCCCATTTCCTTGAGTCAAGGAAAGGTGCGCACGGAGCGTGATGTTGATGCGCACAGCGAACGCTGAATCAACGCTTACTTCAGTATCGTTTGTAACCGGCTGTAGAGCGGCCAATATCTCCATTCATAGAAGTTCCAGGCAGCGGCAATATGGTTAGCCCAGTAACAACCGGTCGTGACCTGATCAGCTGTATTTTACCGGGCCGAATGGTTCCCTCATTTAGTCTAGTTTAATCAACCTTGACTTGTGTCAGGTGCTGTGCCCGTGTTCAGTGTTTTCTCCATCTTGCGGGTCATCCCGCCGAAATAAGCGCCCGGAGCAACTGAATATATTCGGGAAACCTGGATGCCTTCCTGTGCACGCGTTTTATTGCATTTAGGCGATGTTTGATGTCCTTGCTACTAGTTCGCAAATAAGTAGGAAGTATGTTCACCTGACTGGCATTGGGGTTTTTCGATAAACCGTTCAACCAGTTCAACGCTTGTTTCGTAAGTTATGGCAAATTGAGTAATACAGGTAGTACTGTCAGTACCACAGTGCTAAGGAGGGAGGAGTATATTCACGACATAAGAGAAATGGGCAACGTTGTCAATAAGATTTGTAGCACATATTGCGATTGTTTAGGTTAATTAATGAAAACTTAGTTTGAAACTGCGGAATTTGATATCCGTTCGTGAAATTAAGACTTCAAACTTAAAATTGAAGCTTTCAAACTTGTACCTCGAAAGAATTCTAAATCTTAAAACTTTTCTAACTTGAATCTTAAATAAATTTAAAATGTTTGAATTTTTCGAACGATTTGTCAAAAATCTTGAAATCTTCTAACTCAAACTTTTAGAAACCTTGACATTTTCGAATTTGAACCTCAGCGGGATTCCAAAGATGTGAAATGCTTGAATTCAAGCCTTGGCTAGGTTTAAAATTTCCAAACCTTTCGACCTCGAACTTCAGGAGGTTTGCGGCATCCCTAGTCGTGTGCATGCGTTTGACTTTTTGGCTTTAGCTCATAGTTGGCTTCCAGGTGTTATGGGTACTCAAATAGGAAGGTTGGATGAATTGAATGTTAATGGCTGTACCCTTTATAATGGACAATAGCTTGCACAACCTAGCCTGAAGACCAAATACAAAAGATTCCTGTCCCCACGCTACTAGGTTGATGTCTTTCCCCTCTGCATTTTTGTAACTCTCATCAAGCATTGTGGGATATTGCCAAAAAAAACTTTGGGAAATCTGGCAAAAAAAATTAAGTTGGTGACTCCCTCGAAAGTTGGCGAGGGAGTCGCCAACTTTCCTCTGACCAAATCATGTCGGCCTTACCCCAACACCGGACCCACTGGGAAACAGGGTTGAGACTTTGGGCCAGAGCCACGCGAGAGGGAGTCCCAATTTCCTTCTGTCCCATTTGTGCCCCAGCTGTGTTAGCTATATCTCATTCAGTTTTCCCTTTGCCGTCCCCACGTGGCCAGGTGTACTGTTTCGACGTGGACCGGCAGATGGCCGCACGGATGGTCCTGTCGGACTACGAGCGGGAGGTGCTCCAGTTCTCGGGCACGCCGGCGGCCCAGGCGGACGAGGGGCCCAGGGACCACCCCGGGAGGGCCTCCGAGGAGCAGCTCCAGAGGTTGCAGACGGCGCTCGCCGAAACCCTGCCCAAGTTCTTCACGGAGCCCCACAACTACTCCCTGTACCACAAGGGCATCGTGTTCAGGAACAACATCCGTGGCGTCACCACCCAGTGAGTGGCGTCGTGCCCTGCGGGACGCGTGGCCACGGTCCTTCGCGTTGGCCGCTTTCCAAGACGCGGGGGTTGCGCAGTTTATTCCGTGTCTCGGCCATGCGTGACCAAAACATAACTTATTCTGTATGAAGCAGTGTATAGAGGTAATGATGGCTAGCCAAAGATTGTAATGCATAATGTTACGGGAGATTACAGGGACATACTATTGCAGAAAATGTGAACCGAAACAGCTTCTTTGGCATAGCTGCCACTTTTGGAGAGCTATGCTCTGAACTAGGACTGAAATGCAAAGTTGAGGTCAGACGCTTCGGACTGTTTGACAAATTGAGAAATAATTGTGCTCGTGTGGACCACGGACACAGAAAAAGGCTGGATCGGGAGTTTTGGCTCATATTGTCCTTGGGTACAGCAATCTGAGTCGGGAAAGAACTGAGTCCAGCCAAAAATATGCGTGTAGGTTTTTGGAGAAAAAAAAAATTCAAGAAAAGAAAAAAGGTATGATTTCTATGCACGTGGAGACAAATGGAAACAAATTATCTGGTTAGTGCTGTTACTCATGCTCGGATCTGCTGATTCTGCTTTCGGGTGTTCGCATCAAAGAAGCTTTACATTTCTGTTACATGTGATGCCACCCGGTGTCACATGTAACTAACTTCTTTCATGCAGATGCGGAACTATCACCCTACTTTTTAAATTCTTTTTCCTAGAGCTGCTTGAAATTGTGTCAATTCCCCGTTCAAAATTTACCTACATCAGCAACGGCCGTGAGGAAATGGAGTGCACTCTTTCGGATGTATTTCAAATTTATTTTAAACGGTGCCCATTTTGTGTTGTGTACCGGCTGTCATAGAGTAGCATTTTCATTGTTATGGCTAACTTTAGTTGCCCCGTGTTTATATCGCATTTACGATAACTTTTATCGCAGTATCCACTCTTCGAGCGTTCATTGTTTGACCCACTTTGTAACCAAGTTTTTGGCTGGCAGACTGAGCCACTACTCAAGTTATTGAGTACAGGGTTCCTCAATTTTTCCGTCTATTGGGACATCGTACGGCAGTGGGGAAACCCCTCTCAGCATCGCCGTAATAAAGCGATGCGGATGCTCACTTATGTAGTGAACAGTAATACGCTCACAATACCTCATCACAGATGAAAAAAACCAGGAGACGCTCTTCCCACGAAGATCTCCTATTTTTTTACTTTATCAGAGCGAACGCCGGAGAGAAGCCGAAGAGGACTCTCTCCTCCTCCGACGTTCGCTTCGCTCTAGTGGAAAGTCTTTCTTTCTCAATAGAGTGGGAGGCAGCGTGATATAGACATCGGCAGGACGTGACGAGCCGGATCATTCCCGAAAGCAGTCGTCGGAGGGTGCAATCTGGACCTGTCTTTTGTGCTGAGCAGGTGCTAAGTAGATATAAGGTGCATGCTGCATCGTTCACGCAAGCCGGAGCGGCTAGAAAAGAGCTCCTCCTCGGGTGACACGGGAGAATGCTAGCCACATTCTGCTACGTTGGCCGAATGTTGCGTCGTAGTTGTGGTCCCCTGGCTGTAGTTCTGAAGCTGGCCATTATGGGCTCGACGGTTGAATCTCCTTCCTAATAGGAAGAAATTTGGCTGGTAGTGCAACGCATTGCACGGCTCGAGCCAGCCCGTGTGGCACCTCTAGAAAGGGCATGCCACCGCCTTGGTCTCCGCAGGGGCCTGCCCGGCTACGTGCAGCAGCTGGCCCTGGTGCGGATGCTGGGCCACCTGCGCTACGCCCACGTCAAGCTCGAGGTGCTCAAGATGACCGTCCACCGGGAGGACAGCACGGTGCGCATTCGCTGGCGCATCGTGGGCCTCTCGGGCCTCCGGGTGCTCTTCATGTTCTGGAAGTTCAGGATCTGGGAGTGGAAGAAGATGATGTCCCGGGAGGCTGAGTGAGTAGCGGGGCCTTCGGCCACCAGGGGCACTCCGCTCGCGATTGTACTCCCGCTCAAAACATGTCCGATCGAAACCTTCCTCGACAGCTCCACACCGACGTTAATTTATTTCAATTTACTTACACTCGGGACCCAAAGGCATTACGGAGAGGAGTGGGGCACTGAAAGACATATAAAGGGTGTTTTCTTTTAAGCTTAACAGATCTGTTCAGAAAAAGCTGCAAAAGCTACACTAATGCGGTTTGTGCGGCGAGTTGTACAACCAGGGGGACATAGCAGAAGGGTCTGATCGTAACAATCAGTCGGCTTATTAACTAAAGTGTGTTAATGAACACTTTAGTTATTGAAAATAAACATGGTTCTAATTAGAAGCTTGCCGAGTGTCCTGAAAACGACTAAATCGGTCGATATTAGGCAGACTTGGAGCACGTGGGAAGCTCGGTGGAGTGCTAAAGTTACCAGTCGTGCTGCAGGGGCAAGGCTACCAGTGTGATAACGTGCCCACACGGTTTTTCCATCTCTTATCTTAGCCCCAGCCTCGTGCCTGTTGCATGTGTGATAACTGAAAGCTACGCTTCTCCTGCGCTTAAAATATTTCTAAAAATTACCGCTTTAGTGGTTTTTGATGATGCTCAATAGGTTTCTAATTGAAACCATATGTCTATTCTCACTAATTAAAAAGTTGATGAACAGATTTTAGTGCTTTATCTTGATGATTTGCCCCTTATATTGTGCCCCCTGGCCGTATAACTTGCCTGCACAAACTGCCTCAGTGTAGCTTTCACGGCTTTTTTTTTTAAGAAATCTGTTAAGCTCTAAAGAAACACCCTGTATAAGTAAAAACAATAAAAAGGCAAAAGTGAAAAATTACTATGGAAGATTAGTTAAGAGATTATTAATTCTAAGTCTAAAATAAGTGGTGTTAGTAATTTTAACTGCGAGAAGGTGATTACAATCAATGGAGGTTTGGGCCAAGAACAAGCTGCAATGGATCTTAACTTTTAGTTGGTGATTGGTGCATTATATTTGGGATGGTTCTGTAAATAGCCCTTGTTGAAGTGTTGGATTAGGGTAATAAATCTTGTGAAACAAACATAGGCGAGGTATTTTTCTACGAAGCAAGAGACTAAGCAAGGACAGGGATGCTTTCGTAGAGCCAATGCTATACTTGGTTTCAGCTGAAGTCTAGACGCAGCCAATGCTATACTTGGTTTCAGCTGAAGTCTAGACGCAGCCAATGCTACAAGTGCGAGCATGCGGCTTTGAACAGTACTTGCACTGCATGAGAGCTCGTGGTTGGCAGGGACGCTGAAAAGCCCTGGCGCTTGTAGTATCGGCTGCGTCTGGGCTTAAGCTGAAATGAAGTATAGTTGTGCAATGATAGTTAGAAAGTATAAATGAGCAGAGCGATTTTGGATGAATTTTACTGTAGATGCGAGGGTCTCAGATTGAAGCTGCATATTCAAGTTTAGTACAAATTAAGGTTGATCTTGTCTACGGTGCTTCATTGTTTTATGTTGTCGTTTTATTTTGTGTATACTGTATGCCTTAAAATCCTTAATGTTTGCAAAATCCTGTTTTTTGCAAACTGTGAAATTCGCAAACTTCAAGTGTGTGAAAAATTGTCTAGAGATGCAAATTGTGGCCTTTAGAATTCGCAAAATTTAATGTTTGCAAATAAATAACTCTGACCTATTTGCAAAAAATTGGGGCCACAAATATAAGGGGTTTTACAATATTCTAGTAAGCGATACCTTCATGCTTGGATGGAACAGCGCGGATGAACAGTCATACTCACATGCACGCAAGAAGGAGACAGACTCGCAGCGCTTCTTGTGTGCATGTGAGTGTGACTGTTCATCCGTGCTGTTCCATCCAAGCATGAATTACCAACTTGCCCAAGCATCCACATTATCAAGATACCTTCATCTTGTCGCTTCAGTTGCCGAACGTTTTTGCTTGTGCAACTGTTTTACTTCAACCTATCTTTAATGTTGAATGAATGAAAAAAAATACCACCCTGCTTTGTTGTCAATTTCAAAAATTGCTTTTGTCTCCAGTGATGACTAGCTCCAATCTTAAAGGGGCGATGCCGCAATTTTTGTACTTTCAGTAAATACAGTGTAGACCGCATATAACGTATGTCGCGGGAGTCGCGAAAATCTGCACTATAAGCGGTACCGCGCTATAACCAAAACATCAATTTTTCAGGCCAAAATACATGCCATCAGACAACTTACCTTCGTAAAAGAATTTATTTTATGTTAGGTGTAAAATAAAGCTTAGTTTGAGGAAAGTCTTTATTTCACCAGACTAGTGCACTTCTCTCTCAAGTGTGTCACACATTTTGAAAGAAATGAGTGACTTTTGCCTGTCGCAACGTCCGTCCGCAGGTTGCGGACGGACTTTGCGAGCATTCAGGATTGCTAACCTTAATCACTTTTCTCCGGCGATGAAAACGCGTGAAAATTCGCATCCTTTATACGGTACGCGCCAGTAATACCTTCAACTTGAGCACAGGCATGAAATGCTCCAAATAAGAAATCTGGGTGATATTCGAAAACACAAATGCTTAGAAAGCACCACTGTAGTCGAAGTAAACAAACACGACGACAGGGGCGTTTCTGCCGTCTTGAGAGTGCCGCCACAACATCGCCGCACGAGTAGGTGGATCTTCCCTTCTAGTACGTGCTGGGTTATCATAGCGACACACAACGAAAATTCACAGTCAAGGATGGCGCTTTTACGCGGAACGATGAGCTTCCATCCCGCCGTCTACGTCGGCGATCACAACCGACGCCATGTTTGCGGATAGAAGCAGCCGGCCCGCGACCGGCATGCAACGCGCGCGAACACTTCTCCTCGATCTGCGATTGGTCTGTCGTTGCGGCTGTTTGTTTCCAATGCAGCTGAGGGACGCGCGCATGTGAACGACACGTGCGTGCGTCCCTCCGTCGCTATGGCAACTGAAGCCTCTCTCTTCGCTTCTCCCCGCTTCTTTGAGTAACCTCCTTGTCCCGCAAGTGCCGCTTGCGGCTCGCGCCGTTATCTAGTGTCACACAAAGAAGCGTGCTCGCAGCGCTAGTCAGTCGGTGCGCTGTTCCAAAAACCGCTCCATAACCGGTATTTCCCTTCGCGCGCCTGCATTTTAAGCGGTATGTAAATACATGGAGTTCTATGGGAGGCGAACCGGTGGTTTAAAAAAAGCCGCGTTATACCCGGTTTTGCACTGTAAGCGGTTACGTTGTAACTGGTCTATACTGTACCGCTTAGAATTATTTCTCGACATGCATTAGCTATGAAACATGCATTAGTTTCTTTTCTCCAGGCAATGGCAGTTGCGGAGAAAATTGGAGAAAAACAAACAGCGTTCACCCGCTCAACTCGCGTGTTCTGAAGCTGATTACATGCCGCCAATGTTTATCGTAGCCACGCACTGGGGTTGTCAAAGCACAGGGCACATCCTGGGCTGGACACATTGTTAAAGTTTGGCTATTCCCGTCATTGTAGTGATTGGGCACGAGCCGCTGCCCGAATGCACGTCGAGGCATTAATTGTCGCGAGCCAAAATGGAATGCTTACACAGTGCTTGTGTCCAGTGTATGAGCCGCATTTAATATTGTCACCTCGGGTATCACAAAGCATGACAACGAAATCCTGGGGATTGCGTTGTTGGCAACACTAACAGTGCGATCCTCACAACTTGGTCATTAAGTTTCGTGAAGGTGAAACTGAAAGAGAATGTCCGCTTGTATCCTTGCAATTAGAGAGCGACAAAGAAGCTTCTTGGTCAGTGGCATTGCGTGCGAGCGTCCGGCTAGTGCCAGTACTTGGGTCCCACTAATGCCAGTAAGCTTGTGTAAAGTGAGAAACGTTCGTACACAATAAAGTTGCAGAGCCCCTTTAACTAATATTAATTAATTGATCGATAGCGAAGGATATTCTTCTCTGGAATGTTTGCTGGGGCCGACGATTTCGTAGTGAGGATGGCGTAAGATGCACATTCTGGACCTGAATATGACGTTCCCCCGATCCTAGGTGGACGGACGGCTTTTCCGTGATGAAGGTCGGTGCAGATGGCCTCATTCACGAACACACCTGTGACAAGGTGAGCATACCTGATCACCCTTCTCACTTCTTCCCTGACCAGGTGACCCATTGAAAGAGCGACTTTGTTTTTTAATGTTTCCAATTGCAAGCAAGCAAAGAGCACGTGAAGGAACCTCACGCCGTTGCGGCTCTCCTTTCTTTGAAAAAAAAACGCACATTTTTGAAATTGTGCTTTTGAAGATTGAAAGGCACTAAACACTTCGTCCTGAAGTATTTTCGTGAAATAAGTCTCTTCTGTCTTGAAATATTGTCTAGGAAACAAAGTAAAATGGGTCTGCGCATGTTTTTTTGTTATTATTTCAGAATGTACAACAGTCAAACGCCTTTATAACAAAGTGTGTGGGAATGGCAAAATTTTTTGAAGTACAGGTAACTTCGTTGTAGTAGTTGAGTGCGAAAAATCGATCACATGAAACCGAATTTGTGCTATCGCATATTGATGTACCTACGCGACATGCGAGGTGTTTCAGGAAAAGTTGTAGGGCCAAATTCTAGTATAAGCGACACCAGGAATGAGGTTTTGTACATTTACAATTAACTTATAAAAAGGGGGAAACTTGGCCGATTCTGGTAGCACATCGCAGCTCGGAGCACGTGGGCAAAAACTCTCGCTGCACAATCCAAGCTTTAAGCTCATTTACCAGTTTTTACAGCGGAGCTGTTAAGGGCTAGTTTCCCCAGCATCGTGTCCCCCGCAAAGAAATGTTGACAAAAAACTCTGGACAGCTACCGCCATCTATGAGTGACGGCGGCAACCTGACAATCAGCTTGCCGGCCTTGCTCATAGATGGCGACAACCTTTCCAGCATTTCCACTCTGGTTTTCACCAGAGTGGAAAGGCTGAATTTCTCTAGGCGTTGTCCTAGATGTCGTCCTCGAAGTCGTCCTACAAGTTGTCCTTGAGGTCTTCTTAAACGTGGTCCTTGAGGTTGCCCAAGAAGTTGTCCTTGAGGTTGTCCTAGACGTCGTCCTTGAGGTCGTCCTTGATGTCGTTCTCAAGGTTGTCCTCAAGGTCATTCTTAAGGTCGCCCTAGACGTTGTCTTCAAGGTCGTCCCAGAAGTCGTCCTTGAGGTCGTCCTAGACAATTTTCTTCGAAATCGCTCTAGAAGTCGTTCTTGAGGTCGTCCTGGACGTTTTCTTCGAAATCGCCCTAGAAGTCATTCTTGAGGTCGTCCTAGACGTCGTCTTTGAGGTCGTCCTAGGCGTCGTCCTTGAGGTCGTCTAGATGTCATCCTCTGGGTGGCGTCCTCGAGGCCGTCTTAGAAGTTGTCCTTGAGGTCGTCCAAGAAGTCGTCCTTGAGGTCGTCTGACCATAGTACAGCTTGGCTGGTCTTCCTTCTTTACCAGAGTGGAAAGACTTAAAATTTTTTTCTAACAATGAAAGTTGTTCCGGCACACGTTCGTATCCTCACTTTTGCATGATGCAGTTTAAAGACACCAGGCGAGAGGTCGCACTGATCATACCGCCACTGGCAAGGTTTGTCATTTACAGCCGAGACACTGGGCGCTCCTTGCCGTGGACTAATTTCCCACTGTCCAGACTTCCACGCAACTAACTTAACTGACTTACCAAAATATGAATCACAACAATCACTAAACCACAGACATTGACCCTTGATCATGCAGTGAACGAGAGGCATTCGCCGGAAGTAAATTTGGCCTTTTCTAAATCGGGCGACGCGTCAATCGGAGGAGGCTCTCGAAACGGCCGTGTTGCTCTCGTAGGAGCGGGTGCAGTGCCACTACCTCTGCAGCACAGCAGAATCGGCCAGGCTTTTGGCACGCAACAGCCGCAGTGCGCGGCACATCGAGAAGCGAGGATGGGGAGGGGCGGCTCCACCGAGCCAACTGAGCTCCCCGACCTTTTTTCTCATCTGTCCGGCACAAGAGGGATGCTTGTTTTTCTGTGCGAATCTACTATATTCGCTTAGGTTGTTAGATTTTGGCATCGCAGGCAGAGTCGCAGATAACATTTTCTTGATGTTGTATGATCGCTTAAAGGCGGAACAATTTGGGCCTTGGATCCTGATGAGGATTGGTGCTTCGGTCAAACAAATGCCGAAGCAGTTTAAAAAGGTTGGCTGCCCATGAAAATACTTTTATATATATATATAGGTACTCTTGTTTGCACGGGTCCTTTCAAATGCGCCGACATGCACGTGAAATAAGAAAACGAGTGTGCGTATTGCCCAAATGGAGTGTTGAAAAAAAATACTCGTCTTGGAGTGGGGCGGTGCATATTTAGGGTTCTTCATGTTCGGGTTTTATATGGGTGGGGGGGGGGGGGGGGGGGGGGCTAAAAATTGGGAACTTTGCTCCAAACTGGTAATCGGGGGAGAATCGGGTTTTTAAGTTATATTTAGAAAGATATATAGATCTAATTAACAATAAAAATCATTCATCTCTTAATTTATATTTTATTTTTTCATATTCAAGCTGTTAGAGTATACAAGATAGCATTGCACATGGTTAAGAGCTCACTTGGGCTTTTTGATTTTTCATAATCCTCGTTGATTACAAAATCTTCTGCATGCTCCGTATCCATCCTAGTCCAGTCTACTTTTTGGAGATACCTGAATTAAGACAACATTCTCTCAACATCACAGCTTATGCGTGCATTTGCAGTGCACAACAATGACTTCAGTTTGACAAGAACAAAATATCTTCTGTTTCCTTTGAAACAAACTTGTGAGAGTAGTTTCTCATCCTTCTCTTATTTTTGTTTTGCTAGTTGAAACTGAAATAAAGGAAAGGCAAAGGATACCTCCCAATAAAAGCAACATTTTTGTGCTCTATTTATGTCACTGCTGTTCACTGAAGCAAACATAATCTAGCTATGTTTCCGAGATCTGGAGCTAGCACATGTGTTCCCGCTAACCCTTTGCTTCCTATAAAATATTTTGCAAAATTGTGAAAAAATCATGTTTAATCTGATTTTTAAAAAATATGTTCCGGGTGCAAATATTGGGAAAATATCGCAATTTACCTGAAGACGAAGGACCGTACGTGTACTCAATCAATGGCATAAGCGAAAACGAACGAAAGTATTTATGCACGAGCTGGGTAGCACCTCGTCCGCTGCGCCGCTTCTGCCGTTGCCACGCCGCACATTCTGGGTTTTGGGTCCAAATAATTTGTTAGCGTGCAACCTTGTGTTTAGATGGCGCTACATGACTACGTTGCTGCATACAGGTTCTCTACGCAGCGAAGCAACAGTCACATAGTGTCACATAGAAAACAACAGTACACACTAACAAATTCTTTGGGCCCAAAGCTGAGAATGTGCAGCGCGGCAACGGTGGAGGGGCGCTGCGAAGGTGGCGCAGCGCAGCAGTGGTGTCAATCATAGCCACCTATGTGGCTATGATTGACACCACTGTCATAGCCACCCATATTTCTGTTCTCTATGCTTTTTTTCTATGCTACTTTTCATAAAGAAAAGTCATAATACCGATTAGTTTTGCTTTGTGGTGCTGTGCAATTGCTTCGTTAAACAGGAATATTTGGAATTTGTTGTAGTGGTCAGAGAAACACATAGGACAGTGGTTCTCAAATACGGGTCCGCAAAAGCATTCTAGGGGTCCACGAAGCCCTGCCTCATCAGTCAAGCCCGGCAATAAAAGTTGTCTGTTTTCAGGTCGAGAAGAAATGTTTCAGTTTTCGGACGCGTGTGTATGGAAATATGAGAGGCCTGCTGCACACTATCCCTTAGTTGTATCCATTTATTAAATCATTATTATATTTAACCTATACCTTTCTCCTCTCGTCCCCGCGAAGGGGTCCTCTATCATCTCCGCCGATCGACGAGGGGTCTGCGAAACACCGATGGTTGAGAACCACTGACAGAAGATTGGCAAGGACTTTGCTTTACTTCGTTAAACGACCATTTTTGTAGTAGAGGCATTCGTTATAAAGGCATTTGACTGTATTTACACACTTTGCTATTTTATGGAAGCCATATCTCTACTTGCACATATCCCATCTTCATTATTATTTTTTTTTGTTCCCTGGTAGGTGTATGTGCAAGGTATGCAATAAGGGGTATAAATATGTTAAATATGTTACCAGACTTTCTTCAGATGCCTTCTATTTCTGCTTGCAATAAATAGTTTTGAAAGTAAACAATTCAAAAGTGTTGTAGACAAACACGCGGCTCCGACATCGCAGCTCTGCAATGGCGCTGTTGTCGCCATGGCGCATGCGCAGAAGCTTCACCTCTCACGAATCTGGTTTCTGCGCATGTGCAGTGCCCACACCTGTTGTGGACAAATGTGGGCTTGTTTGGAAACAGTGTGTCGGTCTATAAGGAACCTATAGATCATCCTTGAGCTTTCATTTATACCTTATTGGACTCTACAGACTTTTCAGTTTACTGCGCTATGTTTATTTTCTAATTTCAGTATTTCAGTTTGTCTCAATCCTTCCCATAACCCTTGCAAATAAAACTTTGAATAGTAACAAAAATAATTAAGCTACATCAAAACCAAGTAGGTGCATATTTGCAGTCAGATTGTAAAGGCAAGTTAGCTGTGTAAATATCACTTGAACTGGATTGCAAGTTATATCTAAAAAAAAAAAGCTCTAGGCAATTTTTTGAGCTACCCCAACTAACTATATTTTCTGCAATCGCCGGCTCCTGCCCTTGTTTGTATGCTATTTAGTATCGCAACATTCAGAATACATAGTTATTGTGAAATCTGCAAGTGAAAATGATGCCAAAACCAACATTCAAATACACCCGCACTTTTCAGTGCCGTGACGTCAGGAAGGCAGGCTTGCAGGTCGAGCGGGCAGTCTAAAAATAAACTATGCTGAGCATAGTTCTCGAAACATATGCTTGGCATATGTTTCGTAGTTCTGTTTGCCACATGTTAGAGCAAAATTTCAAATCTTGATCCATGTAGTAGTCGTCGTTTAATTTCTGCTTCTTGACAATATTGCTTTTGGTACAGGCAGGTTATCGGGCAGGGGGAAGCACCTTGTAGTTATTTTTAATGCTTCCGCAACAAAGTGAATTAAGAGAATATGGAAGGGACATGACCATTGAGTGAAATTAGCAGTATAGTTAGTGTCATGGTGCCCAGAACATGTCTCCAACTGGTGTGTTTACTGCGTCCTAAAAAGTGGTCACTCGGTTTCGTCCTGATGTCGTCGTACAAGCGTCACGCTGGCGCTGGTCATGACCCTGGCGGTGTCCCAGCAGGGGTGGCGGTTGTGGTAGACCTCCGTTCTGCTGCAGGTTGTTCTACAGCTTTGGTAGCCAGGAGTTAAGACGCCGTGACGACGGCGTCTCAACTCTTGATTTTTGCCGGAACTTTAGGGACCAAACGGCAGGATCTCGACATCCGACAGGACATGTCGGCTCTTGCGACGTCATTTCCTACCGGACCACTTTTGATGCACGGGCGGGATAAGACGCCGAACACACCAGTCGAAGACTTATTCCAGCCATCATATTACTATGCCTGAATCGGGGCAGCATTTGTGGAGGTATTTTTTGCCTTATATCGCGGACGACATACGATACAAACCCTCGCTGCCTGACGAAGGGTCCAATGCATCTATCTCTCTTTCTCGCCGACGAAAACAGATCATGCCGGACGACGACCTCGAGAAGGTCCTCAAGCCTTCCAACGTGGCCGTAAAGCTGGCCCTGCTACTCGGCCTGACGCCGCAGTCCATCAGCTTCGGATCTTCGGCCATGGCTTCGAGCGAGGACGGCCTCCTCTAGTGGCAGACGGCGGCGGCTAGTCACGACACACGCATACGTCCTCCAGCAAACTTAGGGCCCTCCCCCTTCTAGGCTGTGTACATACGTCGAAGGAGTCTGCAAGTGCAAGGACCTGGACGAAAGCCCCGGAACCGAAGTTGGCGAGTCACGGTACCGGCTTCCTCGGTTGGCACCCGCTTCCACCGGCTCGTTTCGCCGTCGTACCGCCGCTCTTGGTGGGTGGTGCAGGAAGCTCGAGAAGGCGGCTCTCAACGGCGTGGTTTCCGCGCAAAAACCCCCGCAGTTTTTTTTAAAGGTTCACTTTGTGCCGGAGAGTTCCGCGAGGTGGCACGAGACTTGCCATCAGTTCAGAATGGTGCAGTGGCTAATGTAAACAAAACATTTTTTTCAAAATGGTATTGCCTGCAGGAAAATGGTAGAGTTTGGTCTAAATAGACTTATTTCTAATTGCCCACGCATCAAAGAGAATGTTGGGAACGTCGGTCTATGCACCACACGCGTTCGCCTTCCCCGTATAAAAGATTCGAAGTAAATGACCGAAATAAGGCACCGACGAAGTGCGTGCAACATGTCATTTGTTTTAAGCTCTTGAACAGTTACTGCTGCGCACGGCAGCACATGCGGCGCGTGTAACTACACCCGCAGCATGCTTCTTGGTAGTTGGGGCAATTTAGCAAAAGGTCTACGTATTTAGCCACTTGTAGTATGTATATACTATACAAAACAAAATTGGGGCGGGAATGCGAGAGATGAAATGACTAGTTTTCCACGAGCAAGAAATGTCGGTGTGGATTAGAACAGTTGCGCGTTTCTGCACCTTGTTTAACATTTGTTGCTGGCAGAGGGAAGTTCTTTTGTTTTCGGGCTGTAAATTAACTTTTTCTTTCCAAAGGTCTACCAAACTGAATTTACTTTGCTCGATTGGCAGCAGTTGGCTTGCTCTAGCCGAGCGTAACCTTTTGAAACTGGTGAAGGGCCCAATCGTAGATTGGGTAGAGCAGATGTACATAGAATTGCTAAAGCGGCAAAAATTAAAGTTTGCTCGTTAAATGCGCAGAAAGCGGTTTACATTCTTTTGGCTCGAAGTTGACAATTTCATTTCTAGGCTGCGATGCTTTTGATAGATGTTCTCAAAGAAAGGTTAGGTAATATGCGAGGACAACTGACGACGCTCTTCATCAAATAATTGTGTATGTCAAAGGATTAAGCTGATGTCATACATGGGTCGGAGCTCAGTTGGGAAGGCTACACGTGTGTGCGCCGGATGTTTAACAATCCCCAGAACATGTCGGCAATTGCTTCTTAAGCCGGTATGTAGCATCCTTCCCCAAATATATGAACCTAACATATTGCTCCAAGCACATTACTAAAGTTTGCAAAAACCTGGCAATATTCGGCGATTTCGATATGCAGTGTTTCCGTGAGCCATTAGAGAACGTCTGGCAAGCAGTGGCACCTGCATTGGTCAACGTGAAACTATGTACACCTGAAACTGAAGCCTGCACACTTACTTAGAAGCCAGATGAATTGAAAGCTTGCATTTGTACGACCTTGTTCCAACCTTTTATAAAAAGTTTACGACAATAAAGATTGCTGTCTTATTTCGCTTTTAGGTATACCAAACAAAAGAGAGATTAGCAACATGTGTAACAATTTCATTTATTCAAGCAATCTGTCTGGAGTCGTTATAGGCTATCTCGGACGTTGCGATGGCAATCCACGTTGGAGGGGGCTTTATTAGAGGCCAAAAGACAAAACGACACATTGGGATGCAGTCTTTCAGACATTCAAAGACGCTTGGAAGGTCTTTTGGTAAGTTCATACTTTTGCATTGTGGGCAAGCCTACGGCGACAAAAATTCAGCAACAAAACTCAACCGTACTGCTGGAGTTCCATATACTGTACACTGTACACTACCGAGCATATACTGTACACTACCGAGCATATACTGTACACTACCGAGCATGTGCCCACATCTCAAGCGCACACCCCTACTTTCAAAATATATATGCAAAGGTGGTGTCAAGTGCCCACCCCAGCAAACCTTTTGGGCCCACTGAGGTGCTCCTTTGCATTATCTGCTTTAGCTTCAGCACACTGCAGGTGCAATGTGGTGAAGCTTTATGGGCATGCACTGGTGCAAAGCGGAGAAGCTTGACATTTTAAATATCAGAAATTCCACCGGACCAAGCAAGGGCCCACCCTACAACGTGTAACCTGCTTTTCCGCTCAAACCTAACCAGCACCCATCCCAGATTTTTTTACAGCAATTAACTTTTGGGTGGGCAATTGCTCGGCATTTTACGTGTATGAAAACCAACAAGCATTTGGGCAGGATGAGCTTTCTAAACATATCTATGCTTGTCCTTGGGATGACTATTGCTATAGAAATTTACTCCAGTACCTGATTCTCGGCATGGAGCACTATGTGTCTGAAGACTGGATGGGGAGTACTGGTTTGCTAAGCTGTCACTCCACGACTTGCTCCAGACTGGCTCGCTTGGAAGCTTTGAGACAACTTGTAATTACCACATAGTGCAAGCTCTCCGTTGCATCAAATGCATCTGTTAGTAATAATTATAGGCAACACTTTGTAAGCTTTGTACTAGATTTGATTACTTTTCCACAGGCACCAGTTAGAGGAGCAATTTGCTAAAAAAGATGTTCTCGGTGGGTTGGGGTGCATCCAAGCCTGTAAAGTAACTAATTCAGAGTTACTGTAATTAAATTTTTTCTAAGTTACAATATTTCAGTAACTGCAGGTTTATTAATTTTTGGAGTAACTGCGGCTCAAATGCCGTTTTTCAAACTGCTGACAAATACAAAACTTCACTTTGACTCGACATTGGCGGCATACGTTGTCATTGCCTCAAAACTCTGTCATCAGCAGAGTGCTAAATCCAGACAAAACTGTAGATCTCTTCTCAATGCTGGAAACCGAACTGTTGGTTACCAGTTGCAGAATGGGACATTTGAGCAGTAACCGGAAGGCCGCTCCATTACTTTTTGGGAGAACAAACTGCAACCCATTTAGTTTCAAGAGTGATTTTTACAGCTCTGAACTGCATGCTTTCATTGAGCCATTCTTCACAGAAGCCTGAGCCAACTTTGCATTTAAAGCAATTCCCAATTTGAGCAGTGTTAGGTTTGCGAGTATTATCTCAAATTGAGTTACTAAAATGTTTAGCTGACCCGAACTTGAACGAAAACTGAGAAAACATGCAAGAACCTTGATGACTTCTGGGCACCTTTCCAACAATTGTGACAGAGAACAAGAACATTTCAAGCGTGCCTTTAATTTGTCGTGTCCGGCCGCTCATTCCCCGCTTATTGCAAACCTATGGTGCAAAAGAGTGCTCGTGACAAATGAAAGGGGTGAAAGACTGGTTTCGACCCAGGGAGGCAAGAATCTTGGACATGACAGTCGGTACACATATTTAAAGCAGCTCCTTCGTCTTCAAATAACCACACTTAGACACAGATTTCAGTCTATTGGGCTGACTTCCCCCCCCTCATGTAGCCAGCTAAGACGTGGCTATTCTTTCGCTCACCATAACACTCGCCCTAACAACATGGGCGCCGTTCACTACACCCCGTAGTCTGACTTTGTGACAATCACAGGTGCAAACACAGACTAGGAATTGCTGTCGTCGCTCTGTGCCACGTCTGCGCTGGGAGACACTGGTTTTGAAGTGGAGAGGGTGCGGTCGACCCTGCCAGGTGTGATGTGGAAGCCGGGCTGGACGCAAGCTCCGCACTCGCAGTAGAGCCCTGCACAAAGTTTGAAGCCCTCGAGCCATTACATGCGGGTAGAGGGCTGTCCAGACGGGACACTTCAAGCACACACGACACTTCTCTGCCATATGAAGTGTGGCGATCCACTTCCGTCCGTCTCCACTGCTGTTCAAGTCCCGAAAATGGGAAAGGGAAGGATACAAGGGCGCGCCAGAACAGATGGACGGGCAACAGGCACACCACTGGCAGGTGGCGTGTGACATTCAGTCTATTGAGCACGGAGGTCACAGAAAAGGTGGAGGAGACGAGGACGAAAGCCGTGACGTTTTCCTAGTGAATGTCTGAACAGAAGAGGGACTGTGGACTTTAACTTTCGCTTTAAATGGTGGAGAAGTGCCGCCTTGCGCGTTCTGAAGTATCCTGTTTAGACACCCCTGAAAGGGACCATGAAGGCAATTTATAAGTTTTATTGAACGATTAAAATTGTCGTCAAGCACGTCTCGTACACTGTTGACCAAGTTCTAGCCCGAACAAACGTTTGGGTGCCGCACCAGTCAATTAAACAGTTGTAAGAATTGCGCCAGGAACGATGCTACAGACCCCCCGAGACGGCGGCAGAAACGTGAACTAAAGTGCGCCATGTGACGTCGAAGCGTGACCACAACGGGTTCCTCGTCAGGCAAATGGTTCAAACAAATGGTGTGCTCTTAGTGTTCTGGCTGTGTCGGGGAGGTGGGTGAAGTCGCTCAGAGGCGGCGACCGGGAAGTTGGTGGCAAGTCTGGGGCACCCTCATAAAGCGCCAATCCAGAGTTTCGCATCCTGAGAAGCCTCCCGCGGTCCATCGCTGAACGGGAGCTCAAACTCCTTTGTGAGCGCGGTGTTGTCATCCGTTTCTTCCAGGTCGATGAGTCCAGCAGTGACCAATATGCCGCTCCTTCTGCCAACTGCCAACGCGCTGAACGTCCACTAAATGCTACCGAAAACCAGCAGTGCTCCTCGAGGTCACTTTCCTTTCCAAAGGCAAAAAAAAAGAAATCCGAATGTTTGTTTTGGTTTAGCAAAATTATCTGCAGGCACAGAAATAAGAGTTAGTTATAGAAAAGAAGAAATGGGTGGCATGCTAGAAACCAAACTTATCTAAAAACTTTATTTTGAAAAAATTTTAATTGTCTTTACGGCCCTTTTAAGGAGTGGCCAGCCAGTGCAACGCGCTCACGAGTTTCTAATCTCTTGCTCCGAGAACTGCTTAGAATCTCGCCTTGGGTGTGCAGGGTGTGGGGTGACAAAAACAAACTGTCTTTCACACTGCAAAAATTAGTCATGCATTGCAGAAAGCACGGACTGCGCATGAACGTAATTGTGGCGGTTGGTATCATATGTCAAAATCTCTAGACTTATGGCAACATTACTAAAACCAACTCCGTTGGGAAACCTTTGAAAAAGTGGCTCCGATCCATACTCAAGAACTGAACTAGATGCGATGGCAACGCCGCTATTTCTCCTGGGGCGGCCACTCCGGGAACCGTAGAGCAGCACGTGTCGGTCCAGTCGAATCGTGCAAAGGCCGGTGGCGCCATCTCGCAGTAGCTACATAAAGCAAGTTTCATGTAATCGTACCTAGTTCGGTCTCAGGAGACGCAAGCTGTCCGGGTTTCAAAGGTGATCTTCCCAACTGAGGAGTTCTAGTAGCATTGACTTATGGTTACTGAAACAAAAACCTCACACAGTCTAAATGCTTTTTTTTTTTTTTCTTTTTTTTTTAAGGCTATTTTTTGCATGCATGCGACACATACCTGCCCAGTTGTAGTTTCCAACCTTGCTCTTGCACTTGGGGCATAACACCTGCAATGAAGAACTTTTTTTATTTAGAGCGAAGCCGTGTATAGCTAGGATTCCATGGATTTTTCATGTGCGTCAACAAAAACTCTGGTCCCGGATTTGATGCAAAATCGCTTCATTCTATGCAAAAGCTTGTACGTCTCATCACTTGGATGTACAGTCTAAGCTCGTTACAACACACCTCGAGTTTCACCCAGATTTCGGTCTGTTGTAAGAAGAGTATGTTGTGTGCAGATATAAAGTTGAGTCAATGGTATGTAGAGGAAAACCAACCGAACTTCACAAATCAGTATGTTATATATAAATGTCTGTTGTAACCAGGTCTGTTGTAATGAGCTTAGACTGTACATTTTCAGTAGATTAGCTACCAATAGGCACCATTTTCAAGGTCAACAGTCTCGGGTAGATAATTGGTTTCTCAAAGATTTGCCACTGTGCGACCCGCGTCAGCCATGTCTACCCTCACCGCTTTCTCCTTGTCGTTGTTCCAAGCCGCTTGCGTGCCTAGTTTCCTTTCCTTCCGCTCTCCCAGGGTGGCAGTCCCGTCGCGCGTGTCTAGTTTCCTCCGGCTAGTCACGATGGACCACCAGTCAAGACAATAAATGTGTTTGCACCTTCGTTAGAAATTCTGTGTCAAGTCTGTGTCGTGTGCTAAACAGCTTTGCTGCTCATCCACCTTCACAAGGAATGGCTCACGATTTTTTATTACTGGATTGGATTGGATTTAATGGCGACTTCTTTGTAATGGGAAGCCGCTCGCCGGAGGTTTCGTGAGGGCCTGTCAAAGCCAACTCGGCTGGGCCCACCAAGTGCCCAGCCAAGACTAGCCAAGTTCTTTGTCTGTTGGATTAGTTAGGTCCGTTGGGTTGGCGTGAGTGGGCCCCAAGAGTCCGGCGAGTTCGTTTGGGCCAATTCGCTTCTTCCACAACAGCCGCCAGGAGTACACCTACCCCTGTTCCGGTGTGCGTTTGGTGGCCCCTACATGCTTCACGTGTCCCTGGTTGTCACCCTCGACACCCGCCGCCAGAAAACTCAACGTCTCCGGCGGCCCGGTTGCACGGGAACATGGGCTGAGGACCTCGTACACCAGTACTAGGTGTTCGGTCACCTCGTCTGCTGCTCCGCAGACGACACAGGTGGTTGGCGACTTGGTGTCAAGGTGTACCTCCACATCCTTGTCTTCAAAGTTCCCGCGCGTGCCTCGAAAAGAAGGCCTCTGCCTCGAGAGTCGTCATACAGCTGTTCCCATTCGATGGTTAACTTCGACAACGCATACAGTCGGGGACAAAAGTTTTTGGAGCACGGGAGCGGTGACCGATATGCATTGCTGCGCCCTCTGATAGTGCGGCGCCTGCGCATCCTCCCATGCTCGCGAGGATGCCGATTCTTCCGTTTCCGGCAGCCGTGCTCCAATGATTTATAACTTGCCACTTCGTAAGTATCCGTGCCAAGCTGCGCACGAGATCTACAATGCAAGAGATTTGAGTGAAGAAGTCACGCTGGCCAGCTGTGCACCTGTAGCGGGAGAGGATGATGCATCGATTTCACAAGCTTGCACGGCAGCATGTGCCGCTTTTGTGGTGACTTCCTTTGCCAGGTAACAAATGATATTGAAGATCACTGCGCAACGGTTTTGACCCTTGCAATAATGTTACCATCGGGTGCACCTAAAGATAGAAAACTTGTGTTCATTAATACCACCTCGCGCCGGGCATATTGCAGAATATGTATCGCAAAATTCCGGGAGCCAAGTCGTTGAACCCTCCTGATGCGAAACAATTGTTTACTTTGACCTTTGCAACAGAGCGAGAGTTGGCAATTATACTCGTGAAAGACAAAGTGATGTGCCAGTTGTTGAAAGCCATTCTTGAGCATGAAAGGCCGGTAGCACGGCCGATGCTCCCAGGGAGGCTATAATGCCTCATAATTGGTGATTGAACCGCATTCGCGAGGCAGTTCACGCGCATTTGACGACAAAAACGAGCGAATGCGCTACACTGTTGCGATTCAAAAGCCAGCATGAAAGAAGAGTAAGAGACTCCGTGCACGACCCGAGTTGGCGGCGTCCCTTTACAAGCTTCTGCCGCAACGCATGGAGCAAGTAATTGCATGAACGGTAATTTTACCAGTCGTTGGGCAGTTCACTTGCAGTGGCCAGACAGCGGGAGCATATGCTCTATTTACTTCTCTTTTACTTTATGCGAATAAAAAATCGGAGTCTCAGGGTCGGAGTTGGGCGAAGAAAGTAGCTGCAAAAGCGGTGCGCGCCGCCGTGTAAGCTTGCGAGATGACCGAATTCTTTTGACCTGCTGGTTCGCAAGTGAGGCCAGCCAGGCCAGTCGGCCAGCATGGTTTATTAGTGCCGATCTCTGGCGCAGTTTGAGCCAAATGCTTCCGAAGCGGCAGCATGCAACAAATTACCGAGAATCGCAGCGCGGCTGCCGGAAACGAAGGAATCGGCATCCCTGTGAGTATAGAAGAATGCGCATGCACCCGCTGACATACTTCTGGATACTCCAGAGTCTGGGCCGACGCACACAGCACCCGATTTGTGAACATCAGACCAGGCACCATCACCACCTTCCACAGGCTGTGAGCTATCTCATAGCAGTTGAAAGCCCACATGGACATTGCCACCAACACTCACTTGCCCCTCATGGCTTTTGTCCGAACGGCAGATCCATGTGCCTGTATATAGCCACTGCTCGTGGTGAGTTGTACACCTGTGTACCTCTACTCCTTGATGAGGAGTGCCGTTTCCAGCAGCAACATGCAATATGCTGTTCCCAACAGCATATTACATTTTGACTGCACATTTGTACAAGCAATACACAAAATAAGAAATCAATTTCATAATAGAAATCCACACAAAATTAATGTTTGGACAAGGTGCCTGTCTTATACACAAGGGTGCAAACTCTGAGTGCCACTAAGAGTCTGAAAGCCGAAAGAATTGAAAGGGGAGTGCTTTGCCAGTTCTCTTTCCCAACAGCCAAACACCAGCAGTACCTTATGCCGTTGCGCAAATACAACTGAAGTCGGAGATGAAACAAAAATGCGTACGAGAACAGACTGGCCTATATTTTCCAAATTACCTCAGAGCTACTATCCAACATTTTCCAGTAGTTCTACAATCCCATATCGTTTTGAGTCTGCAAAGGCACCTTGGGGCTTGCAGAGAACTCCCTTGACAAGCAAAGCCCGGCGAAAACAGAAATCATCCCTTCTTTGCGCACAGCTCGAAACCTAGAGGAATTTTGGTTGGGAAGAGAGAAAACACTGACCACCTCCGTGAAAAATTTTGTTGAAATCTGCTGCAATTTTGAATAGTCTACACCCATGAACATGCTTTTTCTCTCAACTTCCCCATTCGAAGAGTAAGTATTACAGCTCGCAGATGCCGCAACTTTGCTTGTACTGATGAGCAGGTGTGAGGTTTCTTTCTACTCCACGAGGCAATAAGAGAGCCTTGTCCTACTGCTAAGGCTTAGTACTTTATTGTATCATCAACATGCGGGATCCCACATAAATTGGGCAATCTGCAAGCTGTCATACGGGAAAATTATTGCCTTTCCACCGAACACCATTTGTGCGATCGGCAAATCTGCTCACAACCCTATCATGTTGCGCATAGAACACGTGCCAGAAATGTTGCACACACATTGGTCTATCGCTCAGCTGTCAGCCGATGGAAATGACATGAATTTTGTCGCATAACAGGAGTATTAGACAAATGATGAACACACCTCAGCAGACAGCCTTAGCAAATCAGTCAAAGCGTCGGGGCGAGCGAAGCACGTGACAATGCATCGTCGCAGTGCACTCCTCGTGTAGAAAGCTGTCTTGTGCTTTGTTCCATCACTCTTATTGGCTCGATGGGGCACAGGTGTTTGTCACTTGCCAAGTTATGCCGAAACGGGAGGTTGTAGATGTCGCACGAGCACAGTGGTGCACGTGCGCCTAGATGCAAGATATATATAGGTGTAGACAGTGTATGTGTTGCAGCTGCCAGATAATGTCCTCTCCTCGTTTTGGTTGGTGCCGGCGCCACCTGATGACCCTTCGATGATCGGCTAGTGGCTGCCTGTCGAAAGCCCGGTTTCCTATGCTTCTCTATGGGAGACGCGCTTGTTTTAGAGCGCAGCTCTTAGGGGCCCGTTCCCGGCTTGAGCGCCGTCGGCGTCGGCGTCGACGTTGCCGTCGGCGTAACCGCAACCCTCGTAACCCTCGTGAGGGTTACGAGGGTTAATCTAATGAGGGTTACCCTCACGAGGATTACGAGGGCCACGAGAATTAGTTACCCTCAAAAGGGTTACCTTCACGAGGGTTACTTACCCTCGTAACCCTCACGAGGGTTACGAGGGTTAGTAACCCTCGTGAGGGTAACCTTCACGAGGGTCACGAGGGTTACGAGAGTTACCCTCACGAGGGTCATGAGAGTTACCCTCACGAGGGTCACGAGAGTTACCCTCACGAGGGTCACGAGAGTTGCCCTCACAAAGGTTACTAGGGTTACCCTCACGAGGGTCACGAGTTACCCAGGTCACGTGACCCCCCCGGGGTCACGTGACCTGGGGATACCCCCGAGGTCATGTGACCCCCTGTTGACGTCATAGCCACTGATGACGTCATCAGTGACGTCACCGGCATCTGCATCGTCATCGTCACCATCACTGATGACGTCATCAGTGACGTCACTGATGATGTCATCGGCATCGTCACGTGGCCCCAGGTCACGTGACCCCCCCGACGTCACGTGATGCCCCAAGGTCACGTGACTCCCACAAGGTCACGTGACCCCCCGCCCCCCGAGGTCACTTGACCCACCCCCCCAGTACCCTTCCCTCCTCCTCCTCAAGAGCTGCGCCCTAATTCGGCGTTACAGGGAGTTGTAAGCGGCTTTCATTTTAGAGCGCAGCTCTTAGGGGCCCGTTTCCAGCCTGAGCGGCGTCGGCGTCGCCGTCGCCGTCGCCGTCGCCGTCGCCGTCGCCGTCGCCGTCGGCGTCGGCGTAACCGCGCCCCTCCCTCTCCTCCTCCTCCCCCTCCTCCTCCTCCTCCTCCTCCTCCCCTCACTGTGTAGTATGGTCCGGGCGGGTCACGTGACCTCGGGGGGAGGCACATGACCCGTTTCCAGCCTGTGCGGCGTCGGCGTCGGCGTTGGCGTCGGCGTCGGCGTCGCCCCTCCCCCTCGTCCTCCTCCCCCTCCGCTCCTCCTCCTCCCCCCTTCTCCCCCGCCCGGTAAAGGTGGTAAAGGAGAGGGAGGGGGGCAGAAGGGGAGGAGGACTAGCAGGCATGATCACGAGGGAGGAGGAGGAATATACCCTTCCCTCTTCCTCCTCAAGAGCTGCGCTCCAATTCGGCGTTACAGGAAGTTGTAAACGGCTTTCACTTTTTTTTTAACATTGTTTTATGGGTGTGCTGCAGCATGCTCACACACGGCTTCATCATCGACCATAGTTTTGTGCCTCAACAGCAGCAGGAACAGTTTTATGAATGCATTTGTGGAGAGATCTATGGCGCAGTGTTTAAACCAGCATACGTAGAAGTCAGGGTAGATGTGCTGAGCAAAAAGCATGTGCGCACAGGTGCCATGGCAACGGGACGCTCATTATGCCTTTGTTTTATTTTTTTCGCTTGCACCGTCTGGCCAGTGGAGACGCTGTCAGAATGGGCTACTCTGCCGCGTGCCAATAGGACTTCATCTGGTTAATTGTGTGTAACGATCACTGTGCAGTGTGTCGACACCTAAATAAATATACAGTATGATCCACTGATAATAAGATACCCTGAAAATGCAACCGTTAAACCCAATTATCGTTGTATCTAAACTGGATACCACATGCAAAAGAGCACAGTCCTCTAGAAAGTGACTGTTATATGTGATATCGTTATAAGTGGATTGCACTGTGCATGAAACATAATATACCGATTTACAATTAAATTTATTGCTGTAGATACTGGTCACTCACAGGTCTGTACATATGTCCATCTTCTTGACAGGCTCCACCTGTAGCTGCAAGCCTTTGCACCACCTATGTGGCAGCCTCCCCATGCCCTGCTGGAACCACTTTCTAGAGAGTAACTTACACCCATGTCTGGACAGATGCTTCCAGCTTATTAGTAACACGAATGGGCACCCCCCAGGGGTGTTTTCATTCGACCCAACAGGTGATAACCACTGGGGGCCTTGTCAGGCCATACCCATGCACAACCAAATGCCTGGCTGGTCGTACGACATGCCAAAAAGACAGCCAAACCCGATCGGACGGCGGCCAATTACCGCCTCCCGTGAATGCGCATGAAACAGTGATTGACCAGCGCTTGATCAAGTTCGGCCGTCTCTCCGACACGCCCTACGAACAGTCGGACATTTGGTCATACATGGGTGTGGCCTAACGAAGCCTCCAGTGGTTACCATCTGTTGAGACGTGAGGATGCCATTTCAGTCACTGATAAGCTGAAAGCAGCTGTTTAGGCGTGGGGGCTCCCAAAAAGGGGTTCCAGGAGGCCATGGAGAGGCTGCCACACAGGTGGTGCAAGGGCATTCGGCTCCAGGAGAAGGCTGTAGAGAAGGTGGGAATACAAACAGACCTATCTGCAGCAAAAAAAAAAATATTTTTAAATCAATAAGGCACGTTTCTTACACCATGGCCAGGGTGAACAGGCTAGGGCAGAACGCACCTTTCCCTGAAGACTCTGTGCCTGATGGAAGAGCCACCCTGTGGGCTCCACGAAAAAGCTGCTTGAGCAGAGCTGGCCTGGGGGCTCCTTCCATCGGGGGTCCCACCAGGGGACACTTTCGTCCGGGATGTGGGGCACGATTTTGCTCGTGGGGAACAGTGCCAGCCTGCGAGACACTTTGGCTCTTTTTTGCGCCACACAAGGGTCGTGCATTGCTGCGGTGCAACGTAAAAGTTTTAGCATGCGATTAGTGCTCAAACTTTTTTGAGTAAATTACTTTTGGTTTACGCATTTGAAATTTTTTAGTCAGTATGCAATAAGAAATTGAGGGAGAGGAGGAGACGAGGGTGTGCGGGGATGTCAGAACGCTGAGCTCTGGTTCGAACGATTAGTGGGTAGACCTAAAGCTAGCTGCCTTTGTCCCCACTGCACACCTCAAACACGTTCCAATGCGAGAGCCAAACGCTGGATGCCAGCGTTCCACGTCCAAACTCATTCAACGAGTGCAGTGGATACAGAGGCAGCTAGGCCCACTAATCAGTCCAATCGGAGCTTGGCATACCGACGTCTCTGCGCGCTGCCATCTCCTCTCCCTCAGTTTCTCGCCACATTGCTGCTCAAACTATCCCGTGTGCCTTTTTTTTTTCTTTTCCAATGTCAAAGATTATACTTTCTCTGATGTCCCTTATTCACATTTCATAATGTTCCTAATTTGGCTTTTTTCGCACACCACTTTCTTTTCTAAGATTTTTTTCTGTTACACCAACTGTGCATGCTTTTATGTGTCTTATATTTATGTCAGAATGGGTACGCCCGGCAGTAGGTGCACCCTTCTGTAAGCCCACAGGCTGTTTAAAGGCACCCGCCAAAGTTAAATAAATAAAGCAACCTTTTCTTCCCACACTGCAATGTACAGATTTTTCACTTCTGTAAATATTACAACCAAGAAAAACTCTTGCCTGATGCGTAATCATGTAATGCCTCATCTCGTAAATAAAGGTTCTCTCGCTTAACTGACCCTTACGTCATTTCGGTATTATCTTTCAGCTAGAGTAGCCAATTATAGCCTCAAGGTCTCAAAAGCTTCTGAACTACGCCATTTTCCCGAAATAAATTAAGGCCAACGAACAGACGCGCATTTCTAGCAGGATGTAAGGGCTGTGGCATCTGCAGTGGGGCCACGATGTGTCATCCCCGTACCCACCTGCATTTCCTGCACTTGAGATGCTCTCCTCCCGCCTCATCATCTACGCTCCACAAAGTTTTCAGCTCATCCGGCACGGCGGAGAATGCGCCAGCTGGAAAGGGCAGTGGCTTCCGTCTTCAGCTCACTCGGACCAAAACTGAAGCCACTATTAAAAAACACTGCACACTCAAAAAAAAAAAAATTTTTTTAACTGCTTTGATAGTCTACATATGTCACAGGAAACTCTCCGCGACAACAAAAATATGCCTTGAGAAGCATTTCAAGCTTGGAGTGATTTCATCTGCTCAAGAGCATTGGCTCAAAATTGAATCCCATTTGGAGTCCGATCTCGTAGCAACGTCAAAATGGAATAATTTGGTCAGCCTCCTGTTGGCTGGACGGAGTGCATAAAAGGGGTACACTGCATACCTCATTTCCATGCACAGCGACTGACTGCAAAATGATGCGAGAGAGAAAAGTGAAGGGGATTGGTCCACATATTGCCTCCACAACTCTGCTTACATTGCGACTTGCAACAAAAAGTGCCGCATTAATTCATTTTCTTCTTTCGATGAAATACATTACCTATGTGACAAGCAGTTTAAAAAGGGAGTTTGAGCATGCAGTGTTCTTTTAAAGAGAGGGTTACTCAATTTTCGTAGCGAGCAGGTGACAGATTTCAGTTCAGTTACTGCACAAAGCAAATGTTATAGTGGAATTCTGATGTTAATTTATGGTGCATGGAACACGTCTTTGACACATGTTAACTGCACCTTCATTTTTGGTCCCCCAATTTCCACCTTGTGACACCGCAGCTGGCACATGCCGTAACTGGCCACAATCGTGGCGGTGCCACAGCAGCAGAAGTGGGTGTGGCGGACACCTGTTCTGCTCTAGGTCGCCCCACAGCCGACCACTCGATGGAAAGCACATCGGCTATGGGTTGGGATGCTACAATGAGTGACTGTGACATGTCTTGCTGTCATCTTGGGACCCCTCCAGGTGTATGGGCAATATGAAACACACCAGTCCAAGACATGTTCCAGGCACCACAGCTAGACTGAACACCAAGATTGCCACTCGTTGACACCGCGGCTGTTGTCTTGAAACATGCCATCTCCATCATTTCTCATTTCCAGACGTGCACATACTATTAAAGGCCAACGTGCAACCTTGGTTTCCTGCAGGGAAGATTGTCTTTCTGTCTTTTCAGGCTAGGTGGCGCAAGCTATCACTCGTTACAAGGGGTATGGCCGTTAACATCTTTAGTAAAGTGGATGGATGGACAGATGTTAACGGAACATGGTTAAAATTGTGCACAAATAGAAAGGAACAGAGAAGAGGGAAGAGAGAAGAGACAAGCGCTTGTCTCTTCTCTGTTCCTTTCTATTTGTGCTCAATTTTAACCATGTTCCGTTAACATCTGTCCATCCATCCAGATTCAGGTATTATAAGGCTCTAGGCACTATGGAACTATAATAGATATGAAGTAGACAGGGGTATATGAAAAAAGTAATGGTGCCAAGGGGTGTCTTTTGCCAATGCGTGGGCACTGTGTATGAGATTAGAGGTTCAATCAGGGTTGGAAATTCGACAAAGGAGCATGGGCAGGTTAGCACTGGCAGCACATGGGAACACACCAAATGAGGGAGTGCAGGGGGTCATGGGCTGGTCGTCTTTTTAGAGCAAAGGACAATCAGTAAACTTAAATTCGGAGAAAGGTTGACTGAAATGGATGATGTTTGGTGGGCACGGAGAGTATTCAAGTATCTATACATGAAAAGTTTAAACACAAAATGGACGAACCGAACCCAAAAGCTTACATTTAAATACCTACACGTGAGTGATTGGGCTGAGCAGACTACTTCAGTGAAAAAGGGAGCAAACGAGGCAGAAAGGAAAATGTGGGAGGGAAGAATGCAGAAAAAATCAGCTCTAACAATGTACAGGTCACAAAAACGACATAAGAAAGAAAAAGGCGTTCGATAATTCATGTGGAAGTTCTTTGCTGTTTGAGGCCAGAATGGGAGTATTAAGAAAAAAGATGTATCAGGCTAAATTTCAAGAGATAGACACATTATCTGCCGTGTACCATAATGAAAGTGAGACGCTAGAACATTTGCTTTTGAAGTGCACGGGGCTTTGCTTTGCCCTCCCTGAAAGGTCACGGATCTGGCGGGGCTGCTGTGTTTTGGTGACGAAGATGGAAGAATGGAGGAGGAAAGGATTACAGTCACAAAAGAAGGTTAAAAGGTTGGTGGAAACTATCCAAGGAAAATTTAAGGAAGTGAAACTAACTAGTACAGCTGGGGACAGACAAGACAGAGAAAAATTGGGACCTCCTCCAGTGAGGCTCCGGCCCAAAATCTCACCCCTGTTTCCCAGCGTGCCCGGTTTTGGGGTACATTGACTAGGTTAGACCTTCTCTCCCCAGCGACTCTCTCGCTGGGGAGAGAAGGCGGGGGACGATGTCTTCAGTTTTTTTTGCCCAATCCCCCAAATGTCATCCTGACGATATCCGACACTGTTACACACACACATAGTTACAAAAAGCAGAGGGGAAGGAAATTGGTTTAGACATGCAAAGGGAGGAAAAAGACTTGGTTTCCAGGCTAGGTGGAGCAAGCTACTCCTCGTTATAAAGGGTACAGGCATTAGCATCCATCCATCTATCCAGATATTCCTCTTTGCGTTTTCCTCTCCTAAACTGTAAGGGGAGTCGTGTTGGGGCGAGTTGAAAAAGGGACGATAAGGAAAAGAAAGGAGTGAGGAAAAGTATAAACCACAAAGTGTACATCGGCCTTTAATGATATGTGGTATCTGTATGTGCCGTTTATAGCGCACCTCTGCCGCGTCATCTGTTGAGGGAGATAATAAGTGCATTGGCAACCTCGAGGACCGAGGCAGCTATTTAGGGTGTGGAGTAAGCATACCCATAGAGCAGTGGTTATCCTGCTATGCGATCATGCCGACCACTCAAACAGAGGCGTGCGGACGTTTCGCAAGACACCAGCTGCACATCCCAAACCGCTGAAGCTGAAGAGTGTTATAGTGAGGACCATCACACAAATTTTCTCTTGAGACGAGGCGTACAACACATTTTGAGTTAAAAGAACCTGGTGCATTAACCCAGGTCTCCTCATCACTGGTCAGGCGTGTTACCAACCATAGACCATTAGAAAAATTGCTTAATTTCTTTGTGCTGCCATCTTTGCCTACTCGGCTATGGAATGCGTTGTGAACTTGCGCGGTGGCTCTGTTCTGACGAATATCAGACGCTGCACATGCATTAATTGCACAATGACTAGACACTTTTGTTTGAGTGATAAGTGCTGGAAAGCTGCATACTCTGTTGTGTGTACACTCTCACGCAAAATGAGACGCCAAATAGAGCTAAATGCTCATGCCAGTAACCAGCGCTACGCCATGTATAAAACCGAGAATGCACTAATGGAACATGCACATAGAATATGTGTCTCTTCCAGAAATCCTTTGTGATTTGTTTTTAGCATGCCTATGTGAGCTCGTGTTAGAGGCCACTACTGTCACCTAATAGGAGGGGGTACAGAGTTTGTTCCAAGCACGTCAGAGAACCTCTTTTTGCAACGGTGGCCAACTTATCCAAGAGGTAAAGTCGGTACTGTATGTTGCCTTTGTCGAGCTTGTAGTCCATTGTGTGAAAAAGGTTTAGCTGAAAGATGAATCCCTGGTTCGGTCTGCAAAAGATAAAAATTAATACAAAAGTAAAATATGGCTCTTTATTTCAGACGATAGCATAAAACAATGGCCCTGCATAAATTCATTTCAGCGTTAAAACCTGATTGTGTTGCTGTTTCTCTTCCTTTACTTCTAGCTCAGCTAAATATGTTTGTGATCACAATAGGGTCTCTTCAACCACTTCTTGCGTGGTAGTAATTTAATTGTAAATGACAGTTTTTTTCTTTTTTTTTTGAGCCGAAAATTAAATTGTATTTCGAAGGTAAATTAACCAACTGTGGCCAACAGAGACCGAGATTTTTCCCGCTCGAAATCGAGACGCGTTTCGTCGGAGTTGGGACCAACATACCCAATGCAGGTTCTCTTCTCTCGCACCCTCTCGAACGCCGTGGTGTAGTCTAGGCGGTATTTTTGCATGATATACGCGATGACCAGGGTGGCGCTCCTCGAAACCCCGAAGTAACTATAAATCAGCAGGGGAAAAAAAATATCGGTGGTAGACATATATGCATCACCTCGATCGAGATCACTGCAGCTCACCAGTGCACAAGACAGCCGCCGTTTCTGCAGCCTTGGTCGATGAATTTGCAAGCTCTCTCAAAGTGGCTGAGCAGATCCTCCTCCGGTCTGTCGTCCACTTGTAGGAAGAGCAGTTGCAAGTTGCTCTTGCTGCCCTCCAGTTCCAGCGGAAAGATGTCCGCGGTCAGGATGTGCGTGATGCCAAGAGCTCTGACGGTGGGGTCGTCTTCGGCCGCGTCTCGGCCTCCGAGGAAGAGCCGGTCCTCGATCACGCTGCACAGGGGGATGGAGCTCGGCTCCAGGTCGTCGCTCTCCCTGCAGATGTCCATCTTTTTCCGCGCGCCCCTATCGCCGCACTGTATCGCGGGCCTCGCTGAGCGAAAGAAGCGTCCAAGGAAGATCCGAGGGTCGTTCGTTAGTCGACATTTCAGAGTACGGCTTGATCACACACAAGGTACGCCGGAGAAATGGTGACACGAGGCACCAGTGTACCAGACAACGTACCAGAGCACTACGGGCGCCCTAGAAACTTCCGATATCTTCACCGGCCGCATTCCGCATCTCCATCCTGCGATTTGCACTCGGTGTCATCGGCATGATCGGAGGCTATGGATCGGCGTATCATCCTCCTTCTTGGGTTTCCCGAGTGCTGAAAGTCCACTGGCTCCACTACCACACCGACCACGCTACCAAAAAAAAAAGTTTGCTCCCTCTCTTTGCTCCCGTCTCGTCAGCGCCGCTGTGGCCGCTGCTGGCCACTGCTCCTGCGCGCAAATTCCGCCACTTCTCCGCAAAGCCAGCAAAGCGGCAAAGCTGGCAAAGCAGGCAAAGCGCCGAACCTGGCCGAACCGGATAAATGGATGGATAGATGAATCCGGCTGAGCCCTTTGGATCGGGCGGTAGCTTACGCCACCTAGCCATTTTGTTTTACCATTTAAGCTTAGAATATTTAAATGTGAAATATATATTCACTCCGCACTGCAAAGAAAGTGAGCGAATGCCTAGTTTTTTCTCGCTTTCTGCCACCATTCACTTAATCTTTTCTTGGTAATCTTTACAGTCTTGAAATCCACTCTCCCTTCGCTGTCTCTAAAACCCAATGACTTTATTAAATCTACGTTGTCTTCGGTAGGCATAGGGTGAATGAAGCCCTTTAGAGTAGAGTATCAAGTGCTCAGCCGTCCCCTCTTCCTCTCCACAAGCAGTGCACACTGTATCCATTTCCTGGTACTTCGCTCTGTATGTTCTGGTTCGCAGAACACCTGTCCTCGCCTCAAACAACAATGAGCATCCCCTAGAATTGTCATAAATGCTTTCTTTGCCAATAACTGTTTTGTTTAATCTATAGCTTTCCAGAGCCGTCTTTGCCAGCATTCCGTCCAGCCACCGATCCCTTTCTCCTCTGAGACCTGCTCTTCCGTATCTCCACTATAGCCTAAAACTTTCGTCTTAATTTCCTAGTGCGCTGTTTCCATTTTTGTCTAACAAATCCTAAAATAAATCCTAAAGCCCCTCGATGTCTTTGCGTTTGTCTTGCAAGTAGCGTCAAATGCGCGAGTGCACGAGGCCCATGTCTCGAGCGGCCCTTGGAAGCAAATGGCGGCGCAGCACTGAAATGAGCGGGGCTTGGAAGCGAATGGCGGCGGAGCGCCCGCTCGTGGCACGTGTCTCGCGCGCTTCCACAACAATGGTTGGCGGTACTTGTAAAAAACGCTTTTATCAAGGGGCTTTAATAAATCCCGCTCCTCAGCGCCCTCAACGGCCACTAAAAGGAAACGAAGGGAAGTGACCTTGACCACTTGACCGCGCGAAATTCGAATAGCTGCCGGATTGAAGCAAACCAAGCAGACCCGTCCCGGTCTCGAGCGTCTCTCTCAAGGGCCGGAATTCGAACATGCCCTGCGAGGGATCCGCAATGTTCTTAAATTATTGTTATTGCATCCGCAGACTTTGCGTCCGCCGTGTCCGAATCCGTACCATATCCGCAAAATTCGGAACCGCATCGGACTTCATCGTACCCTCGTTGTTGTTTGAACGTTTTATTTGGGTGACCTGCATATGCGTAAAGCATGGAGAATAGAAGGGTAGGAGAGGGCATGACGTCGGCCGCGTAGCCTCCACAAGCCAAGCTCCCTTGGCGCCTCGCCTCTTTCTCATTTTCCTCCTTACTCTCCTCACTTACCATGCCAACGTGACCACACCACGTGACCGTAGCTAGCATTTGTCTTGCTATGGGGCACTAGAATACACCACAGTCTAGACTTCGATCTGATAGAACCTACCGGACGGGGCGCGCGCAAGCCTGCAAGGAGTCATTCTACAATCAACCATCCATCTCACACGTGACATGTCACGCGCACCAATCGCCAGAGAGATCTGCGGTCACGCTGGGCACAAAATCGTTTAAACTTTTTTATGACTAGGCTTCACCAATATTGCAACGTGCCCCCTCCTAGTACTTCTAACCTCCTTGGCGTAAAGGCTATCGAGTGCGCGCCGAGAACTACGTCCGCCATCTTGGTAGCGGCGAGAAAACGAAACCAGTGACGCACAGGCAAGCTACCGCGCTTCGTGCGAGAGATGAGATGCTAAAGCGCGAGACACATGCGCGTCAAAACTGTCCGATCCGGCGTGCGAACTGTCGGGAAGATGGCTGCTCCGAATCGCCGCACAGGACGGTTCGCGACACATGGTTTCCGACGCGTCGTTGCGTCGCTCCGTTCAGCTCCGCCCAGTTTCGGGTGTCCTTCTCGTCCTTCTACCAAATGAATAGATGGATGCTAATGGCCATATTTATAACGGGCGGTAGCTCGCGCCACCTAGCCTAGAAAAATAAATACTTCCCTCGCCCTTCTTGGTTTTTCCGACTTTCAAACAAACGTAATATTTTTTATTACATTCTATTAAAGTGTGCGTGTGTGAAGATTTTCCGTGAGGTTATTTTTCTGCTCAACATCACTTAATCGCGAAGGACCGCAGCGGACCTTAGAGCCATCCCAGCGAAACGAGCACTGCGTACAAATCACGTGACTACGTACCGCGCGCATTGTTGAGTCTCTCCCCAAGTTCACGTGACACTCACATGACATTGGAATGGCTCGTAGCGTCCGCTGCTGTCCATCCTAAGGTGAAACGGGGTATATTCGGGTTTCGACGGGCTCGATCGGTCCCAGAAGGCCGGCTTGCTTTGGCGCGCGAAATCAGCAGCTCGTTTTGTGCGCGCGGGAAAACTCGATGGCGTCCGTTTCCTTCACAACGACGACTCGCGTCGCGTGACGCACCGCGCACCGCCACATCCGCTTCCCCGAACCACGTCGCGCCTCCTCGCCCGATCGGTCCGAAAGTCACTTGACAACATGACCTTCGCCATCCGTGCTCATTGGCTGCGGCCACTGCGGCCTTCCGAAAATCGGACCGTGCGTGCGGCGATATCTGGCAAGTTGGACGCACGCCGGCGCCGGACGGAGGCCTCGTCCGACGCTCCGGTGCGACGAAAACCCTCGCCCTCGGACGTCGTTCCGGCGGTTCGCACGTCGGATCGCATGGCTTTTTCGCGCATGTGTCTCGCCCCTCTGCGTGAGTAATTGAATTTATACTGCTCCAATCGCATTCTAGCGTAAGCGCTGCTTTTGTTGGCAACATTGAAACTCTGACGTCACAAAACACAACGCGAGCCACGCGAGCAGGCGAGCATTTCTGTCTCGTCGTTTGCCTGCGAGTGAACGCCTCAGCGTGCTTCGTTTTTGTTGTTGTACTCGACTTATTTCGCGGTTGGGTGAGATTTTTGTTGTGCGGTTGGGTGCCACAACCACCGGGCAGCACATGTGAGCCAAGACATGACGTTCCACACTTTTCCGCGAGACGTGCAGTGACGAGAAAAATGGATCGTCGCTGTGCGTAGGGACTGGGTTCCCGTCAAGATCGAGATCCCGCTTATGCAGCAATCACCTCACAGAAAAGAGCTACGAGCTGAGCTCTAAGCGGGCAAAAGGCTCGTAAGCTGAGGTGCGATGCTGTGCCAACGATATTAAACTACGTTCATCCACTCCTCGCCCAAATCGGATCAATCAATTTGATTACGCAGCGAAACCGAAACTGTCACAGTTTCGATTCCCCGTTGACAGTTCTCCCGCTGGCCCTCTACAACGACTGCGAACAATATTTATTTTTGTTGAGGCCGGTCAGCCGGCGCGGTTGGCGCGTGTGCCCAAGTTGGGGAAGAACGAAATGAGCTCAGGCGGACACAGAGTTTGAACAATGAACAATATATTTACTTAAAAAATATATATATATATATATATATATATATATATATACATATGTAAACATAAATTTCAAGGTTTGGCGCATCGGCAAACAATACACAAAAAAAAAAAAAAAACAAGGTTTCACAGGAACTTTACTAAGCATAAAATAGAAAGAAGCAATAAAGAAAACGGTCGGCGCGCTACAGCGATACTACGGTTCAGAATATAAACAACAATGAAACAAAGGAACCAAGCCACGGACGGAGAGCAAATCGAAATAAAACTTCCGCAAAAGCGAAGTCCGAAGTGTACGGACAGGTCTCACTGAAATTTGGTGTCGAAGGCCGGGGCATCGTCAGCATGTATGATCTCTATGTCGTCAGCCTCTCGGCGGTGGTGAACTGGCAGGAAGACCGCGGCGGTGACGATAATAAAGAAGACTCAGAAGATATCGCGTCGCCGGGACGCCATTCCCGCTGACTTCACCCCGCAACCATGAACGTCTTGCCCCCTTGACGACCCAAAAGCCCTGCGCAAAATCCATCGGCTGATTCGGCTCCCCACGAAAACCGTCCCCCTCCACGGCGACGTATTTCGTGCCTTTGTCGGCGCCGAAGGCACCCCCGGGGGAAAGAAAAGGAGAAACAAACAAAACCGGGCTTCGTTTTCCCGTTTGTGGTCGCCGCAACGCAATTTGCCCACTGAAAAGGCAAATTGGCGAAGGGGCACGGCGAGCAGCACAAAATCGCAAAGAAAAAGCTCGTGGGAGAGTCGGCCGGCCCCAGAGTTTGTGACAGAAACCAACAGCTAGGCCGTCTGGAAACAATGCCAGAAGTTGTATTTAGCACGCTTGCAGCCCGATTCTCTTTGACCCGCGTGTGAAAATGGAGCGTGACTATACGATTAATTCACCAAGCTCGCCCAAGTCAAGTGACGACATGCATTTGAACGATTCGCCGTTTGCCTGTCGACCCGCGGACATCGCCTCTGAGGGAACATCCCGCAGCCTCATCACAGATCCAGCGGATCCGCCGACATGTGTACCCAGATGCCGCTTCGTGTGCCTAGGTGCAGCTTCAGAGGCGAAATCTGCATCCTTTGCCACCTTTGCTTTGCAAGCACCCCTAGTTCGATCGGTGGCCGTCGCAGTTGCACAGTTCTGTTAGCGCGAAACGGCATACGTTTGCTCGAAGCTTATGGCTGTTTGCGAGTAATATCTTGCTAAAAGGCGTGACTTTTTTTGCACATGCTTAGGAACTGCATTCAAAGAACCGTATTTCAGTAGAGTACACCCTAGAAGATTATATAATTCGAAACAAAATAAAAGACATCCATCGATCAACGCTTGTTATCCGACCATCCGACAAACCTTTGCGTTCTGTGACGTCACGCAGCACCTACGGATGTCAGCCATTGACACTGGCGAAATTCGGGGTGCAGTTTCGTACATACGCTCATGAAAGGCTTAATTAATAACGGGAGATCATACATCAAAATAAAAATAACGTTTGTCTACATGGAGGCTCCCTCGACGCAACGAGCGCAAAAAACTTAAGTACTTCCGGTTTCGACCGGACAATCCCTTTAAACCTTCGATTCGTGCGTGACGTGAAGCCATTTACAACTGTTTGTTGAACGGGCTCTAATCTTTTCGCGAAGTTGTACCAAACTTGTTCCTAAGCTTTTTTCTATATTTTTTTCATGCGCGTTGTAGTGTCGGCTTGCGTTTTTCTTGATGCGCAAGCAGCTGTCTGTATGCGAATGAGACCAAGGTTAAAGTCCGACCTACAGAATCATCTTCTACCGGGGGAAAAAACCGGTTCCAGTTTCCTTCTCTCCATCCCAACTCGCCCACTTTTCCCCTCCTCTCCACAGAGAAGCGGATCTCTGAACTACTCCCGGTAGAGACGAGGAGGGGTCTCCCTCTTTCTCAAATGGAACGGAGGACTTGAGGGAGAGTTTCCTTCTTCCTTGCTTGTTGGTATGAATCTACGCCGCCAACCATACGGTTAACAGCGAACAAGAAAAAGGGAAAGCGCCACAGAACCATAATATTAAAGTCATACATTAAAAAACAATTAACTGCTTTGGAAAGTTATAAAACAATTTCATTGCTTTGCAGCAATTTCTATATACTTGATCTGACGTTGGTAAACTCAGTGGCGTACCAACTTGTTTTTGAGTGTGTGTGTGGGGGGGGGGGGGGGGGGGGGGAGGGGCAAACCAGACCCCCCCCCCCCCCCCCCCCCCCCCCCCCCGAGCGGGGAGCGGGAGCCCTTGGTATCTCGCCGTCGGCCAGGTTGTTCGCCCTGACCCAGTGGCGGCTGTTTCAAGAGGGGGGGGGGGGGGGGGGGGGAAACACATGTTTCGCCCCCCGCCTTCCGCACCCCGTTCTGAGAACTGGTGGGGGGGGGGGGGGGGGGGGGGGGGGGGAGGGGCAAGCCGGCCCCTTGCACCCCCCGGTTGGGTACGGCCGTCGACGTTTGTAAAAACACCCTCTAAAACCTAAACAGAGTTGGTTCATATATTATTATTGAATATTTAAAGCCGCCAGTCATGTAGAATAGAAAAACACGTACGACACAGACGACGTGTCTGAGCTCAACATTCACGAAGACGGGATTTTGCTGTCTGTTTTGTCGAGCGCCATGTTCGACTTGGGTTCATCGCAGCAGCTAAAACCTCGATGTTGGCGGCGGCGAAAACTCATGTTGCGGACATTGAATAGAGCAACACGGGCGGTGCCAAACTTCATTTCACAATCTCCAAGGTTTTCTTTTTAATGCGAAAGCATTAGCTGTCTCGTGGAGCGAGGCCGACGTCATCCGCTTTGAAGCCGCGCCAAAACGGCAGCTAAACTGCTAAACTCCCCGCTCCCGATGGAGCGAAGGGAAGCCGCGATCTCAAGGCCCCCAGCATTGAAGCCGCGCCAAACGGCAGCTAAATTCCCCTGTCCCCAATGGAGCGAAGCCGCGATCTGAAGGCTCCCCCTTCTGAAGCTGCGCAAAAAGCCACGGAAAACGGCAGCTAAATTCACGTCTCAAAAAGGAGCGAGGTGAAGCCGAAATCTGATTGATAGTGTCCCACTGGCTGGCGCGCGTCATAGCTCCAAGGACCGCGGCTCCCATTGGCCGGCGCACGTCAGTTTCAAAAAGCGCCACCCCAAGGCGCTGCGGGCGTGCGCCGCAGCGCGCGCTGGTGAAAGAGCGGCTGGCTGCGGGGCCTACCAGAGCCCGCTCGCCGCTCGGGTAGACTCCGGAGCGGGTGCACGGCCAATGTCAGCGCGGCGCAGCCACTTTTTTTTTTTTTTCTTCTTTTT